>NC_138356.1:72081448-72556448 GCF_046562875.1 Panthera onca
TACTCTGTACCAGGCATTTTGCTAGAGACCATAATTTTTTCATAAAACAATGAAAAACAGACGATGTTACCCTTTCCACAAAAAGTAAATGAGGGGCGTGCCTAGGTGGCTCAGTCCATGATCTCAGAGTCGTGGAATCGAGCCCCGCACTGGGCTCCGTGCTGATGAGAGGAGGCTGCTTGAGATGCTCTCTCCTTATCCCCCCCCCCCAACTCAAAGTAAATAAACTTAAAAAAAAAAAAGGAAAGGAGGAAAACGAACCTCAAAAGCTGATTTACTTACCTCATGTCAGTGCTAATAAGGGCTGACGTGACTCAAGCACAGATCTGCCTGGTCCCAAAGATAATGACATTTTATCCACAATAAAATGCCTCAATGGGAACATTCTTCCTGTAAAAATGTTTTCATTGATAGTTTTCTTTATTACAAAAAACAACTGTAGCCATCACCCTGAACAAGCAGAACCTGTGGGATGTAACCATAAAGCAACTTTTTATCTACCTCTGTCCTTTATTCTGTGGTGACAGTTCAATGTCCCTGAGCTTTTATTTAGGCAAGCCTATGATTCTGGTCATTTTTGAGTTACAAAAACTGTCAGAATTTAGAAATTGATAGACCCAGTTTAGTGTAATTATCAACATTTTTCTTCCAGTGCTACAGCTTCTGCCCCGTCCCAGCTGGGCCTGCAGCTGGCTACCCCCAGGCATTACAGCCCCTCCCTTCCACTCTCCTAACCCTGGGGTAGCAGTTAAGTGTCACTAGAAGGCATGGGCACACTCAGCTCAAAAGGTATTTAAAACTGATCTTCTGAGAGAATGCTTTCAGGAGTCCCACGGAAGCTCTCCCCCACTCCGGCACTGGGAACCCCTCACTGTAATACCCTGATGCGGGATAATGCATCTCCTGCGGGAATCCAGCCACTTCTTCCCCCCTCTCTGCCTCACACCGCCCCAATCCTATGAGCTTCCCCTCCCTAGTAGCCCTCATCCGGTCTGTAGGAAACACGCACCTTCCCCCAAAGACCTCTGGGAGGATGGGCCGAACACCCATACAGTAACCTCGCTTTGCTGTGCCACCAGCACTGATAGCTTATCTTTCATTAGGGCACAGTGAAACAAACATATATCCGCTGTCTCCCCTGAAATGCAGAGTTACATATTAAGCCATCCAAATAGTTACCAGAAAGCTTCTGTACTTGAGGGGGAGCACACCAAGAAGGGAGGGGGGAAGTTAGAAGAAACTCCTAGCACAGGGCTAGCTGGGTGGCTCAGCTGGCTAAGCGTCTGCCTCTTGATTTCAGCTCAGGTCATAATCTCTTGGTTTGTGGGATGGAGCCCCACGTCAGGCACTGCACTGACAGCTCGGGTAAGATTCTCTCTCTCCCTCTCCCCCACACTCACTCTCTCAAAATAAACATTTAAAAAATATTTTTTAAAAAAATCCTAGCACACTAACAACTTGGTTTACAAACACTTTTCCAATTTCCAACAACCTTGTTCAAAAACTATTCTAATTTCCAACTTCTTGAATCTTTACACTAACAGATGGGGTAGGTACTAGAGCATTTTCCTGCTCTTTATTTGGCAAGACCTGCATGGTATCCTTACAACTCTCTTTAAAAATGTGTACCTACTGACCGAGGGCCAAACTCAGAAAAAAATTTCATTTCCATTTCCATTTCAACATATTACCTGACATATTTAGCACTTTACTAAATTTTCCACAAAGAGGAGGAAGAAAAATCCATAATCCCACCACATAGTTATTAGCCACAGTTAACCCTCAAGTGCGCTGCTTTCCTTTCTGTAAAGAGTCCATTTGTCAATTGAAAATTTCTTCTTTCCAGTTTTCTTTTCAAAATCCTGTCCTCAAACCCCTCATTTATATAATTTCATCGAACAATCCAGTTTCCCACACAATTTTGGTGTGCCCTTTTCAAACACCAAATTTCCACTAAGCCAATGTAAAGGTAGCTTTCTGAAACTTGTGACATTGTCACTCCCCAAACTCAAAACCTATAATGGCCCCCCACTGCCAGAGATTAAACTTCAATCTTTTAAAATTATGTATGGGCACCTGGGTGGCTCAGTCGGTTGAGCGTCTGACTTTGGCTCAGGTCATGATCTCATGGCTTGTGAGTTCGAGCCCCGCGTCGGGCTCTGTGCTGACAGCTCAGAGCCTGAAGCCTGCTTTGGATTCTGTGTCTCCCTCTCTCTCGCTGCCCCTCCCCTGCTCGTGCTCTGTCTCTGTCTCTCAAAAAATTAAATAAAACGCTAAAAAAATTTTTTTTATGCATAATCTGTACAGTCTCCTATACACGTTACATCTCTAAACGTGACTTTAAATATATAAAGCACACTGCAAGAAACGTGTGAATGCCAGGGGAGTTTCTGACCATTGGATCCAACATACACTCAAGATGGGAAAGTGTCTCAGGATTTGGCCACAGTTCCACAACGACCACTGAATGTATCTCAAGATCTCAAGATCTCAAGATCTCAAGGACTACAGATTGAATCCGCAAAGTGCAAAACCGCAAAGAGAGTTCTTCCTTTATTAACGTGGTAAAAACAAACTTGCAGCAGGGAGTAGTCCTCATATGACTGCAAATAAAACTCTATCACCACACATATAATATTTACTGGCTCCACACTCATAACTACAACTGCCAAAAAGTTAATCTAATGTTCAAGAGCAGATTTATGGAAACTTTAAATGTTTAAAACCGGATTTGGGGATTAATTTTATTAACGTTTCACACATAATCTGCCGTCCATTCACAGAGCACACATTAAAAAACTTGTTTTAAAGTCATCTTTCAACAGATGAAGTGAGAAATAAATTCCAATTAACATGCTACCAAGTAAAAAAAAGCACTTATAGTTCTTAGCCCAAAGAATCTTTGCTCTTCTCAGAAGTCTATGTCAGTAAAAACTCACAGAATTACAGAAGTGCCTAAAAGAAAGAAAAATAATCAGTTCTCTCTTAAAGCTGACAATAAATGTATTCACTCAAAAAGTACACGAGAACAATGAGTGTGGGCAAATACTGATGTGCCTTTATGTATAATTGTGGAGGATGTGTGTGCACTCATACAACACGCATACATGTGCAAGATATCTGGAGAGATGTTCACCATAACAGTGACTGCTTAGTGACTTTTGCTTTGTTCTTCTACTTTCCCATTTTGTTTCCATTTTTTTTTTATAAATGAACATATACTTTTACAAGAAAAGAATGCTATTTGCGTTATTAAAACACGGCACGAAAAGCTACAGTAATCAAGACATGAGGTACTGGCAGAAGGATAGACATGTAGACCAATAAAACACAAAAGTGAGTCCAGAAATAAACCCATATGTCTAGGGTCAAATGAATATCAACAAAGATACCAAAGCAATTCAATGAAGGAAAGGATAGTCTTTTCAACAAATGGCGTTGAGACAAGTGGGTATCTATATACAAAAAGATGAACTTAAGAAATTTACCTCATACTACATACAAAAGTTAATTAAAAATGGATCACAGACCCAAACATTGGAGCTAAAACTATAAAATACAAAACATTTAGAAGAAAACAAAGGCGTAAATCTCATGTCCTTGGGTTGGGCAAAGACTTCCCAGAGAGAGCACCAAAAGCATGATCCTTAAAAGAAAAAGATAAACTAGGCTCATGAAAGTTCAAAACCCTTGCACCTCAAAAGATACCGCTAGGAAAATAACAAGACAAGGCACAGACTGGGAGAAAAATATTTGCAAATCACGTGACTTGTAACTGCTTGGGATAAACTGTCTACCAGCACCTGTTTAGCCCTACTTTACGACTCGAAGACGGTTTCCTATAACACTGTAAAGCAGTTATGCTTCTAAAAACTGCTCACTCATCTCTTCCTGTGAGACCCAAACAAGGTCCTAGTGAAAGAACTTCACTCAAAGTTCTGCTTGTATACCTCAAGTAGGAAGAATTCTGAAGTGTTTAAATACTGTTTTCAATTATTTAAAAGCATAAGCTATCAACCTACCCAAACCAGGCAAACTCGGAATGGTTTAAAAGAAATAAATTTGATTTTAATAAAACATATACAATTTTTTAAAGTTGCTGATAAGGAACACCGAAGATCAGCTAAAACAAAGTTCTTAAATGAACTTTTAATATGCTAATGGACTAGTAAGAAGGGGCCAGTGACACATACCAAAGAGAGAACACTGGCCAGTTGTCACCATGGCACAGACTATGATGGAACTTTTGGCACACCCAATTCAAAGGGTTGCCAACCCCAGGCTACATATTTTGACTACTGCTTCAACGTGCTGTTCTATAAATAAAAAGGAAAAGCTTTGGTTTAACTATATTCACATTGTAATGGAGGAAGTCCCACTTACTGAAGAGTATTTCCAAAATGCTTCAGCCCTAGATTCCCAGACATCAACCTTTTACTCACTAGTAACTCAGAAGTGGTGCCACAATAGCTAGAAGATTACCTCACACGTCCAGCTCTGTACATTCAAGTACACTCTAACCCGAAAGAATAGAACAAATGAAGCTGACTTTTCTGTATTTTAGAAAACTTGGTAAATAATATTTACATAATATCAGAACATATTAAATATTTAAGTCAAAACCAATTCAAATGTAACAATATTCAACATGTTAGCTTTTAAAAAACTTTTTTAATGTTTTTATTTATTTCTGAGACAGAGAGAGACAGAGCATGAGCAGGCAGGGCAGGGCAGAGCTGTCAGCACAGAGCCCGATGCGGGGCTTGAACTCACGGACTGTGAGATCATGACCTGAGCTGAAGTCCGACGCTTAACCGACTGAGCCACCCAGGCGCCCCCAACATGTTAGCTTTTAAAGGAATACTGTTTAAATGTTTGTTTATAGAAAATAAACTGGAAAGGAGTTAGAAAATGCCAATTGGTAAAATGAAGCTCAACCTCCTTTTAAAAAGATGACAAATTCAAAGTTTAAACTTCCCTCCAACTATGCTAGCTTCTCTTAACTCCCCTAAATCTATATTGTCCCAAGATCTAAAGGAAAAGACACATCGTGGGGCGCCTAGGTGGCTCAGTTGGTTAAGCATCCAACTTTGGCTCAGGTCATGATTGTACAGCTTATGAGTTCAAGTCCCGCATCGGGCTCTGTGCTGACAGCTCAGAGCCTGGAGCCCGCTTCGGATTCTGTGTGTGTCTCTCTCTGCCCCTCCCTCACTTGTGCTCTCTCTGTTTCTGTCCCAGAAATAAACATTAAAAAATAATAATAAAAATAAAAAAGCCTTGTTAAAAATGTGTTTAACACTTCTGTTACAATTTTCCAGAATTTTAAGGCAAGAACTGCAGTATGATATAAACAAAAGCAAAGTAATCTCATACCTTGCAACACAAGATGGTTTTCTCACATTTCACTTTAATTTAATGTCCCTGAAATTCTTAAAGAAAAAACACGTATGGGGGCTCCTGGGTGGCACAGTTGGTTAAGCGTCCAACTCTTGATCACGGCTCAGGTCATCATCTCACATGAGACAAGAGCCCCGCATCAGGCTTTGCACTGATAGTGCAGAGCCTGCTTGGAACTCACTCTCTCTCTCTCTCTGCCCCTCCCCTGTTTTGCTCTTGCTCCCTCTCTCTCAAAATAAATAAATAAAATGCTTAAAAAAAAAAACACACATCTGATTTTTTTCAAATCAAAAGATGTCTGGACGCGTTAGTCATTCCTTTTTGAGTAAATGTTATTAGTTATCAACTTACCTTGGAGAACATGCACCTCAAAATTCCACCAAAGTCATCATATATACGTTTGCCTCAAAATGCAGATCAAGAATACCAATAACAACACGTACTGTGTTCCTACCACATGCCAGGTACTTTCTTAAGTCAGATTTATTGAGGTATAATTTACATATGTTGAAAAACAGTTCTCCAGACCATTTTTTTAATGTTCTGTAAGCAGAGCAACACTGACCCACTGCCCTTTGCTCTGGACTATATTTCCAAACAGCCTTGAAAGATAAAGATAAATGTTAACCTCTGGAGCAAAAGACAGGCATGCTTACTGTCCAGTATAATATATACAATGTATCCCTCTAGAGCAAAGGGCAGGCATGACTGCTGCTCATTACAATACCCTTGGGTTCCCTAAACTCAGGGCTTCTCTCTGATTATGTAACCCACTACGTGTGCAAGTATTACCTGAGCATCAGGGAACCAGCACAAATGCTGAGCCTCTGGCTACCAATACTGCTATTCATGGGTAACAAACTGCCCTTCATCTCTCCCCCAGGAGTCTGTTTTCGGTATACCAGCATCGATCAAAATGTGGCAGGGTAACTTACTAGCTTGCAAGAAGGTAAGATTTCAGACCATTATGGTTCTGGACGGTTTTGGGAATAAGGACAGGATGCTGACAGAACCATCCATGACTTTCCAGGAGAGGATAAAGGCCACCAAGGGCAGAGTTCTAGGAAATGGGAAGACACCCGGGGATCTGAACGTGGTCCTAGTGGGAGATGGGGAGAAGGTGAGAATACAGATCCCTACTACTCTACCGATTAATGAATAGGAGTTGGACTAATGTTTAGAAACTGAGCAGTGAGAAGTGGAATTGAAATCACCCACCCAAACGGTGTTTGTTCATTCTCCTCCGGGCTGGCAGAGGAAAGGATGTGGCAAGACAATGTGGCAACAAGCCCTGTCTCCAGGTGAAAGGCAAGGTGGCTGTGACTGCTGAGCCAAGGAATCCCCAAAACTAAAATAGATTATGTAAGTAACGATCGCCTTGCTGCCAATATGGAGTTTTAGTTGCACCAAAAATATGAGAAGTTCCTTTGAACTACAAGGGAATGACCAAAAGTGAACACAAAGCTTTGATTTGTGGTACAGACAGCTTCTCTCTCCCTCCACGCTCCCATCTCTATCCCACTCTACCTCCACCCCCAAACTCTTCTGCTTTACAGAAAAAAATGATAAAGGATGGAGTTGAGGTCTCTCTGACACCCAAAAAGAACTGAAGGCCATAAATACCCCTATTGGGCTGCCTATACCCCTATGAGGAACTACAGAGACGGACTCAAAGTTTTAAGGTTCTTTTACATGTAGGAACCCATGTCATCACCAACCTACCTCGTCCCATGAGAGGAGGGAACATCCAGATTCAATTAATAGGGTCTGGGCAGGATTTACACACAGATGGGAAGAAAAATCAGTATCATGTAAGAGTAGGGCTCTTTGGGCGAGTTCAATGTCCTATTGTTGCTGCCTCTACAATCCAACACATAATAAGAATTGGTGTGTTATATGCTTGTACTTGCCCACCCTGTAAGTGCCAGAGGGGATTCTCCCAATCAGGAAGGGCTGCATGTAGAAAAATGCTAGTGCCTTTGGGACCCTACAACCCTAATGGCCGTTTCTATGTACAAGTCTCTGTAACTTATGATTTTACTGCTTAGACCCTCTGACAAAGGGAGGCAGACAGTCTCCCCCTGGAAGTCCCCCTGTGGGTTCTGAACTCTTCGCCTCCCTGACACAACTCTCTGGCATATACTCCTTCTCTAAGGTAATTGTTAGCATGCTACTGGCCTCTTGTGGAAACTGAATGCCTGAGTCATTCATGGAGACCTCACGATCCCCAGCCTGATGTTCCTGCTTTGGTTTTCTAATCTACTACTCCCCCTTGATTTACTCTAAATGGTAGTTTTAAAAATGGGTCACATGTGCCCAAGCTTTCAAACCTCCAGACTTATCTTACAAAAACAGCACTGATCATTCACTTTACCAACTCTGTCTGCCAAATAAAGGACCCAAAAGCATGAAGTATCAACTGTCAATGTTAGGTGAGGCTCCTCTTCTCTCCCCAAATCAAATTATTTGGAATCCTGAGCAATCACTGCAAAACAAGATAGGTAAGAGTTTAATCCAGTACAACAGCAGCTGATAAAAGCAGATTTTTCTTTTACTTCCAATCAACCTAGATCCCGACAGGGGGTGCTTTTGAAAGCGGTTTCCTGCATGGTTTGTCCCCTCAGTCATCGTCCACAGAACTCTGAGAAGCTGCAGGAATATGCAGGTGCGGACTCAAGGCCTGGCTTCATTTCCAGCATCGCGGAAAGGGACTATATGTCATGGGGCAAAGCCCTGTGCTTGGCTATGCCACCTGGACAGAGCCCAGGGAGAGTGACCTCCTGGGAGTACCCACGTGGGTCCTATATTCCTACTTGGGGACGGGTCAACTCCATGACTAACCATGTGGAAAGAGTCAACTCAAAATGCGTCTTTGAGAAGGCATCTGGCTTTGTCTTAGCCCCAGGAGCATCTCAATTTTACATGAAACAGTAACAAGACCTCTGGGGAAAATTTATCACCTACTCTACCACCAGAAGCAAAGTTACAGCCTCTACAGAGCCTACATCCAGTAAATCATCAAATCTTATGGAGTTAACACCACTGCTCCACTGTCAACACTCAAATACTGAGCACTATCAATTCTTTCCTGGACTTTGGCAACAGCCTCTTAACTTGCCTACCTGTACTCAATCTTACTTCACCTTCAATCCATTCTCCAGAAGCTGTTAGAACAGGCTGAGTATTTCACTCTCTCCCCCTTAAAATCCTGTAATGGTTTCCCCATAGCCTTCAGTCCAAACTGACCTAAACTTGTTAACATGACTCACGCAGCCAGCCTTACAGTTTACCTATTATGTACCTCTTACCCACCCCTCCTTTACATCATACAAAACCAGATCCATTTCTAAAATGTACCTGACCTCTCTTATCTCCAAGCTTCTGCTTCTCCTTCATCTTATGCCCATGCGTTCTTCCTTTAGCCTGACTGACTACTGGTCCACTTTGCAGGTTTTAATTCAGATAGCATTACAACATGGGCTTTTAAGACTCATAAGACGAGGTACCTATGGAACAAATAGCAGTGAATTCACATTGTCTATTTTTCTCTATCTTCTACTCTAAGGAGGGACCACTAATATTTATCCACTGTTAATATAACCCTGCTTAGGTGCTCATTAAGTATTCAGGTGATTAGGGACTCCTGGGTGGCTCAAGTCAGTTAAGCGTCCAACTTCAGCTCAGGTCATGATCTCACGGTCCATGGGTTCGAGCCCCGTGTCAGGTTCTGTGCTAACAACTCAGAGCCTGGAGACTGCTTCAGATTCTGTGTCTCCCTCTCTCTGCCCCTCCCGTGCTTGCACGTGAGTGCATGCGCATGCTCTCTCTCAAAAATAAATAATAAACATTAAAAATTTTTAAAAATGGGGGTGCCTGGGTGGCTCAGTCGGTTGAGCGTCCGACTTCGGCTCAGGTCATGATCTCACGGGTCGTGAGTTCGAGCCCCGCATTGGGCTCTGTGCTGACGGCTCAGAGCCTGGAGCCTGTTTAGGATTCTGTGTCTCCCTCTCTCTCTGCCCCTCCCCTGCTCATGCTCTGTCTCTCTCTGTCTCAAAATAAATAAAACATTAAAAAAAAAAAAATTTTTTTTAAATGTATTCGGGTGATTAATAACAATCCTATACCAAGTACTGTGCTAGCGGTCAAAAAAAAATACATTATCAAAAACAGGTTTTTAAATCACCATTCAGCTTAAAAATACATTATTTTAATAAAATTATATTCTGCCCTCCCTATCACATTGCACTGAAATTAAATTAAGAATGTCATATGAGGGGCGCCTGGGTGGCTCAATTGGTTGAGCGTCTAACTCTTGGTTTCGGATCAGATCATGATCTCAGGGATCCAGTCCCACGTTGGGCTCTGTGCTGAGAATGGAGTCTGCTTAAGATTCACTTTCTCTCCCCCTGCCCCTCCTCTTCCCCACTCACATTCTCTCTTAAAAAAAAAAAAAAAAAAAAAAAAAAAAAAAATCACTTCAAGACCTATTAAATCACAGATTTCATCTAAATTAGTGCCTTCAAATTCTCTATTCCTCTCACACACAGAGAAATGACATAAATAATTGCCAAATAATTATATCTAGGAATATATAACTCTTTTCATAGCAATTGTGTCCTAAAATTGACCTAAATAAGCATTCAATGTGAAGTGAATTATCTAAGAACATGCCAATTTTTGATTGGAAGAAGTATTATTCTAAGCACAGTGAAGAGTATCTTTATCAGTCTAAACTTAACACAATACCAGACAAAATGTACCAACTAGAATATATCTAGTAGAGATTACTTGCATGGCAGAAAATAACTGCACAGGATTAAAAACTTCAGTGTTGCATACAACAGTACACTGAACAGCATCTCTTCAAAATAAATAGCTACAAAAATGTATCTTTGCATTAGGTCTTCACTTAAACAAAATCACGCAACATCTTTGAAAAAAGCCATTCTCACCCATGGTACCACAATCAGGACGTGGGATGTGTCACAAGAAATGTGTATATTTAAAGAACCAACGTTCTAAGAATGACTTCCTTGTTGAAAAGTTTTACAAATGTCACTCATTTGCATTCCAATATATTTACATGAGTGGGAAACGAGTGAACCTACAGCTAGTTAACAGGAAATCATAATCCTGTACATGCTCACAAGACAGCAGAGAAGAAGTGAACATTTTCCATCCTGTGTGTCAGCTGAAAAAGCCTTTAGATTGGCTGTTTTAAGTATGCCTTCTAAGTATGTAATATAAAATACAGGACCTCAAATTAGTACTTCGAAACCAAATTTTAGTAAAGACTATAAATCATAGAGGCCTGGGTTTATGCCAGCCTTCCTCACCCTACTTGGGAGCATACTTGGACAAGATACCTAAGCTCTCTGAGCCTGACATTCCTAGTGTTAATTAGGAATTAACTAGGAATTAACGTATACCATGCAGTTGTCATAAAACTACCTTAACGTATATAAAAAACTTGGCATACAATAAGCGTTCACTATTACAGCATAATAATTAAAGAGCCAAGACCAACTTCTATCAGTAAGTAGCTGTGTCACTTTAGTGTAACCTCAGCTTCCTAGTCTGTGACATGGGAATATGAATAACCCTAACAGGGTTGTTGTAAAGACTGAATGTCTTAGAACTCAACCTGGCAAGTAGTAAACGCTAGGTGTTAGTTACTACTAACATTATCATTATCACTGAAACATTACATAACCACTGTCACAGTACTTAAGATACCTTCCATTTCTGCCACCTGAAAAAATAGCTCTTGAAAAATTAACTTAATTTTAGGAAACTGATCATAATATAAGATAAGCTTACACACCCAAGAGTTTTTATGCTGATTTTAAGTGCACAAAATGTTATCTGAATTCATTGCTCATGAATACTGACAAGACACATGAGTCAAATAACCATTCTAAATGAACAATCCACTCAATGGACTAAAGCATAACACAAAATATATGTGTACTGTACTTTTTTCCCAAAGATCCCAAAGCAGTTTAAGTAATCAAATATAGCAATCCTCGAAATACTTGAGAAAACTGCAGCTGAGACCAATCAACATTTTCCCCAAACCTTTTGCCACATAATTACAAAATGATGTTATAATCAAAAACTCTTTGACCTTGCCATTCTTTCAATTATTCAAAACATTGGAATATCTACTGAGCATCAGTCTAAATTCTGACACAGTAATAGAAAAGGAGAGATGAAAAATAGTGGGAATGCCACTAACAACATAACTAAATATTTCCAAATATTGTAATTTTGTTTTCCTTAAATAGTGAAAGAGCAAATTATAGGCTCTATAAGTTGAGTGCGTCAATACTTAATAATTTAAGTAACCTCATTCAAGTGACAGTCCAGTCAGTATTTTCACTAAGGAAACCAGGAGTAAGACGATAGAAGCTTCCCTCTGTACTCCCCAATTACTTACTATGGTAAATGACCATTCCAAATATGAGTTAAATAATCCCAAGAGTGACACTATGTAACATATTTTTAACCCATATTTGGGGAAAGCTCAGAAAAATGGGACACCGTAAGTTTGATTTTGTTACATATCACCTGTAATCTATATAAACTATATTTGCTTAATCTTAGAATCTGCAATTATATTTTTGCCAGGGCAACTAGAACGAATTTACTAATCATGTCTCCCTTGGCTGAACCAGTTTCTTAGGAGAGAAAAATCTAGCCTCTCCTCAATTATCAAACGATCTAGAATTCATACTATAAAGCCAACATCTTATGAAGCAAGAGTTTCCTCTGGAGCAGCTACATAACTGTTAAAAGTTTTAAGAAATTGGAAAAAAAAAAAAAAGTTATCTAACAAAATTGCTCTGCCAAAAGAAATGCAATCCTAACTATGAGTTAAGAAATCTTACTGCTAGGGGCGCCTGGGTGGCTCAGTCGGTTAGACATCCAACTTCAGGTCAGGTCATGATCTCGCAGTCCTGGAGTTCGAGCCCCGTGTCGGGGCTCTGTGCTGACAGCTCAGCTCGGAGCCTGGAGCCTGCTTCGGATTCTGTGTCTCCCTTGCTCTCTGCCCCTCCCCCACTCATGCTGTGTCTCTATCAAAACTGAATAAACATTAAAAAAAAAATTTAAAAAAAAAAAGAAATCTTACTGCTGGAGTGGTTATCCAAAACCTAAAAGAGAACAAACAGCCAAGTGCCTTTTTAATACCTAGCTCCCCAGAAAGGCTGTTAGAAAATGGTGATGTCAACATTGATAGCAACTGTATCATACTGATATGCAGACAGGTATACCTCAGACCTAAAAACCTTCCTTTGACTTCATTATTATGGACTATGACGGTCCCATGAAAAAATGGCCGGGGGGGGGGGGGGGGCTCTCATTTCATTTTATGAATGCTGATCAAGCAGTGTTACCCAACTACAACACTTCACAAAGGGGCTATCAAATAAGTCCCAATTATCAAGGTGTTCTAGACAGGAAACTTCGGTTTCTATCATTAAATACAATTAAAGAATTAAAAGGATCAGTGTGTTTTTCTTGAGGTACATTTGTCTAAAGTGATTTGCATGAAGTCCCCAAAGACCCAAGTGATTGAAATTCCTTTAGCTATATAAAACACTCCTCTGGAATGTCTGTCAGCCAAATTGCAAGACTGTAAGAACACAAAATTGACTGATACACATTTTCCACATAAAGATTAAGTTGGAAAGGGATGGCAAACTCAATAAATTTGCAGGAAGGGGGTTAAAAAGTGTAAACAAATTCCAAAAATCTTTGTCTTATCCAGAACAGCACTTTGTGGTACTGCAAGAATTCAGACATTTCATCAGTATTCCGCACACCAGGGGACACTCGATAACTACTGCTGACAAATTAGACGAGAAAAAGTCTCACCCACAAACGGTATTAACAGGTAAGGCTGCAAATCAGGCAAGAAACGGATCGAGGAGGAACGTGGAGGTGTAGAAAGAGTAACAATCTTCTGCCAAATTTTACATTCAGGGAAAATTAATGCATCATAGATACCCCTCCAAGGGAAAAAAAAAAAAAAAGATATTTGGTACGGCCAAGAATAGCCAGGAGTTATACACACACACACACACACACACACACACACACACAGCAACTGCCACTTCCACTACAGTTTGACAGTCACAGATTTGGGTAATTATAGCAGAAATTGTGTGTTTTGGAAACACACTAAGACCACACCCTAGGACCGAGAATTTGGACTTTAAATGCTGGGAATTTAAGAGGTCAACGCGGTGTACAAGTTGGACGGTCTGGCCGCACAGGTGGAAGGGTGGAAAGGGGCAATAAAGACACCAACTTCCACGCGGGTGACCAGGACCGCTGGCTGTCGCGGCGAGGCGTGGCGGAATCCGAGGGAAAAGGGGGTGTGGATCTGTGGGCGAGTCCGGGGAGAAAGGGAGGGAGGTAAGGTGGCCTCGCGGACGACAGGGAGCTGGGAGCCGGGGGTGGGGGGCGAGCGCCGACGCGGGAGGGGAAGAGCCAGGGAGCCGAGAATCACGCACGGCGGCCGGCTCCAGCGGGGTGGGAGGGCGCGCCGAGCACGCGCGTGGAGGTGCGGGTGGGAGGAAGGGGCGGAAGAAAGGAGGTCCGAATGAATGAGCGCCGGCGGGGCCCGGGCCGCGGGGGAAGGGGCCGGGGCGCCGCGGGCCGGCGGGCGGGGGGCGCCCGCAGAGGTGCAGCCGCAGCGCCGGGGGTGGGCGCCGGGGCGGGCCCACGGCGCCGGGGGCCGAGGAAGCCCCGCGCCGGCGCGGCCCCCACCGCGCCCGCCTCTCCGCCAAAATGGGGTCGAGGGGCAGGCAAGCGAGGGGCGTGAGGGAAGACGGAAAACGGCAAAAATAAATCACTCACTCTCCGCTCGAGCCTCCGGGCTCTCTCAGCCCCGCTCCTCCGCCCTCCTTGAGCCGCGGCGGCGGCCCCTCAGCGGCGCTAGAGGGAGCCCCGGGCCCGGAGCGGGGCAGCGGCGGCGGCCGGACCGGGAGCCCCTCCGCACCTGCCCCTGTGGCGGAGCCGCGACGAGCCAGGCGGCGGCGACGGCGGCGGCAGCGGCAACAGCAGCAGCAGCAGCGGCGGCTCCGAACGGGGAGGGCAAGTGACCCGGATGTACAGGGTAACGGCGAGGAGGGGGAGGGGGGAATGCCAGGAAGTGAGGGCGCCGCGGACCTGTCCGGCCGTGCGCATGCGTCGCGCGCCCGCCCCGCAAGGTAAATCCTCGGCCTTCCTTCCCCGCCCCTCTTCCCCCCGCCCCTCCTGAAGGGGGCGTGGCGAGGCCGGAGACAGGTGGTCCTGCGCCGGAGGAAGGAGAGGAAGGGGGCGCGGCCACCGCCTCCGCGCCCCCCGCCCTCCTTAAAGGAGCAGCTTCGTCGCGCCGCCGAGATGGCATCCGGGTGGGTCAGAGTCTTGCAATCTTCTCATCTTACACTGGGAAAACTGAGGCTCAGAAGTGGGGGTAAGCTGCTTCAGGTCAGCTAACTCGGAAACACCAGGAACTGTAACTCGGAACTCGCCGATCAGGACTCTTTGTGCTGAACTCAGCGAAGCTGCCACATCCCACCAACCCCCCACGCCTCAAATGGCTGGGCTGGCGAGCAAGCCTTTCCCCCGCTCCAGGTACTGAACCTCACTCCCGCTCCCCGGCAAAGCAGAAGCGCGGGCCGACTCCCCAGAGCCTAGAGGTGCACCGTTATCGCCTACGATGGTATCGTGGAGACGCCCTGGGGAGATGTTAAATGATCAGTCTGAGGACAGAAATCAGGCGCCACTTGAGACTTGTACCTTGCCACGCATGGCTCTAAGAGATAAATGAGATGTTACAGAGTTACGCTCTGGGCAAAAATGTCCAGGGCGGGGGGCAGAGAATTTGGATGTGGCCCAGGTCACAGCATCTTATTTCCAGAATCTCTCTTCACCCTGGAACATAAATGCTCCCTCTTTACATATAAAAACAGAACATTCCATCCAGCTAGTTCATCCTAATCCTGCTATGACACAGATTTTTTTCATTAACACTAAAGTGTAAATGATTACAATGTTACCTTTACCTGGAATATTTTCAGTTTGATCAGATAATTACCATGGAAGTAAATGGTTCGAAATATTTGGGGGTCAAGGCCCCTACTGAAAATCCCACAAAAGTAGGGGCTTTTCTCCCCCAGAAAAATGCACATATGCACACAAATTTCCATACAATTTCAGGAGATTTATGGACCCAGGAAGCCTACCTATGAAAACCTGACTATGAACTCTTGTTCTGGTCAAATAGGTAAAATCCCAGGAACTATCCAGGCCTTACCAGATGTGGTAGCCAAGAAAGCACTCCTTGCCCCAAATACAGAAGGGAAGCCCTTCCCTTATTTAGTCTTTTGTCTTCCTCTTGAATTACCTGGAGACTCCATGGTGTTAGCCATACTATATAGAAATGTGTTAAGAGTCATGGAGAGATTAGATGGCTTTTAAAAAAAAAATTTTTTTTTTTTAGTGTTTATTTTTGAGACAGAGACAGAGAAAGAGCACGAGCAGGGGAGGGGCAGAGAGAGAGGGAGACACAGAATCTGAAGCAGGTTACAGGCTCTGAGCTGTCAGCACAGAGCCCGTCGTGGGGCTCAAACTCGTGAACCGCAAGATCATGACCTGAGCAAAGCTGGACGATTAACCGACTGAGCCACCCAGGCACCCCGAGAGATGGCTTTTTGAAGGCATACACTAAAGGCAAGGGTCATAGGCCTCAGACTTTTACCCTAATTTTCATACTTTAGGAAAATTTAGGAGTTCTATATTATATTATAATCTCTATCAATCTCAGTTAAACTAAGGGAGCCAATATTTTGCAAACATTGATGCTGACAGAACCGTCTTCACAATCCAAGAACTTTGGTGCATTTTTCTTACACGCTGATACACAGTCTTAAATAATTCTGGTCCACAGAAATCCACTGTCCTCAATTTGTGCCAGAGGAAGAAAGTTCATATACCTGCCCAGTCCCTTAAATATGAGCTCTGAGTAACCATACATCTCTACCTCAATATCCCAACAAAAGCAGAAATCTCTTCCATAGTATCAACCCCATCCAGTTTAGCTCAAATATCTCCCATTATGGGGACCTCCTTATTGCAACAGTCAGCCTCTTCTCATCGTGAGGAACCTCTCCTTTTACACTGAGCAGAAATCTGATACCCGACAATTTTCATCCATTGGTCCTAATTTTATCCCTGGAGAGCAACACAGACATGAGACCAGCCTGGGGGAGCTTACAGCCCAGCAAAGAAACGTCCGTTGTTGAATGATAACCATAAAATAAGATGAATCCTGTGAGGAGGGTAGAGCACGCCCTTCAGAGATACCTTTCTCATTGTCTGCCCTAGATCCCTGGCCTGTGACAGAACTCACAAGTAAGCTCTACCACTATACTACCCCATGTGGGATATCCTGAAAGAGGAACAGAAGACAAGACCTTCAGAGAAGTGCTGAACTTATCCTTCCTCAATCCTTTCTTTGTCACCCTGCGTGAATGTAATCCCATTTCAGCTGAGGTCAAAGCTTTCAAAGTTTTATGTTGAAAAAAAACAAGCAGAAGGATGCAAAAAAAAAAAAAAAAAAGACGTTTACATAAGAACCCCAGGCTCTTGATGATTTAATCACTGTGGCTTGTTAGCATTTTTTTTTTTTTTTTTTTTTAGTCCTTCCAATGTGCCAGGCACTGTACTAAGCACTTTGCTTGCTTTTCCTCTTTTGCTTTTTACAACCACCCTATATGGTACTATTTTGACATCCACCTTATAAATGAGGAAACCAAGACTCAGTAGGAGATCCAGGATTCAAACCCAATCTCTCAACTCCACCGTGTGTTTCTGCATTTCTATAAACTTGACTCTGCTTTTGTAAATTTCAGAAGTTCCTGATCTCTTCTTTAAATGTTGTTTCCTTTGGGGCGCCTGGGTGGCTCAATCGGTTAAGCCTCCGACTTCAGCTCAGGTCATGATCTCACAATCCGTGAGTTCGAGCCCCGCGTCGGGCTCTGGGCTGATGGCTCGGAGCCTGGAGCCTGCTTCCGATTCTGTGTCTCCCTCTCTCTCTGCCCCTCCCCCGTTCATGCTCTGTCTCTCTCTGTCTCAAAAATGAATAAACGTTAAAAAAAAAAAAATTTAAATGTTGTTTCCTTTTTAAACTTTATTACTAAATCAACTTTAAAACATTAAGGGGCACCTGGGTGGCTCAGTCGGTTAATCGTCCGACTTCAGCTCAGGTCATGATCTCACGGTTTGTGAGTTTGAGCCCCGCATCAGGCTCTGTGCAGCAGAGCCTCCCCCACTCACACTCTGTCTCTTTCAAAAATAAATAAATAAACATTAAAAAAATTTTTAAACACTATAAACAAATTGTTTCACTTAATCATTGATTCATTCCATCAATACACAATTTTGCCACCCTACTGCATCCTAGGCACCATGCTGAGGGTCTAGATTGGAGGTCAACAGATGTGTGGTACCTGCCCTGGCAGGGCTCACAATTTCATGAGAGAGAGAGCTGTAACCTCAGAATTACAACACAGCATCATTCGTTGTCATCTAGGAGAGTGGAAGAACCAACAATCCCTGGGACAGTTGTGAAGGCTTCAGACAGGATGCACTTGGTCTTGAAGAGACTGGGGGAGGGGACGAGCGAAAAGGCACATGGGCAGAGAGGAAGGGGAGTTTATGACATGCTGGAGGTAAGGTTGGGCGAGTGTGACTGTGCAGGACCTCCTCAAACACCATGCTAAGAAGTCTGAACTTGCCTCCTGAAGGCAATAACAAGTAAACAGAAACTTCTCAGCAAGGGGAGACATGATCAGATGCGTTTTATATCAAGGTCACTCTGACGACAGTGTCCAAAGCGGACTATGGTGGGAAGGAGAACTGAGGTCCGCAGACCACTGAAGCTTTTGTACAGTCCAGCTGACAGATAATTAGCGCCTGGTTTAGGAAGCTAGCAATGGAGAGGGAGAAGGGGCACCAGAATTAGGATACTCCTGTCGAATCTCCAGGAGTTTGTGACTAGCTGAATCTGGGCAAAGTAGCAGCAGGAGCTGTGGAACCTGACCCTGAGGTTCCTAGCTTAGCAGACCCATCAGAAGGTGACACCATCCAATCCCGATACCTTTACACAGTTTTCATTCCTGTCCTCTCCCAACCTTTATTCACGTCAATGCACACTGCTTCCATTACTATCTTCAAATACGTGCAACTATTTCCCAATGCCATTTCATATTTCTACAGTCACATTTATCATTTTAATGGCAGGAGAATATTGCATCACGTTGAAATAGCTCAATTTCCTTCGGTTGCTAAAGGTTCACACCCTGCATGCCTGGTTTACCCTGGACTCACTCGGTTCTGAGCATTTCGCAAGAGATGAGTTGAGTGAGGAAAGAGAGCCTTTAGGTGAAGGGTGTCGGAGAAGTGTGCCCTCAAGAGTCAGCCAAGCTGCAACTCTCATGGGAGAGTACTGAGAGAACGTACTGCATTGGAGAAGATGCAGAGCTGTGGCATCAGCCTACCACGTATTCACTCACCCAACAATGCTTTCTTGTGAAGCAGAGGACAATACAACAGAACTGAAGCCACCTGGCCGAGCCAGGGTCTGAATCCTGTTCTACAGCTTATACAAGTTCTCCAACCTCTCAGAGCTTCAGTCTCCCCTCAAGTTTGTGGTGATGATTAACCTGGATAAAATTTACAAAATGCTTGGGACACAACTAAGCATACATTAAGTTCGATAATAATTTTCAGTCTTGGTTCCCTCCATATGCTTTCTTGACTTCCATCATTTTCAGAGTTTCTGAACAAACCCACCGGGCAACAATGCATGTATTAGAGTTCAGAGCCTAAATCTGCCAGGGTGAACCAGGACCACTCACATGACCTCTCTAACCTTTCATTTCCCATCTGTGAAATGGGCATAAGAACACCCATCACAGGAATGTTGCAAAGCTCTCATAAGTACTGTCAGTATAGGAATATATGTTCAAAGCCCCAAAGCACAATGTCATTAATGCCTATTACTGCTGTTATAGACATTGCTGTATCCTTGGTTTCTTCCCATTAAAAAAAATGACTTCCACCTAAGTTCCTTGTACTGCAGTTCTGGGTTAAAGGATCTGAATATCGCTATGGTTCTTGATTTGCGTTGCTTGGATTGCCCTTAGGACTCTTGATGGTGCTACCATAGTTAATTCAAATATGACATATTAGTCCTCAACCTAACATTCAGGGACTTCTATCAACGGCTTCCCTCCTCCTCTTGGTGGAAACAATGAACACTGAATCCTTGAGGAAAGAGGCACCCTCCCAGACATTTCCAGGACGGCCAGAGGTTCGAAGGCTAAGGACTAGGACTCCAGTGTCCGGCCTGATGGCTGAGCATGCAGTGGGCGAGTTTCCTGAATGCAGAAGAGGACACAGGAATGAGGCCTGGGCATCCCCAGACAGCACTTGAAGCCTCTCCGCCATGAAAGATGGCATCAGAGCTGCTACTCAAAAGAAACAAAGTACAAAGCCAACAGCTCAAACCTAACACATTCCTGTTGTTTAGCAAAACATTAGCCAATCTCTCAGGAGCCATAAAGTTGTCCTTAAGGCCGTATTTCCTCAGAGTTCCAAGGCTCTATGAACCTCCATCACATTCCCAAATGTAACATTTCTCACAGGTGGGCAGTTCCACGGGGTGACCTACAGGAAGGCGGTAGGCTCTCGCAGCCTTTCATCGCTGGTCCTTCCCTGCGCCTCAGATGTGCCTTCTAGCCTCTTCAAGTGCCTGTTTCTTGGCCTTCAGGTTCAAGGGTCACCTCCTCAAAGGGGTCCTCCCGGTCACACCTCCCTCACCTCCCTTCAGTCATTCCTATATGCCACCGGCATTTTTTTTTTCCTTCACGGTAATTTGTATAACCTGTAATTATTTTTATTTTTTTAGCTTAAAAGTGTTTTTAAAAAGCCTCCCATAGGGCGCCTGGGTGGCTCAGTCGGTTAAGCATCCGACTCTTGATGTCGGCTCAGATCACCCATCTCACGATTTATGGGTTCGAGCCCCACATCGGGCCCTGAGCTGATGGCGTGGATCCTGCTTGGGATTCTATCTCACCCTCTCTCTACCCTTCCCCCACTTGCTCTCTGTCTCTCTCTAAATAAAGTTCAAACAAAAAAAAAAGAAAAGAAAAAGAAAAGCCTCCCACTAAAACATCAGCTCTGTGAAGGCAGAGGTTGGAGCTATTCCGCTCCAACACCTATCACTGTGCCCACCCAGCTCCTAGGAGACCCTCAATAAATGTGTGGAATGATTGAGTAAAAAAGGGCGGTTCCCAGCCCCGGACATCCTTCTTTCACCCTAAACTCCATGAAGAACAATGTTGACTGCAGACAAAAAATTGAAAACACAGATGAGCAAAAGGAAGAAAATATAAACACTCATGATCCAACCTCCCACCAAGTGGATCCCCTTCCAAATGTTTTTTCCTGTATCTATATAAAGATAATTCATATATTTTTATAGAAATGGCTCCTAGACTGTAATCTGCTGTGTTTCATTTCACAGTATATCTTAATCACCTTTCCTTAATAAAGATACTTCTGCTGCCTTGCTGTTAAAGGTTCTGGAACACTCAGCCGTGTCACTGCACCACAGAGTATTTAACACATCTCCCAGTGTTAAACTAAAGGGGAGGTTTCTTCAATGTCAGTAAAGGTAAAATGTTTTAATACAGCACTTCCCTCTTGACAAGCTTCCCGTTTTTTCCTCTGTGTTTGTATTGCTTTAGTTAGAGCTTGTATTTGTACAGAACCACACTCCCTACCGCCCATTCACCACCTGGAGTTATTAGAGTCCCCATCAGCTGGAGAAGCAAGATTGTTTGCAGCCGGCAAAGGTGACGTGTGACGAAGCCAGGGCGATGTCTCGGAGTTCAGTTTGGGAATCTGCTGCTGATACAGGCGACAGAAAGAAAGAGCGCCTTTTCTTGCCAAGATTTTAATGTAAAAAGAGGAAGAGACTTTCGGCAAGCCTTCACTTCCCCCTCCCAAGCCCTGCCCAGGGGCAAAGTTGTTCCCTGGAGGGATGGGCTGGTTCCCAGGGTTTACCGAGGTCCTAAGCAGTCTGTGGCCCAAAGCCCACTGCACCACTTAGAGACAAAGAACTGGCTGCAGAAAAACCCAAGAGGGCACGCTCGGGATGCACTGTCCTTTTCCACAAGCAGCAAGTCCAGCCCATGGCGTGGTTGAGAAGCCACTCGGCATTTTCCAAAAAAAAAGTGTTAATGTTTGTTTATTTTTGAGAGAAAAGGAGAGAGAGAGAGACAGAGCATGAGTGGGGGCAGGGGCAGAGAGAGAGGGAGACACAGAATCCAAAGCAGGCTCCAGGCTCTGAGCTGTCAGCACAGAAGCCGATGCGGGGCTCCGGCTCACCAACCGTGAGATCATGACCTGAGCCAAAGCTGGGCGCTTAACTGAGCCACCCAGGCCCCCTGCCACTTGGCATTTTTGGCTCTGACGGTGGTCAGGTCACTGCCCTCCGGAAGTAAGGACCTTGCCACACAGACACAACAGACCCCATTCCAGCAGGACTAGTTAGTGCTCAAGGGCACTGGCTGCCTTGCCCCCCTGCCACCCCCCACCATGGCTGGGCCACCTTACCAAGCTGTGCAGGCACAGGAGGGGGTCACCTGAACAAGGGGGCAAGATGTCATCAAATCAGAAATGGCACCGGAAGACAGGAGGGAGAGAAACAGCTGGTGGGGGCATCTGTTCCTGGACCTCAAGTCGTTGTGACCCAGAAACCCAAACAGAGGTCCATCTCTGCTGCCCCACCCATCTTAATACAGCTCTCCATCCATCCAAGTTAGAGGAAAAACTTTCCCTGTAAAGAACGAGAATCCCCTAATTGTGTCAGGGGTCATGAAGTTAATCCATGCCACTTTAAAAAGCTTCTTCATGGCGTGCCTGGGTGGCTCAGTCGGTTAAGCACCCAACTCTTGGTTTTGGCTCAGGTCATGATCTCGCAGTTTGTGGGTTCGAGCCCCATGTCGGGCTATGCGCTGACAGTGCAGAGTCTGCTTGGGATTCTCTCTCTCTCCCTCTCTCTGCACCTCCCCTGTTTACGCTCTATCTCTCTTTCAAAATAAATGAGAATAAACTTTAAAAAAAAAATAATAATAATAAATAAAAAACTTCTTTGTGTGTTTTACAGAAACACCATGGTTGGAGAAAAGAGACGGGTTTTTCTTGAAATTTAATGGCAGGATGGAACTACCACCACTCGATACCTCAGCTCGACTGCTTAGTTTCTGCCGGTTTTGAACAAAATGATTTCCACCCATCTTTATAATGACAGTTTTCAGTTGAGAGAATTAGGCACCAGGAATGTATTTCACTGGAGGTCACAAAGCTACTAAGACAGGGAGTCAGGATTTGACGCAGGTATGAGCAGCTGGTTACGTGGCCCAAGTCATACTGCCTTTCTTGCCTCCCGTTCGTTTTTCTCTCTACAAACATTAATTAACTCATCCAGTGTCCAAGCTCCATCTAAAATATTAGGCTACTCATTTACAATACCACCTAATTCACCATTATTGGGATTTTTTTAATTAAGT
Organism: Panthera onca; assembly: GCF_046562875.1. Classification (NCBI taxonomy): domain Eukaryota; kingdom Metazoa; phylum Chordata; class Mammalia; order Carnivora; family Felidae; genus Panthera; species Panthera onca. The sequence goes on from NC_138356.1 coordinate 72,104,476, forward strand.
TATTTATTTTTTAATTTAAGTAATCTCTATACCCAACACGGGGCTCGAACTCCTGACGCTGAGATCGAGTCCCATGCTCCACTGACTGAGCCACCCTGGTGCCCCTAATTCACCATTATGATGAGGATTAACTAAAGCAACAGATGGAATGTATGAAATTGTTAACATTCAACCACTTTTCACCCTAAAAACATTGATGACATACAGTTAAACCTAACATGTCAACGTTCTTGGACAACTCTGAAGTGTTTAAATGAAACTGCATGGCTGACTATCTTGCTTTTTGAAATTTGCAGCTTTAGTATTCAAACCCATAAGGCAGTACATCATGGTGACTAAGAACACAGACTCTAGACAGACAGACCTGAGTCTGAATCCCTTCATTTAGTCATCTGTAAAAAATAGGAAAGTCACGGTACTCACTGTCAGAATTAAGTTATTTCACGTAAAGCACTTAGCACAGTGCTTTGCAAATGTTAAGTGCTCGATAAACATTAGCCTTTTCTATTATTATTATTGCTGTTATTATTAACTTGGTTTCATTCAGATGGTTTTGGTATAAAGCTGCCCATTGTAGCATTATTTATAATAAAAACCAGAAACAAATTCAATTTCCCACAACAGGGAAACAGCATACCAGGGTTCTGAAAGAACTGTCTTTAAAATTAAAGAAAATCAATTCAATTAAGATTTAACAGCCCCTGCTTTGCCACTCAGGGGCTGTATAATTTTGAGCCAGTCTTGTCTCTTCTCTGGACCTGTTTTCCTCACCTCAAAAATGAATGGTTTACTCTCAATGATTCATAAGTTCTCTCCAGATTTAAAGTGTACAGTCCTAAGGCTCTAAATGCTCTAAATAAAATATAATCCATCAATATCAAGGATAATATACAACCCCCAAGTACACACAAAGATAGTAGCAACATGAGAAAATATTTTATAAATACTGCCAACCTTCTTCAACCCTCCTGTTTTTTTCTGTAACAGCAGTCACCTCCTAAGAGAATTTGTACTATGTTTATTGTCTCTCTCCACGAAACAGGTGGAAACTTCCAGGAAAGCAGGGAATTATGTCTGGTTTGTTCACTGATGTATCTACCCCCAGCCATTACAGCAATGCCTGGCACAGAATAGAAGCTCAATTAACATTTGCTGATTGAAAATTTGTGAACATTCTGGGGCACCTGGGTGGCTCAGTCGATTGGGCGTCTGACTATGGCTCAGGCCATGCTCTCACGGTCCGTGGGTTCAAGCCCCGTGTTGGGCTCTGTGCTGACAGCTCAGAGCCTGGAGCCTGCTTCAGATTCTGTGTCTCCCCTCACTTTGCTCCTCCCCCACTCATTTTCTCTTTCTCTCTCTCTCTCTCTCTCTCTCTATCTCAAACATGAATAAACATTAAAAATTTTTTTTAAATAAAGAAAATTTGTGGACATCCTAAAAGAGCAAAGTACAAAACTGTATATATAACAGAATGCCATGAATATACAATACGCACCCCCATGGGAAACTGGCAGATAGGATCAGAGAGGTTAAAACAGGATGAGGGAGTAGGGATGAAATTTTTTTTAAGTTTCCCTCAATGTTTTGAACAATTTTGTTTTAAAAGACAGCATTCAACAAAGCATGTAGACAGAAGAAAGATGAAGAGAAATAGATGAAGTGACCAAGGACAAGTGACCTCTGACAGAGAGCAGTAAGGAAGGGCAGGAATATGGAAACAGAATCACAGGGGCAGAAAGAAAACTAGGTAAGAAGATGCAGAAAAGAAAAGCCCATTTATCTTGGACTTTTAGTTACAAGCTAGCATCTCTTATTTTTAATTTTTTAATGTTTATTTATTTTTGAGAGAGAGAGAGAGAGCATGCAAGCAGGGGGACAGAGAGAGAGGGTGTCACAGAATCCGAAGCAGGCTCCAGTCTGCGAGCTGTCAGCACAGAGCCCGACATGGGGCTCGAACGCACCAACCATGAGATCATGACCTGAGCCGAAGTCCGATGCCCAGTTGACTGAGCCACCCAAGTGCTCCTACAAGCTAGTATCTCTTAAACTTTCCCCAAGTTGATAGAATTTCCCCATCAATTCCCTCAATCAATGGAAGCTTTGGTGAATTTGAGCACAAAGGTGCACTTGGGGCTGTTACCTGTTAACGTTTTGTTTGTTTTGAGAAACAGAACAGAGCATGATCAGGAGAGCAAGCAACATACAACTGCCAAAGAAATGATATAGACATATGGCCTGGAGAATTTAAGGGAAAGAATACTTCCTTTGGCTTTGGGGAGTTAGAGGAGAAGAGTCAAGAAGTTGTTCTCGGAAGGCCTGGTGTCCTGAATTGTACCAACTCACAGGGACCTTAGTGCTGTTTGCGGCCTCAATCTTGAACCTTTCACCCTTGCATTTGATCACACATTACAGAGGAAGAGGGATGGAGTCTGAGAATCTGAAGCAGGCTCTGCACTGTACAGCAAAGAGCCAGATATGGGGCTTGAACTCATGAATCGTGAGATCATGACCTGAGCTGACGTCGGATGTTTAACCGACTGACCCACCGAGGCGCCCCCATCACAGATTACTCTTAATGCCTCCAGCCTCCCCAACTGCTTTCCTGAGCTCCTCATCATGTCCATACATTTGAACTTTGAGCAAACTGGGTCAGATGCCCCACTATGAATGATCAGGACCCTGTGCTTCTCCTTTATAGCACATACATAATTGCAATCGCATGGTGATTTGTGTACTTCCTTAAACACTGGGAGCCCCACAAGGGCAGAGACCAGGTTGTGCTGTCACCACTGTAACTCCAGTGCTAGCACAGAGCTCGTGCAAACAGGTGCAGCTCGTCACAGAGATGGCATTGGTCCAGCGTTAACCTAGTCCCAGGGCCTTACCCCAACTCCAAAATCCCAACATGGACACAACCCTAAGATCAGTAAATCAGATAAGCAACCCAAGGAGGTGAGATGTAAACTCTCCCCAACGTAGCCACAATGATTAGGTTACTAGCTGTGGAACCAACCGGTTGCAATATAGACCTTTAGAAAGAACAATGGGGATGTCAAACACGAGCTAACAGTGTGAAAAAAGGTTTGAGTTTTGGGGCTACAGAAGAAAAGACATTGCATAAGATTCAAAAAAAAACAAACACAACACCTTTGGAAAAGGGAACCAGTATGGTCCAAGTTATGAAGCAGCTTAACTGGCTCGGCTAGCTTCTTCTCTAAAATCATGGTGCTGGGGCGCCTGGGTGGTTAAGTGTCCAACTTCAGCTCAGGTCATGATCCCACGGTTCGTGGGTTTGAGCCCCGCATCAGGCTCTGTGCAGACAGCTCAGAGTCTGGAGCCAGCCTGCTTTGGATTCTGTGTCTCCCCCTCTCTCTGTCCCTCCCCTGTTCACACTCTGTCTCTCTAAAAAATAAACATTTACAAAATACAAAAAATAAAACCCTGGTGCTGATTTCATTGTAGAATACACGTTTAATGAGAAAGCATCTCTCTTTCAGCTTTGATGCACAAAGGTAGAGAGGAGAATGGTTGTTCTTGTCCAGGCCCTGGTCTTATCTAAACCCACAGCCCCAGAGAAAATGTCTGCCGTATCCATTTCAGCATGTACTTAGCATTTTTATTTAATAGGCCACTTGCATTAATGAGTACCTGATGAATCACCTAATTTTAAACATGTAGGGAACCTTGAAATTCACCTTCAATCCAACATTTACACTTAAGAAAAACCAACAGCCCAAGAGAGGCTCAGAGGCGTCTCACAGGTACACAATCCCAAGGCCTGGACTCAGGGAGAGTCAGAGAACTGCTGAGTTCACGTCCAAGGGTTGGATCACTGAGGCGTCAACAGAGCCCTGTAAAAAAATCTCTACTTAATCAGCAGTGTACATTTGGTGTGGTGTCTGGTGTGATCTTTCGGGGGAAAGGAGGTCAATTAAAGCATTATGCTTTCTTGGCCCCTCACTACACACAAATCTCTTCCAAAGTCAAAAACAAAAGTTAATAGACATGTACCAAATGATAAAGAAACAAGTGGAAATGCAGGCTGTCTGGGACTTCTCAATCACCCATAGGAGTGGAGAATGGCTTCTTTCTTGGTAGTAATACTAAGCTAGTTATAGAGTTCCTATAATTACTATTTCCTGCTGTTGTGCCTTTGTCTGTGCTGTTCTCTGTGCTATGAACACCGTTCCAGACACTACCATACCTCCCAGACAAACTCCTATCTCCCACCAAGACTGCAGTCAGGCATCTCTGGATGCTGGATAAGCATCTCACCATCACTAAGTTCCTGTTATTACCTTACAGTAACACACGGCCCTACTGATGCCTGACAATCCTTCGAGGAAGTGTCAAGACTAGCAAATGGTATGAGGTTTGTAGAGTACCGTGTATCCCATTGAGGAAAGCACTACAAACACACAAGGTAATGTTTTATTAATCTACTTAACCTGATTTCCTTGAAACACAGAGAGTGATTTTGATGGATGAATCAACCAACCCAAGATTAATAGCTTGGTTTACTACGCTCATTTCTCTTTCCAAGCCACAAGCCAAAATAAACTCACTCTCAATTTATAACTTTGCAAAACGTGCTCTCGCGTATCGACTCCTGAATCCACTGTGGTTATTAAAAGCGTGGTTGCATCCAGCAGGACGGGCCAGGTTACGCTGTGGTAACAAACAGCCCCGGGGTCTCGGCCCCAATGATGACCACAGTGGTCATTCTGGGATCGACAGGATGAGACCAGCAATTCCATCTTTCTGGACTATACCTGACAATCTGGATTGAGCAGCTCTGTGGCTGACATCAGTTTAACGGATACGATCTCCTCTCTTCCTTCTCCAACCACCTACAGAGCTGTCTTGCAGGGCTGCAGTGTGGATTAGATGTGACAGTGTTTGTTATATACCCAGGATACTGCCCAGCAGACAAGCAGCAGTCAGTTAACGATAATGATAGCTAGTATCAATATCATTGCCATTATCCCTATTCCTCTCCAAATAATAATCATGATGTTATTATTAAAATTCTCATATGGTTCTTGAAACTGTCTGCACACTGGAATCACCCAGAGAGTTTAAAATCTATTAATGCTGTGTCCCACCCCCAGAGTTGGTAAATTAATTCATTTAGACTATGTCCTGAGGGCTTTGGAATTTTATCTTATCTTATCTATCTCATCTTATCTTATGTCAATGAGAGAAAGAGAGAGCATGCAACTGGGAGAGGGGCAGAGAGAGAGGGAGACAGACAGAATCCCAAGCAGACTCCATGCTGTCAGTGCAGAGCCTGTTGTGGGGCTCAAACTCACAAACCATGAGATCATGACCTGAGCCAAAGTTGGACACTTAACCGACTGAGCCACTCAGCCACCCCTGGGCTTTGGAATTTTAAAAGATCCCCAGGTGATTCTAATGTACAGACAAGTTTGAGAACCACTGTCCCACAGGCACCCATGTTCATATCTATTCTTACATATATTTCCATGTGCGTGCATTCACACAGGTGCATATACAAGCTGGCCAGGTTCCACGAATCCTATGTGGTGGTCACATCAGTCAGGATGAGTTAGGTTATGCTGTGTAACAAAGAGCCCCTAAATACCAGTCCTAGTGACAACCACGGTAGTCACCCTCTACAGTCAACAAGGTGAGCCTAGCAATCCCACCTGACAGCTAAGCCTATGCATCTACCCTCATGTCTTTCCTGTTTCCTCTTTTTACTTCACCCTTTTTCTAAGGTCCAGTTTAACAAGTTTGCCAGGCCCAGCATAAATCAGAAGCAAAAAAATATACTGGCATGGACAGACTGTTCAGAGGAGGACCACTGAAGACTATGTAATGGAGACTATGCTTCATTCATCTATCCCCAGGCCCTGAAACATGGTAGGCAACCTAATATAAATCCATTATTATCCATAGTAGCCTGAAAAAAAAAAATGGAAAGCAGACACAAGAACTCAAAAAGCACAGCTGCTAAGCTGAAAGTCTTATATGTCAACTTGGCACTGACCACCATTTTGATTTCCCCATTTTTGTTAATTTCCCTCAGGATGAAACTATATCCAGTGGGATGGAAGTGAGGTCAGGAGATCTGTGAACAGACCAGTGTTCTTTCAGTGGGCAGCAAAGTGCACGACACGCATGGTAGGTTAGGGAGCAGTAAGAACAGGTCATTTTGGGGCACCTGGGTGGCTCAGTCAGTTGAGCAGCCGGATGACTTTGGCTCAGGTCATGATCCCACGGTTCGTGAATTCGAGCCCCACATCAAGCACCCTGCTGTCAGCACAGAGCCCGCCTCAGATTATCTGTCCCCCTTTTTCTCTCTGCCCCGCCCCTACTCGCTCGCGAGCATGCTCTCTCTCTCTCTCTCTCAAAAGTAAATTGAAAAAAAAAAAAAAGAACACAGACATTTTGCCAGCAGCACACACATGAGTTATGGTAAACCATCTCCTGCTCTGCTGGATGTTCTATCTCTGCAGAGTCTGGAGAAAACCAAAAAACCCAGTTCATATGCCCTTGTTTTGGGGACAGTTTAAGAATCACACTGGCTTTACGTAAACTCTTCATCAAAACAAATATATTCTGTATTTTGAATACGTGAGTTCTCTCGAGCCCAGGGGAAAGAAGCATTGTATACAATTACATAATAGTTACCCTACTACTTTAAAACCAAGTGGAAGCCTTAGGCAGCCAAGTCAGAAGGGGACAGAAATCATTTTTGTAAAATTATCTGAATGCAACCATCTCTTCTGATGCATTGGAGTTGACAATGGTTCTGCTCTTCTCAGAAGCTCATTCAATTATAGGTTGCTTATCTGGACCTGGGAGAGTTTTCCTCCCATCTAGAGTTAGTTAAGGAAAAGAAAAAAAAAAAAAAAAAGGCAGGCAGAATTCCGTTAATAAAAGCCTGAAATGAAAAGTGGTAACTACTCCCAAGGCCCTGCTTATTGTAGAGGAGTCATTAGACAAACCTTTGTAGGGTCCCTGTTAACGATCTATTTGCTCTGCAACCGTCACAAGAAGGAGAAGTAGGGAATGTGGGATGCACAGCCTCAAAACACCTCACTCTCTTAGACGTGTGGCTGTTGGCAAGCAACTTAACCTCTCTGAACTTGTTTGCTCATCTGTGAAATGGAAATACCTACTCGACAGGGACAGTATAAGAACTAACTGAGGAAAACGTATAAAGTGCCTAGCGTTCAAAAAATGTAGTAAATGCCTTTCCTCTGATCGCTGCCAAAGTCTCAGAGTGCTCACTACAATGTGGAGCTTTTTAAGAGAAAGGCCTTTTCTTTTTTTTTTTTTTTTTTTTTAAGAGAAGGGACCTTGCTGTTCCTCCTACGTGCCCACATCCTACACACTGCCCCCCTTGAGAGACTGTAGTTGCCTCTTCAACATCATTTCTTCCCACCAAGCAGCATCCTTCCGTCATTCGGTCCTCATTCCCAGTTCCAGGGATGGGGCCTGACTGATCTAAGGCAATCAATGTTATCCTACTTCCTCCGCCGCCATGATGGTTTGAGATGGATCATCCTCAGATGATGACCCAACCAGAAGGGAGCTCAGAAATTTTGTGCTATGGCCCTGGGGAGAGATGGCAGCTCTCCCCCCGTGGATGTGATCAAACAAACACATGGGCTGAGAAGTACCAGCAGCCAGACCACCACGTTAGACAGCTCTGCTCTGCACTTCCTGGATTTTCACCTAATTTTCCTGAGGTCTGCTGGCGTTGGAACAATACAGAAGCCCTGCTGGCAACCCTCTCACTACTATGAAGGGAGTCAACCTGAGAACAAAGCCAACAGACACAAGGGCAGAGCCCAGAGGATCACAAAGAAATGAAGCCAGAGCCCTGATCAAAGCGTACCCAAAACCTATCCCACTTCTTCACCTTTTGGTTATGTGAACCACTCAACTGCTCCCATCAATTATCCAGTTTGAACTAGGCTTTCTGTCGCTTACAACTCAAAGCACCCTAACTGACACATCCTCATGCATGGCTGAATGAATCACCGAGCAAGAGATTATGCAGAAACATCATCACTCTTCCGAAGATTTAACTCAGATTTCAAGTTTCCTGGGAGCAAGAGCCCTCACTGGTCTTGGTCAGCCAGCATCCCAGGCTTAAGAGAGTTTCTGGACACAGGCCCTCAATAAATACTTCTTTAAATAGGTGAATGGAATGAAACTAACAATATCACCCGGAATTTCAGAACCTTTTAAAACCCTACACTCCAGATGTATCTGGATCAGAGGAATGTGATGAGGGGGCTGAGAGCCATCAGTAAGGCCTGAGCTCAAATCACAGATCCAGCTGGACGTCGGCGTCCTCCCCTGCCAAATGAGCATATTAATACCTACCTTCCTGGGCAAGGAGAGCCATGCAAACACACCCAAGGTTGCATTCCAGAAATAGGTATGTGCCTCTTTCTTTTGGCTAACACTGTTTCATATCGTGAGTTCTAGTCTGAGGTTCAGGAAACGGGATCATCACGTGGACACAATGTGGGCCAAACTGCAGATCACCCAGCAGAGCTAGGCCTGGGAGGGCGAGGACAGGTAATGTGTACCCCGAGCCTCCCACCCCTCAACATACTGCCATTCCCTTCAGGAAAGGGAGCTTGGGCAGAGGGCATATATCAACAAGGCCTTCCAGCCGCTACGCTTCCTCTTTGCTTTGCTGGTAGCTTCCTGACAGAAGCTGGGGACGGGGACCAGAGCAATCGGCAGTCCCCGCGCATCCCTAGCTGCTGCTGACCTAACCATTTCCTGGTGAGGTGGAGCTCAGCTACACAGTCGGCTGCAGGAGGGTAGGGGCCTTGCCTCGTTCACCGGTACAGCCCCAGCACCCAGAATGCACTCAGTGAAAGATCACCTGAGCACATGGGTGAAGGAGTGAGTGGATGCACAAAGTGACGAAATCAGGATTCTCAGAAGAGAACAGTAGTAAAGCCCTATTAGTGCTCAGACTGCTGATTATGAAGCTGGCAAACCCAACGCCCAGAAATGAGAGGCTGGCACCTGGGGACTCAATTCTGGCCCTAGGACTCCCGTGCCTAGGTCTGAGCCACAGATCCCTTCTCTGACAAATAACCATTATCAAGATTAAATAAGAATTTTTTTTAATGTTTATTATTTTTGAGACAGAGACAGAGCGTGAGCAGGGGAGGGGCAGGGGGGGCGCACAGAATTGGAAGCAGGCTTCAGGCTCTGAGCTGTCAGCACAGAGCCCCAGGCGAGGCTCGAACTCAAGAACCACGAGATCATGACCTGAGCTGAAGTCACGAGATCATGACCTGAGCTGAAGTCAGACGCTTAACCGACTGAACCACCCAGTGGCTCACAATTTTTTTTTAACACAGCTACACAGAGGGAGAAAAGGTTGACAGAATATATAGCAAGATATTAATAACAATTAGCTTTTGATGATAAGATTATGGGAGGATATTTATTTTTCGCTTTTGTGTAAATTTTCAGATTTTCTATAGTGAACATAAATAAACTGTCCAGTAACAATAAAGTGAACACAAAAGAGGGGAGACACCAATCCAAACAACTAGCCCCAGTGCCTTAGACATAAAGCAAGGACCCAGCAAAGGTTCCATTTCTAGGAATGCCCTTCACACATCTGGAAACAGCTCTCATATGTCTCCTATTTCTTAAGTATTTCAGCTAATTTACTGTCACCCTTACAGGACTTGATTTCCAGGCTCTCTTTTATCCTTCCTTCTCTGCAAAGGCTCCATCTGTTAAAACCCCACTCTGGGTATTGTATAAACCAGCTCACAGAATCAGCAGCACGCTCCCGTTTGCTCATTCATCTGTTAATTCATTCACTGAGTAAACACCCCTTAAAAACCTACTCTATTGGACATCCTTGCTCTTACTTACCCACCCCGCCCCCATTCACACACGGTTCCCAGATTTTCCTGGGGAACACCCACCTCCCCTCACCTCAGTCCTTGTGCTCTAGGGGGGTGCAGACCCTACCCTCAGCTCCTTCAGGGGGCGGGCACTCGATCCAGGATGGCCAATCAGAGCATCGCATTCTCTTAAGCCACAGGGATTGGTTCCCGAGGGGCATGTTGCCCAGATAAGACCAATCAGAAACAGAGACTCAATTCGGGGACTTTTTCTTTAACTAACCGTTGAAAACGTGACCTTTTTATTCCCTTCTGCCAGAACTGCTGAGAGCCGTCTTGCCACCACAATCGAGAAAGAAACGGTAGGTGATGCTGAGGGTTGCAGAAAAACTATGTAAGCCTTAGCAACACCCTTGAAACCTCCATGCGTTAATTTCCATCCCTAGACTTTTCAAGGACATAAATCCCCTTTCTGGGGAAGCCGGTTCAAGTCAGGGTCCTGCTTTGAGGTCAAAAGAGTCCTGACTGATGAAATCCGAAGGGCTGTGACATAGGCTGCACGCTGGCTATGCACAGAGGAAGCGAGATGATCCATGCCACCTTTCCTGGCACTCAGTGCGATGTGGAGACAGCTACAAACAGCTACAATTATTTAAAGCCGGTAAGATAATTGCTTTAATTAAGTACGACATGGAACAAGAGGAACATGGGGGGGGGGGGGGGGGGGCGGGGGGAGAGCCAGGAAAGGCCTCCAACAAGAAAGAGCATTTAAACGTACCCTGCATCTGCATTCAGGCAGCAGAGACAGAATTACTATTTGGGGAGTCAAGAGAACACGGCTGATACACATCCAGCTCCCAGTAAACCAAACCCACTACAACCCACATGACACACGGGCGGTGATACTTAAAGCACTTACGGGCACTCTCTGAACAAGCCCACAACACAGCATCTCGAGAGACGGCAAAGTGCCAATGTCCAACAGCCCTCACTGGCAAGAATTTCATCTGAATGTTACAGACGATGTCACCCTCTTAAATAACTCTCAGGTCAGTTTTTGTGATTTGGATGCTACACAGCGTTCAGTTTTCACTCCAGCCCTCTTGCCTGTTTGGATTACTGTTGATCAAATCGCACAACATTGTAACAACAGCCCTCTCCAGATGAATAACCTGTTTACCACATTTGTTACCAAATGATAAGGGAGAGGGAAGAGAGCACGTGTCTGGTTCCCTAAAACACTGCATGATGGGTTGGGTTAGAAATATGGCCGCAGGGAACAACACTGGCAACAATAAAAGAACCTCTGGGAACATCTATTCTGCTAAGAAAGGCCTTGAAGGCCAGTCTTCGTAAGGGAGCAAAGCCAGTGTCCCTCAGACCTCTGACAATGCGTACATAACAGAAGTTGGGAAGATACTTAATGAATCAGAAAAGGATACCGCAAACAAATTCTCCTGGGTCTTTGCTGCTTCTAAACACATCAGCGATTCATTTGGTCCACAAATACAGCTCCAAGTTTCCAGGGCAAAGAATACTACAGATGGAAAAATTAACACTGACAAAAACTTCCGTGTGGTCTCAAGAGAAGTGCTAGGGTCGAGTGGCAGGAGGGCGAAAGGCTTGAGAACCCTTCCAGGTAGTCTGGATTTCTCGGAAGCAGCTGGGTCACCTCTGCTCTAAAAACACTTGAAAGAGTGCTGTTGACTTTGCACAAAGACTTCACTTCCCTTCTCCTGAAAATGCGACTATGACTATGATCACAAGTTCAAGTTCACTGGGCAACTGCTAGGATCCAGGCAGAGCCTACAATCAGGGAGACCCAGGCGTACCGGCTCGAGAGGACTGAGCCTGAAACCACAAGTACCTGTCGTTCAGCATATGCTCAGTAAACACTGGGAATTAGCGACCCCGAGAAGACCGCTAATCTCTTCTAAAAATGAGAGGGGCTTTTATGTTGAAAGCTCCCAAAGAGAAGTTTTTGTTAACTAGTTTGTTTTTTAACACAAAAAATAATATATGCTCATGTTTAAATATTCAAAAAAAAAAAAAAAATAGAGGCACCTGGGTGGCTCTGTTGGTTGAGTGTCTGACTCTTGATTTTGGCTCAGGTCACAATCTCAGAGTTGTGAGATCGAGTCCTGAGTCAGGCTCTACACTGAGTGTGGAGCCTGTTTAGGATTAGGATTCTCCTTCTCTCTCTCTCTCTCTCTCTGTCCCCCCCCTAAAAAATTTTTAAAACGTTTTAAAAATTAAAAAAAAAAAAAGAATTCAGAAAATAGAAAAGATACACAACAAGACATCTTCCATCTGCCCTAGAGCACAATCCGGTAGCCTTTTCCCCCAAGAGGTGAACAGTATTCCCCACAACCACCTCCTTCTTGGTATCTGCCAGTAATAATCGATGCGTAATCAAGCACATGAGGTGTGTGGACTTACTTGTATCTCCTACTTTTTACCCCCCACACATGGTGGGAACATATCACATACACTTTTCTGCATTTGTCTTTTTTTTTTTTTAACTTAAGATTGTATCCTGGAGGGGCGCCTGGGTGGTTTAGTCGGTTAAGCCTCCGACTCTTGACTGTAGCCCACGTTATGATCTCACGGTTTGTGGGATCAAGTCCCACATTGGGCTCTGCACTGCCTGCTTAGTATTCTCTCTCTCCCTCTGTCTGCCCCTCCCACTCATATTCTCTCTCTCTCTCTCTCTCTCAAAATAAGTAAATAAACTTAAAAAAAAAAAAAGAGAGAGAGAATGTATCCTGGAGATCACAGCTTCTTAGCACACATGACCTTCTATTTTAAACAGTGGCCAAGTATCCCACTGTAAGAACATACCGTAACTGATTGAATCAATCCCCTGCCAACATACATTTCAGCTGCTTCCTCGATCTTGCTTTTATTACAAACGACGCTGCAATGCACGTACATTACACATATCTTCACATACCCCATGGATGACTATAGGAAAGATACGACAGGATAAAATCTTTGAAGTAAAATCGCAGGGCCAAGCACTCAGAAAACGCAGATAGTGCCATATTGCCCTTACCGTCACTGTCCCCAATTGTGTGACAAGTATGCCCATTTCTCCACCCATACTCACAAAACGTTGTTTCGTGTTTTTAAATACAAGGGAAGAAAGAGCACCAGAGCTCTAGTCTTGTCCCCCTGGCTCTCCCTGCCCCTGTGATATCACACATGACATTACTACTTCCTGTAAGTCCCACCCATGATGCACAACCCAGAAATCCCAGTGTAAAGACAGAATGCACATCAGAGCCACTGGGGTGCTGAAGCCAGCTCACACCAGCTCAGGTGAGCTGAGTGGACACCTTTCTTCCCGATTCTGGGTTCAGGGACATCACGCTTGTAGCTCGAAACTGGACATGGGAAGCATCTGTACCATAGAAATCAGCAAATGCTACAAAGCAAGGCTTCTTTTTTAGAAGCCCCCCCAGAGGGACCCTGGTCACACATATCACACATCAATGCACACCTACAGTGGAAACCGAGCCTCAGCCATCTCTCTCTGAATATTGCCACCAGCAAGAGGGCCACAGATTCTTGTGACTTGGTCACAAATTCTTGGAACCTAAGGACTGGAGAAGATCTGAAGGGATATCTAATAGTCGTGTCTCTTTTGTCATTATGTCTTTGAATACTGCCTTTCCCCAGCCCATCTGTCTAGGCATAAGCAATATCCTCCTAGTTCCTCTTCTATGCCTCCTTACCATTCTTGTGTATTCGCATCTCATTATTGTTCAGTGCTTATTTTTGAGGACAGTCTACAGTGTAACAATTACACACATAAATTAATTAATCAATTAATACTTTTTAAAAAGGCTCTCAAGTGCTCAGTTTCACAATGGACCCAAGTCTCATTTCTAGACCTACTGTGACATTTCAACCTTAACACCCAGATTCTATGGCCTGTTCCTGGGCACAAAACCCCACAAGTTGTCATGACTTCAGCCCACATATCCAATTGACTTAATTTTCTCTCTTCATCTCTGACACTAAAGGACTTCCCTTTCTGATGAACTCCCCTAGGTACAAGTCTTACATTTTAGTCCACTCTGCGTTCATATCACAAAAGACACAAATCAGCATAGTCCCCCATGCTGGCAGAGTGTTCTAGGTCTCCAAGTGTAACATAACCACCTACCCGTGCTTGAGTTCTGTGCACATTACAGTGGCGGCTTACTCAAGGGTAAGCTTCCAAAGTCAGCATGGATATGAACACCGGAAGCAGTCAAAATTCTCCTTGAAAAGCCCGTAATAAGGCTTCACAATGGACACTGACAAACCGTCTCCCAACACAGGTCCAACACAGGCTGTGTCCCTTCAGCACTGGATTTGGTGTCTTGGGTTGAGCACCAGAAAGAAATAGCTAGCTTGGATTTCAGAGCTGCGTTGTAGGATAATTAAAATCTATAAATACAAGACACACCCTTGATGGCATAGATGCTCATACTCCAAAAAGCCACAGGAACAAAGAGTGACAGAAGGAACAGCAGATCTGTGTCTCATTCACACTCACTCCAAGAAAGAGACGCCTGTTGGGTGGAATGACAGGATCACCCACGCTATTTAAAGTGTTATTTTTATCTGTACTTTGTTTTTGTTGAGCAAGTATATTTGGATCTGGAGAAGTGTGAAGCAATAATCTATGACAGGATGGATCCAGGACTTTTGTAAGTCAGAACAGTGGTTAGCCCTGGGGCAGGACTCACTGTGAAGGGGCATGAGAGAATGTCCTGGAGAGAGAAAAATCTTGAATGCCCTGTCTAGGTGGGGACAAGATGGGGTGACATATTAAGAATTCATAAAGGGGCATCTGGCTGGCTCAGTGGGTAGAGCATATGACTCTTTATCTTGGGTTTTTAAGTTCGAGCCCCACGCTGGGTGTAGAGATTATTTAAAAATAAAATCTCCGGGGAGGGGGCTCCTGAGTAGCTCAGTTGGTTAAGCCTCTGACTCTTGATTTTGGCTCAGGTCATTATCTCACACTTTGTGGGTTCGAGTCCCGTGTCAGGCTCTGCAGGGCTCTCTCCCCCATCTCTCTCGGTACCTCGCCCACTCGCTCACTCTCTCTCTCTCTCTCTCTCTCAAAAATAAAATAAATAAGCTTAAAAAAAATAAAATAAAACCTTGGGGCACTTGGCTGGCTCAGTCAGTTGAGTATGCTACTCTTGATCTTGGGGTTGGGAATTTGAGCCCCCACGTTGGAAGTAGAGATTACTTAAAGATAAAATCTTTTTTAAAAATCCGAAAAATCTTAAAGTGCCTGGGTGGCTCAGTCGGTTAAGCATCCAACTCTTGATTTCAGCTCAGGTTATGATCTCACGATTCCCGAAACCAAGCCCTACATCAGGCTCTGTGCTGACAGCATGGAGCCTGCTTGGGATTCTCTCTCTCCCTCTCTCTCTGCCCCTCCCCTGCTGGCACATGCACACTTGCCCTGTCTCCCTCAAAACAAATAAACATTTTTTTAAAAATCTTTAAAAAAAAAATAGATTTGTACATTTCACAGTGTGTAAGTTATACCTCAATTAAAATAAAAGTTACAGGCGTACATGAGAGACTACTCCACGACAGCTTGCCACCTGATCTCTATTCGACAGCTAAAGCTCTCTAGGGGCCAGCCAGCCGAACACAGGGTAGTAAGGACACCAGGAAGACAAGGGACAGAAGAGGCAGAAAAGGGAGCACCTGGCGGGGATAGCGGGTACCCAGGCTCATTTCTTTCTTTTCTTCTTTCTTTCCTTTTTTTTTTTTTTAAGTTTATTTTCTTTATTTTGAGAGAGACAGAGAGAGTGCAAGCGGGGTAGGGGCAGAGAAAGAGGGAGAATCTTAAGCAGGCTCTGCGCTACCAGCTCAGAGCCCACGAGGGGCTTGAACTCATGAAACTGTGAGATTATGACCTGAGCTGAAATCAAGAGCCGGACATTTAACCAACTGAGCCACCCAGGCGCCCCAAGCTGGTTTTCCATGAGGGGCCTCCCAGCAGTTAAGTGCATTGGCTCTCCAGCCAGACTACTGGGATGCGATTACTGGCTCCACCCATGGGCTGTCTGTGTCCCCACCAAATGTATGTGTTGAAACCTAACCTCCAAAAGGACAGCGTTAGGGGGCAGGGCCTTCAGGAGTGATTAGGTCCTGCGGAGGGAGCCCTCATGAATGGGATCAGCGCCCTGGTAAAAGAGACCCCAGGGAGCTCCCTCACCATTTCCGCCATGTGAGTTTACAGCAAAAGAATGGCCATCTGTGAATGAAAGTGGGCCTTCACCAGGCACCAAATCTGCCGGCACCTTGATCTTGGACTTGTCAGCCTCCAGAAGTGGGAGAATTAAATTTCTGTTGTTTAATGCCCCCCAGTCTGTGGTATTCTGCTACAGGAGCCCAAATGGACTAAGACGACCCTTGCTACTGGAGTGAACTTGGGCAAGTTACTTCTCTTCTTTGATCCTCAAGTTTCTTTTGAAATTTAAACAAGATAATTCAAAGCTCTTGGCACAGCCTCTGCCATTCAACAGCATTCAATAACTGTCAACTTGTACTCCTGTTACTGATGACAAGAGGCTGAGGGCATCTTCTTTCCTCCAAAGTTCTTTTTTAAATTATCTTTTTAAGCTTTATTTATCTATTTTGAGAGAGAGAGCAAGGGAGGGGCAGAGACAGAGAGAGAATCCCAAGCAGGCTCTACACCATCAGCACAGAACCTGTCGCGGGGCTCGGTCCCACAAACCGTGAGATCGTGACCTGAGCCGAAACCAAGAGCAGGACGCTTCAACCACTGAGCCACCCAGGTGCCCCCTGTCTCCAAAATTCTTATTTAAATTAAAATTTTAAATAAATAAATAAAAATAAATTAATACTTTCACCTGATAACCTTGTAGGGTCTCAATAAATATTCGTGGAGTGAACGAAAGAAAGCACATGAATTCTAACTTCAACAGAGCGGCAGGTTCTTATTTCTACTAAACTGAAATCCATGTCCTGGCCTAATATTTCCATCCACTTTAATTTTTCTTCACAGCAAAGTGGTCAAGAGCACACGCTTGGAAGCAGATGGCCACGGTCACATCCAGCTGTTACTTACCAACTTGGTAACCTTGAACGTGTTGCTCAAATTCCAGGCCTCAGTGTCGTCTCCTGTAAAACAGAGTGACAGCAAGAATTAAGCACGCGACAAGAGACCTGAGCACAAGGTGAGCCCCCAGTAAATCCTAGACACTATTATTCTTTCCCATACTACAGACACTGTGAGAGAAATAACCCCTCTCAATTCCATTTCTTCAGACCATCAGGGTTTACAGAGCATGTCTCACAAATATTTTTCTCATTTAATGTTCAAAATAGTGGTATGTATTACAAATAAAGAAATGGAGGTTCAGAGAAGTTAAGTAACTTGCTGACGGTTACACAGCAAAGAGCAAAGACCCAAACCAAAATCCTATGACCAAGGGATAGTTTGGCTAGACTGTGTGGTCCTGGGGACAGAGGGTGGGGCCAGGCTGTCCTTTTCAAATTCAGAATTCCAAGTTAAAGGATGCTGGAAGTCTGAGTTACAACAGGAGTATTTGGGCCCCAGCAAAATGCTCAGCTCAACTTGAGATCGAACTGGTCTGAATCATTCTATCCCTGAATCACTTTCTGTTTTAGGTTTCTTCACGGCTGAGGAAAGAAAACAAACTTATATAGAACACCAACCCCATCACCCTCAGCATCTCTTATAGCAGCAAAAACTTATGAATCAAAGGGAGTTTTCATAAAACCAAAGTCAAACAATATCCCACGGAACACAGTCGCCAGCGTTTAGCGTGCGGGTCAGAGCACGGTCTGCCGCGTCTAGACATTCTCATTATTGCACGGAAGAGATACAAACTGCCTTTCTCTGGCCTTTATTTTGATTAAATCTTTAGCTGCCTTAGTGTTTTCTCTTTGCTTTTCGGCGGGTGATGAATTACAGGAAGCTGATCCACTGGCCTCACTTTACTCACAAAAGGTCTGGAGGCTGAGCCCAATTGTGGCAGGAGAACACTACCGGCTGATCATGTCAGCCACCTGTGCTCTCCTGCCATCTCTCCTCTTGTCCCCCCCACCTCCCCGCCACCCCACACACAAGTTTCTTGTCCCTGTGGCATGAGTATGGTTTAAAATCCCTTTTATTTCTTTATTTTTTAATTTTATTTTTGTAAGTAACCTCTACACCCAACGCAGGGCTCAAACTCATGACCCCTGAGATCAAGAGTAGCCTGCTCCACTGACTGAGCCAGCAAGGTACCCTTAAAATCCCCCTCGTTTTAAATTTATTTTTGAGAGAGCACAAACATTGGAGGGGCAGAAAGAGAGGGAGACACAGAATCTGAAGCAGGCTCCAGGCTCTGAGCTGTCAGCACAGAGCCCAATGCGGGCTCGAACCCACGAACTGTGAGATCATGACCTGAACCGAAGTTGGACACCCAACCAACTGAGCTACCCAGGCGCCCCTAAAATCCCCTTTTAAATCATGATCACAGAATTGCTTGGTGGCCAAAGAAAGAGATTTAATTTAAGAACCACATAAGCATACTCACAAGCTCTGTCCTTGAGTATGTACAACATGCCCCATGCCCTTCAGGGGCTCACATGCACACACACACTCACACCCCTCATCTACAGTTCTCCTGACTCCTCTCGCTATGTCTTCCAGTTACATAAAGGACTTTTTTCTCTTTATTTCAAGTTTTTTTTTTTTTTACCAGATTCACAAAATAGAAAATGGAAATAAGTTGTTCACTTGGGAACATTTTAGGACCTTGGGAAAATCCCAGGAATCAGAAAAAAAGGGGCACTAACTCACTCTCACAAAACCCGTTTTTTAAGAACACAAAGAGTAAGTTGACCATTACATCACCTAGGGACAAAATCCAGGAGACAGCATAAAGGTCCCCAGAAGGAAAGTGGTCGTCTCCAAACAAGGGTGGCTTTTTTTCACTTCCATGATTCGGAGCAGAGAGAACGTGGACTATGGCTCTAGAAACCAGAGCTGGCCTTGTCTCCTCTTTAGACTCACACTATGGGGCTCCAGTCCCTTCTCAGTCTCTCAAAGCTGTGTGACTTTCGGCAAGGCAATGAACGTCCCTGAGCTCCTGTAGCCTCTGCTGTAAAGTGAGAATACTCATTTTCTCAAGAACTAGCTACTGAGCGCCTATGATGGGCCAAGCATGTGACCATGTGGCAAGGAGTTAATTCCAGGAATTAAATCTTCCCAGCCAGCCAGGAGCTTTCATGGATTAGTGGGGCAATTACAGGCAGACAAGCAATTACAATGGAGTATGAAAAAGTGTTACAACAATGGTGGGTACAGTGCTGGGCAATCATAGAAAAGGGTATTTAACTCAGCAGGGGATGGGAAGTGTTGGGTATAAGAAAGGCTTCCCCAAGGAGGTGATATCTAAGCTGAAAACAAAAAGACAAGTTAGACTTTGCCCAGCCCAGATAGGAGGGGATCCAAGCAGAATTGACCACACATGCAGGTGCCTGGGTGGCTCAGTAGGTTAAGCGCCCTACTTCGACTCAGGTCACGACCTCGCAGTCTGTGAGTTTGAGCCCAGCGACGGGCTCTGTACTGACAGCTGAGAGCCTGGGGCCTGCTTCGGATTCTGTGTCTCTCCCTCTCTCTGCCCGGAACTTCCCCGTTCACACTGTGTGTGTGTCTCTCTCTGTCAAAAAAAAAAAAAAAAATCACAGCATATGCAAAGGCCCGCAGGCTAACTTGCTGGTTCCTTGCTGGTTCACATGGTCAAGGACAAGAGACAGGAAGAGAAGATGTAGGATATACAGACCTGGATATGCAGGCAGGTGGGCTTGCCAAGGTAACTTCCCTGGACTAGGTAACCTCCTGAGGTCCCTCTGTCCCCTAAGGGCTGGTTCTGTGGTTTTCTGAGACCTCAGGTCCTCCTGCCCTGAGAGCCCTTTCATCAGCATGCAGGAGCCCCTGGGTCCACTCCAGGGCACGAAGGAAGTCCCAACCACCCAACGTGGGCCCTTCTCCTTCCTCTTTCTTTTCCCCTCAGGAGTGGCTGGACAGAGTGATTCAAAGAGGAAACTGTCTTTTATTTGTCATTTGTTTCTAAAAATAAAAAATAAAAAAAAAAAAAACAAACACCCAGACCTCACACATACAGTCTGTCTTCCCACCGACCCCTTTTTCCCACCCAGCCCCTGAGCTAGCTGAAGAAATGCTGGAATTACCTGTGTCTCTGCCTCCTTCAGGTCATTTTAAGCTACCTGAGGGCTAACACTGAGTTTGGTCACCCTGTTAGTCCCAGCACCTGGGATTCTGCCTGATGCATAGTAGGTCCTCAAAAATGCATACAGGACTGAACTGATTTTCTCTTTCTGCAAATGAACACACATCGAGATGCCCCCTCTCCCCCAGCAGCTCTGGGGCCAGGCTAGAAGACCTACAGACCCCAAGGGGCCACCTCGACACTTTCCCCCACTGCTCTACAGACGAATCTGGGGGCTGAGTGAAGCCCCACCTGGACACTGACGATCCCCTCGTTATACCAGTGAAGAATCCCAGGTCCAAAAGAGTGACTGACTTGCCCAAGTCTTAGCAAATGCAACATAATATTTTAAAAAGGCCACAAGATTATTTTTAAAAAAATTTTTCTGATGTTTATTTATTTTTGAGACAGAGACAGAATGTGGGTGGGTTAGGGGGCAGAGAGAGAGGGAGGCACAGAATCTGAAGGAGGTTCCAGGTTCACGCAGGGCTCAAACTCATGAGTGGTGAGATCATGACCTGAGCCGAAGTCAGACGCTCAACCGACTGAGCCACCCAGGTGCCCTGTAAGGCCACAACGTTCTTAAGGGAAAGGCTCTACCAGAAATGTTAATTTATTTTCAGGGAAAATGTTTAACGTTGACAGAACTAATGGAAGCTTTTTTTTCCCCCCCCTCCACCAATTACACCATAAGATCCCTGGGTTTTTCTAGGCAGGACTAAAATTTCCCATTGAAGCAAATCTATTTGTGAAGATGACCATGGATATTTTAGGGACTGGGTATGTTTTCGATTATGGATCATTTTTTTAGGATAACTCTCCATTATGTGATCTCAGGCTATAACAATGTTTAAAGAAAAGTTGAGCTCCCCAAACCACTTGATTCCTTCGTTGTTGGTTTTTTTTAATGTTTTGATGTTAAACCATTTTACATCAAAGACATCAGAGACGATCTTGAAAGACGCCATTTCAACCTATAATCCCTCCACAAAAGAATTCCTCATAATTCTCCGTGTCTTTAATTTTTTTTTATTCACAGATCTGTTCTCTGTATATATGTATGTATTTCATTAAAAGGAATTAACCTCTAGTGTAGAAGTTCCCTAAATAGTCTTTTTTATTTTTTCCTTAAAAAAAAAAAAAAAAAAAAAAAACCCAAACCTTAAGCAAGTCACTGGCATGATAAATGCCGCAGAGCACAACCCGGGGAAACGTTAAGTGCACCGGGACATTCTGGGTCGGAGACATTTAGGGCAACACTTTCAAGCCTGCTTCATTCAGCAGTTGTTCTGACACTTCCCACGTCCCAGCTCATAGGAAACAGAAAAAGGAAAACAGGTGTTTTACTTATTCCACCTGGTCTAGCAAACTCATTGCTCAAGAGTTTAAGTCAATATTTTTCTGCAGTTGAAATAACATCTCGAATAGTGTAACACAGTGGTTCTCACCCCGGCTGATGTAACCAGAGCTCATGGGAGAGGGCGGAAAGTTTTTTTTTAAACCCTGCTGCTGGGTCCCAACCCTGTACAATCAAACACTCTCTAAGGATGAAACCCCAGCACCGTGGTTTTCTGGCTCCCCAGGTGACTTAATGTGCAAGCAGGACCGGCTTAGAATAACTCATTAGTCAAAGGAAGCCCATGGGAAATCTTATCTGGAAGTGAAGAACTCCTCGTAATTAAATAAAATAGCAGATGTAAAAGTACCTAACGGTGCCTGTGACCCAGAGGACACTTAATAAATGTTAATTAAGCACAAAAAAATAACTGAAATAATTACTCTTTCTCCGCAGTGAATTCATCTTGTAATTTTATTGGCTTGTTTATCACTTGCTGTTTTTTTCTTAGCCATGATTCATTCTATCTCTGGTAATAAAATTGTTAACGTATACCCATAATCCTGTTCAATTACAAGAGCTCTGTAATATTTCCAACAACCCTTAATCACTTATTTAATAAAACTTTCCCCCCAGAACAGTGGCTAATATATACCAAATACTCAATGAAGAGGAGCTATTTATAATAATTATTATTATTCAGAATTCATGATAATTCTTCTCAAGTAGGCTGCAACCCATTTGACAGTATTTGGAGAGCTTAACAAGAATGTAAAAAAAAAAATTAGGGCAATATTTTACACACTTATTAAAACAGACTTTTAAGCAAACCAATTCTTTTTATAATTTTGTGGGGGAAAAATTAAATATGATCATTGCACAGGTAGCTGGCTTATCTACCTATTCAAGGGGCCCAGAAAAAGCTACCTGTTAATGCTTAGCAGTTTCCATAGTTACTTGGAAACGCTAACACGGCAATTAGTTACAAATGGTCTCTGATCCAACTGGCCTACCACTGCCTCCCTGAACCTGAGTTAGGAAGGTGATTTTTTTTTTTTAATGTTTATTTATTCTTGAGAGAGAGAAAGCACGCATGACAGCTGGGGGGAGAGAGAGAGGGAGACAGAGGATCTGAAGCGAGGTCTGTGCTGACAGCAGAGAGCCCGATGCGGGGCTCAAACTCACAAACCATAAGATCATGACCTGAGCCCAAGTCCGAAGCTTCACCACCAACTGAGCCACCCAGGTGCCCCTTGGTGGGTTGTTTTTTTTTTTTCCTCAAGTTACTTAACATACAATGTAGGATTGGTTTCAGGAGTAGAACCCAGTGATTCATCACTTACATATATATAACACCCAGGGCTCATCCCAACAAGTGCCCTCCTTAATGCCCATCACCCATCTGGAAAATACTGTGGAAGCTCCTCAAAAAATTAAAAATAGAACTAAGCTAGATGATTTTTTAAAGTTTATTTATCTTGAGAGAGAGAGAGAGAACACACAAGTGGGGTTGAGGGAGAGGGAGAGAGAGAGAGAATCCCAAGCAGGCCCTGCACCGTCAGCGAAGAGCTCAACGTCGGGCTCAACCTCCCGAACCGTGAGAGCATCACTGGAGGAGCTGAAACCAAGAGTCGGATGCTTCACTGACAGAGCCACCCAGGCGCCCCAGGAAGGTGACCGTTCCACGTGTTCACATCACCCCTCAGTTCTGAGAAACCACAAATCTGTTTTAAAAAACAAAATGTTATTTCTTAACCCAAACAAGGAGCTCTTCTCTATGAAAATGTCCGAACCTCTGGCTCTGTCCTGCTCAGATGAAACTGGTCTGTCCTCATCCTCTCCTCACGCTGTGCCACGACAGGAAACCAGCAGCTGTGCTGGAGGATTTGCTGTCCCCAGTTCAGGATTCACACTGGTCAGAATAACCCTTCTGTTGCTTGTACCTGAGCAAGCTACACCCTGCATCCCTATGCCTTCCGTGTCCAAACATCTACTCTGTCAGGTTTTAAATCAGCTGGACTCAAAACTAATGACGTACAAAAATAATAAAGACACGTACATAAAAAAAAAAAAAGAAAAAAACATATACAGGGGCACCTGGGTGGCTCAGTCATGATCTGACCCGCATCGGGCTCTGTGCTGACAGCTCTGAGCCTGGAGCCTGCTTCGGATTCTGTGTCTCCCTCTCTCTCTCTGTCCTCACCTGCTTATGCTTTGTTTCTCTCTGTCTCTCAAAAACAAATAAACATTAAAAAAAAATTAACAAAAAACCACGTACAAAAATAATCATGATGTGCACTTCTTTATGTGTATATTATATGTCACTAACAAGTGCTATGGTCTAAAAGGTTGTGTTCCCCTAAAATTCACACACTGGAATCCCAACACCCAATGTGGCAGTATTAGGAGGTGGCGCCTTTGGGAAGAGCTCAGGTCATGAGAAGGGAGCCCTCATGGATGGGGCTAGTAGCCTTGTAAAAGGGGACCTTGCGAGCTCCTTCACCACTACCACCGTATGAGGACACAGGGAGAAATCTTGTGACCCAGAAGAGGGCACTCAGCTGACCATGGTGGTGCCCTAATCACCAGCTTCCAGCCTCCAGCCGATGAGAAAAACCCGTAGTCTATAAGCCACCCAGTGTGTGGCATTTTGTTACTGCAGCCCTAAGACAAGGTCAAACATGATCACACAAGGGCCTTTGGCTAGTAACAGCTTGGTTGCTCAGTAAGAATATAGTGCCGACTGGCGGCGCCTGGGGGGCTCAGTCGGTTAAGCGTCCGACTTTGGCTCAGGTCATGATCCCACGGTTCGGTAGTTCAAGCCCCGCATCGGGCTCCACAGTGATGGTGCAGAGCCTACTTGTGATTCTCTCTTTCTCTCCCTCTCTCTCTGCTCCCTCAGCCCTCTCTCTCTCAAAATAAATAAACTTAAAAAAAAAACAAAAAACAAAAAAAGAACCTAAGGATGACTGTCACCGGCCAGGAAGAGTCAAACGGGCAAGAGAGATGGAGAAGATGACAGAGAGGCCCTCTCGAAAGACCTCATGCTCAGGGGAGCACGCGGACTGGCTCCTGCAACACCAGGGCTCTGACAGAGCAGCCACGGGGTGACGAAGAAACACAAAGGACAGGGTCACAGAGGCAGCCCCAGACACCCAGCCTGAACGAGAAGCAGAAATGGGGAGGTGATAGTTGGGGACAACAACGTTAAGGGAAGAACTGCAGTTCACGTCCATCGTTCCCTCAACTCTATCTCCTGAACTTGACATTTCCTTCTCCGCCATTTGCATTAGCTCCCAACATCTGGCTCTTTCAATGAGATCATAAGCACCTTGACGGTCGGCACCTTGTGTCACTAGTAGAAGAACTAATTTTAGTTTCTGTATGATCAAGTGTATACAGTACTTTAGATAGCTAGACACGGATAGTACCTGAATATTAAAACTGGTGTAACTCACGTTTTCATTTAACCCTCTGGTTGGCCAAGCACTGAATTACTAGTGTGAGAGGGTCCTGTGAAGGCCTCACACAAGTGATTCCAATTTGTCCTGGCTGATTCATTTTTGTTGTTGGAAAAACTGCCATGTCTGGAACCCCCACTGTAATGGAGCTACAGAGGATCCCTAGAGGACACACTCCCAGACTCATGCTATGGCGGGTGCCATCTCCCCAGGACCATTCCAGAGCCCTCCCCTATGCTGGAGTTTCTAAAGTGTTCCTGGATCTATTCAGAATACAATCTTTTCTATTAACCAGGTTCTCCATGACTCTGTCACTACATATTATCATTATCATTATTATTATTATTATTATTATTATTAATTTGCCAAGTACGCAGTCCAGAAAAGCAGCTAATATATGGGCAGAGATGGCCCTTGAAACATAGTCTCAGGTGTTTTTAATTTCCTAATCACAACTATCGCTAACTACCTATGGCAATCTTACCCGACAACAGGACCCACGATCTTCAGCAGCATTGCTTTTATTTGCAAAACCAGACATATGCCTAATCCCCAAGAATGTGCTTCAAATATTAAGGATTATACACGAAGGTTCTGCATGCATCCACATGCACGTAAGCATAGTTAAGTATATATCAACTTTCTACAGTCCTAACACAGGGAACATACAAAATCCTCCTGACTTGCAGTGCATGCCCAGAGATATGAATCCCACGCATATTTGGGGTTCTTTTGAGATAACATAACTGATTCTAGGGTCCACCCCAAGTTTACAAAAACTGCCCCCCCAAAAGTAGCCAAGCTTAACTTCAAATATTTTGCCATACTAACATTTGGAGGAATAAAGCACACTGTTTTCACGGAGGCTGTAACTCTCCTTCTTGAAGGACTATGAGATGCCACATGGGCACACCTTCCTCCAGGCTCCAGGCCTGGGACAGTCAGCAACAGTGTCTCCTAATTACCATCTCCCTTTCCTCCCTTCTCTCCTAGAGAGAGAAGGCTCTGTCAGCACAGAGCCTGATGCAGGGCTCAAACCCACGAACCGTGAGATCATGACCTGAGCCGAAGTCAGATGCTTGCTTAACCGACTGAGCCACCCAGGAGCCCTGAGGTGCAGAATATTACTTCTGGTCTAACTCCCTGATTCTATAGAGTCACAACTGGCTCCCAAGTATTCCCACTACTCCCTACCCAGGGACAATCACTTAGCTTCCTCCCATTTCCAGACTCCTTCACCTGGTGACCTGCTTCCCAGATGTCCACTCTCAGTCCCCATTCAGAGAGCCTTCAGTGTAGACAGGGGCCCCTGCTGGGTACACCTTACCCCGATGCTCCCTTTCCCAGATCACTGTTCTCACTATACCTGAATGATGCCATCACTGACTCAGCTAGCTCACTTCGGAGCTCTGAGTGACTCTTTGTTAAATTCTTTATGTCCTGGACCCGGGCATAGCAGTGACACGTACATGCAAACTGGGTCATGAAGAGAGTGACCAAGGCATCCCCGTTTATCAGGGAAATTCCCAGCTTTAGCAAGGAAAGTCCCAAGTCCCAGGAAACCCCTCAGTTCCAAGCAAAGCAGGATGGCTGGTCACTCTAGCAGGGGATACCAGTGAGGTCAGACAGCCTGCTCACTGCTCCTTCCGCTAACTGTGCTCAGACATCCAGGCTGGGCCCGGAGCCCTATCTGAGCCAACTGGTCCCTGTAGCCCACCACTGTCCAACAGAACTTTCGGCAACATCCGCGACGTCCCGTAAGGCAGCACCAGCCACACGTCGTTACTTGGCACCTGCCTTCTGGCTCGGTGAACTGAGAAGCTGAGTTTTTACATTTTAATTAATTTTAATTACTTTAAACTTAAATCACCCCATGTGGCTAGTGGCTACTGCACTGGGCAGCTCAGCTCCAGTGTTACATACACAGAACCAGGGTCCACTGCTGTGCAGACGAATGAGCTTTGAAGTCAGACAGACCTTGGTCCAAATCCTGGACCAACTCCCTCATTTACAAATGTGTCACACCTTCTTGGGGAAACACATTTCTTCATCTGTAATCCTTCCAAATTTACTAGGGGACAATGTTCAGGAAGTGGCTGGCCCGCTGAACTTCAAGAAATAGGATTTCTTTAGAAGCAAGTAAACCAAATCTATGTCAAAATGCTAAAAAAAAATTTTTTTGGCTCTGAACCCCAAAAGCACATGAATGGGAATCATTTCAACCAGATCTTCAAAATACGCATCAGGTTTAAATTCAGATTCTAAACTGCCACAGCTGTCCCACTGGGCTCGCCAGGACTTGATTTCTGTCCCAGGCCTGTCGAGGGCTGTCACTAAGCCCCATCAGAAGGCGCCCTGGGGCAGCGGGCACTGGGTATCTAGGAGACACTGAGCCAGCTCACCTGAGCGTGGCCCTACACAGAGCCAGGAGCAGGGATCCAGGCTGGTCACAGAGAAGGGAGGAGGCAGTGCAGAGGAACCAGGGACATGGGGCAGGTGGAGCAGAGAGTGCTGGGGGGGACCACCCTGGAGCACATCCTTCACAGCACACAGCCCCCTACGCACCTGCTCCCTCCCGTAGGCTGCCAGCAAGGAGCCCCCCACCCCCACCCCAGGGCAGCAGGTGCTCTCTGGAGCCTGCCCCCCTCCCCAGGCCCTAAGGAATCCATCCCCAAGCGGCAGGAATGGGCGGTATGTACCCCCCCAGGGGCAAGCTGCAAATCAGCATCACCCTGAAAGCTTTTCA
Organism: Panthera onca; assembly: GCF_046562875.1. Classification (NCBI taxonomy): domain Eukaryota; kingdom Metazoa; phylum Chordata; class Mammalia; order Carnivora; family Felidae; genus Panthera; species Panthera onca. The sequence continues at coordinate 72,132,168 of NC_138356.1, forward strand.
AAAACCAAGTGTTCCCCAGGACTGGGAACTGGTGTTTGCAAAAAGCTCTCAGGTGATTGCTGCGCAGCTGGGGACTCAGTATTCTTCATCTGAATGCTTGGGAAGGGGATTCTTTTTCTAAAGTTTTGTTGTTGTTGTTGTTGTTGTTGTTGTTGTTGTTGTTGTTTTTGAGGGGGGTGGGACAGAGAGAGGAAGGCAGAGTGAGAATCCCAAGCAGGCTCTGCACTGTTGAGAACCGCGAGATCTCCATGACCTGGGCCGAAGTCAAGAGTCGGATGCCCAACTGAGTCACCCAGGTGCCCTGAGAAGGGGATTCTTATATGCAGCCAAGATGAGAAGGATCACCCACAGAAAGAAATACTACCTAAGGCTGCAGGAAAAAGTCCTCCCCACCTTTTTTAACACCCAGTGTGGGGCTCAAACTCACGACCCCAAGATCTAGAGTTACAAGCTTCTCCGACTGAGCCAGCCAGGCGCTCCAAGAAGTCCCTTTCTTAATGGTTCCTTCCCCTTGCTGCGGGGGCAGCACTGAGAAGGCTGCAGGGCCCTTCAAGCTGCCCCCCTCCTCACATCCCAACTTGAAGAGCACCTTCTGGTTCCCCAGGACCCACCGGCCCAAGGACGAACCTGTCTAATGTCTCATGTGCAGCACTGGTGGGGTGGAGGGTGTGCTTCTTGCCCACTAACCCCTGAGCACCCCAGGGCAGATGCTGAGGTCCACGCTGGTCCTGTGTCTCAGGGCTGGTCCTGGCACTGAGGAAGCCCACAATAAATGCTATTATTGTGGTTCTTACCCTCATTTCACTGAAAAGGAAACCAGCTCTTAGAGATGGTATGACTCACCCAAGGCCCCATGACACTGGGGGCAGGGCTGGGACAGGAACTCTGGGCTCCTGGGTTCTTCCTCTTCCTGATACCCCAGGCTGCTGCCCCACTGCTTCCCCCACCCTCACTCCACACACACACACAACACATACGCTTTTTTCTTTTCTCCCTTTCTTGGTCAATATGCAGGCTGCCAGTCCGGATAAATTCTCAGTATTCTAGGGCTTTCAGTTCTAGGACCCCACCTATCCTCAAAACAGTCTGGGGGCTCTTCTAAGAACACCCTTTGGGCACTATATGGTGGAGGGGCAGTTTGAGCACAGCTTTGAAGTCTTGACTCACCTGGGTTGCCACTTGGCAGCTGGGTGATCTTAGATGGATTTCTTAACCTCTCTGGGCTCAGGTTCCTCAACTATAAAATGGGAATGATAATTTTATTACTCAAGATTGTGGTGAGGATTATTAGCTGAGATCAATCAAAGACACCAGATGGGCACCTTGGGTCAGCCAGCAGGAAGCGCTAACACTGTTCATCACCTTCTCTGTGCTCCAGATTCTGGCCCACAAGAGCTTTCAGAGTGTGCACCCTCCTGCCCTATTTACCCCCGTCTCTTCCCCTGGGGCCACCCTGGGCCAGCTGGCCCACCTCACGGCTCCTCTCCTGATCCCTCCTCTTGGGTGCCTGGACCCCCCTGGAGGACCAGATGGCTGTTGAGGTGTCTGAAGGCACCAGACCCATCCCCACCCCGCCCTGCCAGAGCCCCCAGAAATAAGTGAGAAGTAGCTTTTTTCTATTCCTCATTCCAGACTTCCTTAATTAAAATCAAATATTTGCACTCTCCAAGGCCTATAAACCTGAACTGTCTACAGGAAGAAAAAAAAAAAAAAAAAAGATGCAAAGAGAGTAGTGTGGGCAGAGGTGGCCTGGGAGAACCTCAGAGAAAGGGCAGTCGATCTTGAGCAACCGCACAGCGCCAGCCAAGAGCCCGGGGTGAGTGGGGGAAAGCTGCCATCTCCAATGCAATCACCCCTGCTTTTCTCAATCGACCTCCATAAGAATCAATGGCATATTCGCTCCGAGAAAGGCTCACTGAAATTCACCTGAGGGTATGAATGTGGGCAGGGGTTGGGGGAGGGGATGGAAGCAAGGACCACACTACTCCAGCCCCTCCCCAGAAGCTGTCAGACAAGCAGGAAGTGCGCCCCTGCTCCACCCCGGCATGGCTGTATCAGCCCATAAAATAAGAAATATCTGGAACGGGGTGGGGACTGGTTGCTGCCCAGAGCCCTACCCTCAGTGCCTCTATGCCCCCCCAGCGCTCCCAGACACCCCCCCCCCCACCCCGGATCCAGCAAGGTAAGGATTAAAAACAGGCTTCCAGAAATTACCCTGGTGGGTTAAACATTCTGACCATCACCCCTGGGCACAGGTGAGGGGCATGAAGAATGCACACAAAATTTGGGGGTGATTAGAGGAGGGACAAGGCCTTAATGTCTGCCAGAAGAAGAGAGAGACAGGGAGGAAGAGACTGGTTCATGTGGCACTGAGGACAGGCCATGGAACCACCGCACCTCTCTCCCTCTAGGCCACTCACTCCATCCAAGTTCAGGTCGTCACTTCACCAGAAGCCTCCCTAACCAGGCAAAAAGCAAAGTGGATGCTGAGCCCCCGGCAATGCACAGCTGACGTGTTGCCTGCCCGGCTTCCACAACCCTTCTGGTAATAGAACCCACTTTTCCAATGGGGCATCCGCAGCCCTCCCCTCTACACGTTCCTGGGGCCAGTATGTTAGCTAGGGGAGAGTGGTCAAAGCACAGAATCTTCTAGAACCCATGGCTGGCTCCAGAACAGGCAGGTGACCCTAACCAGCCATGGGAGTCCTCCTGAGGTTCAAGAATGGGCATGTGACCCTGAGTGGCTAATAAGAGGTTTCTCTAGCACTCGGGCTACAGACGCTGCGAGAAGGATGCCTGGTTTCCCCCGTGGGGTGGTCAACATGAGAAGACATAAGCCTGGGCCCACACTGCCGCCGGCTGGCTCCTGCTGTCTGGAAAAGAGGGTCTGCCTAAGAAACAAGGAAGAAGGGGTGGAGGGCCAAGAGACAGACAAAACCCGGCCCCTGGATCAGCCAGGCCTGTTTAGCTACTTGACACAAGAAATTATCCTTTTTAAACCTAAGCTGGCCTGAGTTGGGTTTCTGTCACTTGCAGCCTAAAGCACCTGATGCACAACATCCTCGGTGGGCTTACGAGACCTGCTGGTCAGTCGCTGCCAGGCCCTGCTTCCTGCCCCGGCTGCCCTTTCAGGCCTGACGCAGTGGCTTGTTGAGGGCCTCCAGGGAAGCTGGCTCCGGGCCCTCGGCCTTCTGCATGGGGCACACAGAGCATCCCTCTCTCTGTGGACCCCAGACCCCAGGCTCTTGTCCGCACCTCCCACACTGCCTGTTCTAACGTGCAAATCCTTCACAGGCCCCTCGCAGTGCCTCCGGATTGTGATGTAGATTCCTTTCACACCACTTACAAGGCCCCTGGGCCCTGAAGACAGCTCCCTGTTCCTCCACGGGCATCTGCACAGTCTGCTTCATAAGTCATGTTCCACAAGGTAGGTGTTTTTACAATTCCAATCGACGTCAAAAGCTCTTTGAGGACAAGAGCTTATGTCCTTCATGTACTTTAAAAAAAAAAAAATTAAACTTATTTACTTATTTTGAGAGAAAGAGAGAGTACGAGCAGGGGAGAGCCACCCAGGCGCTCCCCTCATGTTCTGTAACCTGCAGCCCCTCCACTGAGGTCAAAGCCCCCCTTTTCATGCAGAGGGAGTTAATGCTGATAGAACCTCATAAACACAGCCTCTACCCTTCAAAAGTTATCAAAACCCTCCCCAAAGCTTTCTAACACCCACCAACATGAAGATGCTCTGGGATACATAAGCCTTTGTTATGTAAATTAAGGGGGGGGGTCGTTTCCCACTGAAACCGGCCAGCTGTGTAAATTTCATCCAAGGCCATAGGGAAAAATATCCACGCATGAAACTTCTCTGGACTAAATGTAAACTGACAGTATTTATCCCCACAGTGTGCAGAGTTAATGCCAAAATGGGTTTTAGAGATCTTCTGGGGCAACCTTCCCATTTTACAGAAGTGGAAACTGAAATTCCAAGAAGTGAACTGACACCTGGGGTCACCCCGCCTAGAGGCACAGGAGCCAGGGCAAACACCGGGTTCTCTGCTTCCCCCTCCACAAAGTTATAAATAACTTCACCTCCATTTTACTTCATTACAATGCTAGTTAACACACCATCACTTAAAACTATGTAAGCCACAGGGAAACTCTATATGTATTTTCTGCTCTTTGCACGACTTCTCATCTGAAAAACGGGGCTCCTGTGGTTACTGGCAGCCTTAGACTTAGTGTGGCTTTCTCACCCTCTCTACCACCCGTAACAGTGGTGACACAGACAGTCACAGGAGCTGGTTGTGCAATGACAGGCAGTCTCCACTTCCTAATGTGGAGACCTAGGTGGTGAAATGTCTTTGTGAAAATGTCTACCCTCTCCTGGACCCAGCAAGTCGTCATGAGGACGTTCGTTCACGGCAAAGGGTTGTGTTGCATCTATCTCGTTAATCTCTAAAGAAAAAGCATCTTGTTGGGGCGCCTGGGTGGCTCAGTCGGTTGAGCATCCGACTTCAGCTCAGGTCATAATCTCGCGGTTTGTGAGTTCGAGCCCTATGTCAGGCTCTGTGCTGACAGCTGTGAGTCTGGAGCCTGCTTCGGATTCTGTGTCTCCTCTCTCTGCCCCTCCCCTGCTTGTGCTCTGTCTCTATCAAAAATAAATAAATGTAAAAAAAAAAAAAAAGAATTAAAAGAAAAAGCATCTTGCAAGGTAAAGGTGATTTCAGGAACAGCCTGGAAGTTGGATTTCTCGCTGTTCCTTTCACTCACTGTGTGGCCTTGGATAAGATACTTAGCCTCTCTGAGCCTGTTTCTTCATTTTCAAAAATGGCGGTAATACCTCCACTGAACAGGGGCTGAGTCCCTCTTGAGCTCTGCTTTAGGCCTCAGCCAATCTGCTGACCGAGGCCATCGCCCTAGATTCTCTGAATCTTTCCCCTCCTGCTACCCATCAACCCCTCAACTGCTCAGGCCAGCTGACACCATCTCATCCACACCTCACCCCTTGGGTGCAGCATCACCTGCCTGGGGGCCGACCACCCCTTGGCCAGCAGGGTCCAGCACAATAACCCAGTCACCTACGAATGGGTCTAGAAGCCCATGGCAGGGTTTCTCCTCAGACTGAAAACCTCTAACATCACTGTAAAATTACTTACTTTTTTCCTCACGGGATCCAATGGAAGTTAACGTCAGTCACCAAAGTCTATATGGTTCTTTTCCACACACAGCAATAAATAGACTATGTAATACTTACAGGATTCCTTTAACGCTCTCTGTCCAAAATTAAGCTTGTGTTCTGTTTACTGTTGTCAGTGAGGAACAGACAGGGGTCTCCCTAACCACACTTTATGTCTGGATCTCGCCCTGCATCACGCACCCCACAGCAGGGCCAGGGGCCCTCTCCACCACACCCCTTCTAAGCAGTCTATCTATCTATAGGCTGAACCTCTGCGTCTGCTCCCCAGCCCCCAGCCGCACCCAGTGAGGAGTCTAGACTTGCTCAGACGAGGGCGAAAAGCAGAACTTACAAGCAGAAGCTCGACCTGGGGGGGCGGGAGGGGGCTTCTAATGCTGTGGCAGACCTGCTGGGGTGAAGAAGAAAAGCACGGGGACCGAAGCCTTCCACTCATGGCATGAACTTCTGTCTCTCTGCTTATAGTAAAAGTACCAAAATCAGGTCTCACCCAAGGCCCCAGCCGCAAATTCTGGCAACGGCTCAAAAGAAATCTGATGATAAGAGAATGTAGGAAGGATCAAAGATCACAGATCGAGAACCCCAACAGACTATTTACGGAGGCTTATACTGGGGCAAGGAAGAAAAGGGGTCCAGGGAAGCTGCTGGAAGTTCTTTCTTCAAAGCCCAGAAAAGAGAACACTTTTTATTCTCTTTAACTCCTGCTACAGCCAGTTACAGGTAGTGGAAACAGTCTCTTTAAAACGTGCTGTAGGTGCATACACACGAGCACACATGTGCATGCATGCATCTGCTCAGCCCCTTTGCTACCCACCAGCCTTTGCGAATGAAAAGCCAGGTAGAGGGAGCCCTCATAAAGTGCTGGTGGGAATTAAAAACATTAGTGTAACCACTTCAGAAAATAGTTCAGCAGGTCCTCAAAAAGTTAACATAAAACTCTACACAACCCAGCAAATTTCACTCCTATGTATCTGCCCAGGAGAAACTAAAACCCATGCCCACACAGAGACTCGCACAGGAATGTTTGCAGCAGCATTATCTGTCAGAGTCCTAAACCGAAAACAACCCAAATGTCTACCCACCGTGGAGTAGAGACGACGCGGTGTGTCTGTACAATGGATCATTGTCCCACAATAAAAAACAGCAAAGTACTCACACACTTGACATTGCACGTGAACCTTAAGAACATTAGAATCAGGGGGCGCCTGGGTGGCTCAGTCGGTTGAGCGTCCAACTTCAGCTCAGGTCACGATCTCACGGTTCGTGAGTTTGAGCCCGCGTCAGGCTCTGGGCTGATGGCTCAGAGCCTGGAGCCTGCTTCCGATTCTGTGTCTCCCTCTCTCTCTGCCCCTCCCCCATTCATGCTCTGTCTCTCTCTGTCTCAAAAATAAATAAACATTAAAAAAAAAAAAATTAAAAAAAAAAAAGAACATTAGAATCAGTACAAAAGCCAGACACAGAAACCACATACTATATGATTCCACTTACATGAAATGCCCGAGAGGAAAGTTTAGAGACAAATTTACAGGGACAAAAGCAGATTAGTGGTTTACCTGGGGCTGGGGACAGGGAGTAACTGTAAATGCGTATAAAAGATCTTACTGGGGTAATGAAAATATCCTAGAACTGCATTATGGTCATGGTTGCACCAGGGGTAAAGGGACTAAAAACCACTGAACTGTAACTGTAATGGGTAGATTTTATAATAAATAAAATACACCTTGTATTAGTTTCCTACTGCTGCTGTTGCAATGACCACAAATGTAGCAGCTTAAAACAACACAAATTTATTATCTTTTAATTCTGGAGGTCAGAAACCCAGACAGGGTTTTACTGGGTTTGAATCAAGGTGAATGAAATCAATACTCTCCCTCCGGAGACTCTGGGGGAGAATGTGTTCTCTGGTTTCTGGTGGCTGCTGTGTCCCCTGGCCTGTGCCCCTCCCCCACCCTCAAAGCCAGTAGGGTGGCTTCCTTGTATCTCCGATTCTGACCCCATTTCTCTCATTCATTCACCTACTTCCCCGACTCTGACCCTCCCTCTTATGAGGCCCACCAGATAACCCAGGCTGATTTTCCCATCTCAGGAACTTGAACTTAGTCACATCTGCAGGTCCCTGTTGCCATGGAAGGCATGGTATTCACAGGCTCTGGGGATTAGGATGGGGGTGTCACTGGGGGACCATTATTCTGTCTACCATGTGCCTCAATAATAGCCAGTGCAGGACGTGGCCAGCAGGTAGGGCTCATGCAGGTGATCTAGAACCCCCACCACTAAAGAAGTCCTCGGGAGCCCTGTCCTAGGGGACCACGTGGGGCATAAAGGAACTGAAACGGCCCTCATTTTGTCTTCAAAACCTAGGAGGGAAGAGGGGAAGAGAATGCTAAGTCCTGAGAAGAAGACCTGGACAAATGGTCAAGTTCTAGATGACGGGGGGTATGTGAGGGAGGGGAGCAATGCCTTTAATTTTCACCTGACTTGACTCCCCCCCCCCCCCCACCGACCCCACAGTCAAGACTAAGGAAAAAAGAGATGTCTGCATGAGATCTAAGCCTCTGGGTGTTCTGAAATTTCCACCTCACTGATTATCTTAAAAGAACCCAAATTAAGTTAGTCCCCAGACGATCTCTGATTCTGGCAAGCACCTAAGTCAGTATGTAAGGAGCCACCAGAACGGTTCCCTCAGCAGGCACCACGCCAGACCGTCCTCATCAAGGGAATGGGAAGGAACAAGCAGGACCCGACTCTGCTCTGGTTACAGGTGGCGTCCAGAACCCAGGACCTGCAGGCCTGATGCCCCTCCCCACTCCCGTCTTATAGACACCCTGCCCAGGGCCACCTCTCTGCTTTGTCCCCATCAGCTTTAGGGCCTTCCCAACAGATGGAAATGGTGCCTTCCTCCCCGTCTCTTCTACTGGAGTGTGCTCCCCTAGTGCCCAGCACGATGTGGGCACAGAACGGGTACCCAGTAAACACTGGGAACCATGTAAACGTATACACTGTATATGCATGCTTGGTATACATAAACGTGTTTTTATTTCTGGTATACAGTGTTTGGAAAAGGCTTTTTTCATATACACGTACAAACATTTATGTGCACATTTTACATATGCAGACAGGTTTATATGCATAAAAGCACATTATATATAGAGAACATAGGCGTTCGGTAAACGATGGTTTCATAAATACACTTACATCTATGTATGTACGTACGTGCATACAAGTACATATATATGAATGAAGAAATTTAGATAAAAAGCAAGACATGGTTTAAAGGCAGAACAGGCTGGAGAGCCAAAATGAAAATTCTAGAAAGACAGACATTATGTCTCTTTTGTTCTCCACTGTATCCCCAAGTCTAATGTAGCACAGTGCCTGCCTGGCACCTAGGATGTGCTCAGTAAATACTGGGTGAATGGAGGAACGGTCAGCCCACTTTCACTGGACAAGCATTTACTGAGCAAGTACTTACCAAGTGCCAGCTGTGGGGCAAGACTCCGGGGAGCCAAGGTAAACAAACAGACAGAAAGAGTCTCTACCTTTTGGGGGTGGGGAGACCCAACACCCAGGCCCACAAGCCACACACACCACATCCAAATGGAGAGGAGAGCTTTGACGGGAAGGAACAGGGTGCTGAGGTGAAAGGGAAGATCTATGTAGGGAAGTCGATCTGCAGAGACCCAGGGACACAGTGATCAGGCAGAGGGAACAGCATGCACCAAGGGCAGGAACAGCCCAGTTCTCCAGGGAACGTAAAGAAGCTGGGGGGGGGGGCACGGGGGGGCAGCAACAACAGGCAAGGAAAGGCAGAGAGGCAACAGGGAACTCAGGAGGCAGGGGCTGGATCCCCAGGACCTTGGGTTTTGTTCAGTTTTTAAATGACAACAGAAAGCCACCGAGGGTTTTTAGCAGAGGGACGGCATGGTCTGATCTACATTTTTCAAAAGATCTGGAGCAGTATGAAAAATGAATTGGAAGAGGTTAAAATATCCTCCCCAGCATCATGCCGACTTGTCAAAGAGTGAGAAACAATCCTCCCGGCCACCCCCGAACAGCACTCAGGAAGCTAACACATGACTTGGCCATCAATTCACTTCATTTTTCCAGACCGTTAGGGAGCACCTAGTATGTACCAGGCACTGTGATAAATACTGGAGGCACTGAAGTGAAGGAGACACAGGCCCCTTCCTCCAGGAACCTAAAATCTCCACTGGCCAAGAGCAGCCAGCCTGGCACAGGTGAGAAGAATTTAATTCAGTCCAAATATTTAAGAAAGGGGGTAGAAATTCAGCCCCTGGATCAACACAGTGTCCTTATTTCCTCCTTTCTGTCATTTATTTGTTTATACCCTGCCTCCTTCCGAAAGAGACTGGGGATAACCTGCAGCAAAAAAAGGATAGATGAAGATAATAAACAGACAAAGAAAATGACAGCGGAGACAAACAAACAGACTGAACCCAAGGGCCCTTTACGGCAGCTGGTGATCAAGCATAAATTTGGCTCTGAGCACCCTGGCAGCCAGGGCAGAAAGGGAGAGAGGTTAAGGGGGAAGAATGACCTTTCCTCTGTGGAAACAGCTTTTCCTGGCTGTCCCTAAATTCTAAAAATCAAAGATGGGGTCTACGGCAGGTGGGCATGGAAGTAAAGCCAGGGTGGGTGACCTGGGGTAAAAGTTCCACCTGCCAGTTCACCTTGTTCGTCACGGAACGCCACGTCTTCCCTTACACCCAGGCTCCCCATCTAGTTCTCCTAGTCGCCAAGCTAGAGAGGATGTTTTCTGGTAACTTTGTCTTTCTCACTCCCTCCCTCTCCATCGCATGTTAAATTAGATACAAGCTCTAACAATCCCATTCTCTCCCTCCACTGTCCAGCACCACTGCCCTGCTTCTGGCTCCCAGGCTCAGAAACAACCTCCTAACAGTGTCCCGCCTCTAGCCTGGCTCCTTCCCACCATGTCACCAGAGAGATTTTTCTAGAAATCATGTGTCTGGCTACATCACTTGTCTACTTACAATACTCTCATGAGTGGACACAACCCACCCTTGTCCACCACTAGGCAGCAGCCCTGTGGCTTGGGCAGGGCTGGCCACGCCTCCCTTAGGGGCGGCCCTTGTCTGGACCCTTAGCCTATCAGCACACAGCATTCTCCTGGCCACGGGATTGGCTCCAGGGTGTGCGCGTGACCTAAAGTCGTCCAGTAAGATTTGGAGAAGAGAAGTAGATGTGAAGGCTGGAACTGCCGAACCTACATTATCACCAGGAGGGAGGCAGCCTGAGGATGAAGTTCATAGGGGAGGGCAGAGCTGAGAGAACAGAGAAATGAGCCAGGGCCCAGAACAAATGCCACCTAAAGCTTACCCACTTGGATGTTTCAGTGACACGTGTTCATTAATTTCCTTTCCTCGCTGAGCCACCTTGAGTTGAGTTTCTTGTTACCAGCAACCAGAAGCACATCTGTTCTCCATAAACTCAACATAAAGTACAAACTCCTTAGTATGGTGTATAACAGAGGTCAGCAAACTACAGCTCATGGGCCAAAGGAGGTCAACCATCTGTTTCTGTCAATAAAGTTTTATTGGAATACAGCCATACCCACTCATTTATAGATTGTCTATGGCTGCTCAGGTGCTACCATGGCAGAGTAGATCACTTGTGACCATATGGCCCACAATGCCTAAAAATGTACCATCTGGTTCTTTTTTTTTTTATATGAAATTTATTGTCAAATTAGTTTCCATACAACACCCAGTGCTCATCCCAAAAGATGCCCTCTTCAATGCCCATCACCTACCCTCCCCTACCATCTGGTTCTTTACAGAAAATGTCTGCTGGCCCCTGGCATACCCATATTTAGACTTTTGCCTTCCCTTCCAGACTGACAATCGACCATCCTCTGCCTCCCCACCCACTGTAATACCAGTCACCTCTCTGGGTTTTGTTACGCTGAGCCCTTTTGCAAAATTCCTATCTATCTGGGCAGTCTGGCTAACTCCCTGCATCCTCCTCACCCCACCTCTTCCTTGTGGGTCCCTCATTGGGATGAGGAGTCGCCTACACAAACACAGCACCGTTGCCTGGCTCTATTCTGCCACCTTGCTGAGCGGAATTATCCAACGATATGCCCATCTCCCCACCTCTGGACTGTAAGCCTCTTACTGTCCAGGATTATGGACTATCTCTGTATCCCTGTGCTTTTGGACAACACAACATGACACACAGTAGGTGCCCCGATGTTCACTGACCTGAACTGCAAGAGACTGAGTCTTCAAGAAATATGAATGAGGGGCACCTGGGTGGCTCAGTCGGTTGGGCTTCCGACTTCAGCTCAGGTCACGATCTTGTGGTAAACCAGTTGGAGCCCCACGTCGGGCTCTGTGCTGACAGCTCAGAGCCTGGAGCCTGCTTCCGACTCTGTGTCTCCCTCTCTCTCTGCCCCTCCCCGGCTCACGCTCTGTCTCTCAAAAATAAATAAAACGTTAAAAAAAAAAAAAAAAAGAAATGTGAATGAGCTAGGTGGTGTCTATATCACAAAAGGGAGGAGAGAGGAGACAGGGGAACATCCAAAGCAACCTCACTTCTCTCACCAGGTTACCAAGGTGCCCATCAGCGACGAGTGCCTCACTGTGGCCTCAACCATGCAGGTCAGTCCGGGTTATTGATTACAGACAACAGGAGTCAGCTATGACTATTTTATGGAGAAAAGGAATTTGATGAGAAAGTAACAGAAAGCCCCAGGAGCAACAGGCAGGCTGGAGAACCAGGCTGGGATTAAGGACCAAAGGGGACTGGGCAGAGTGGAAATATGAGCCAGGCCACACCACAGGACATCTGCTTAGGACACCTGCCATTCTCAACTGGACTCCAGTTCGGAAGAGCTGCTCACTACCCCCGCTTTCATTGCGGAACTCAGCCAGAACCAATGCCAAGTGGCCGAGTGGAGGCGGGAAGAAAGAATGTCTGGTCTGCCTCCACCTCCCTACTGAGAGCCAGAGCTCCATCCCCTTCCAAGACCTACATACTGGATGTTCCCCCAAACAGGAAGGTGGGCAGGATGCTGAGCACCCCAAAATATAGAAAGTGTCCATGAGACCTACCAATTCAGCAAGACTGTAGAAATTAACTGTAGGTCCATGAGCCCTTTCTATTACTGGTCCCCCAGAGTGGACTCAGAAACTCCCAGGGTGGCAGATGTGAGGGACAGGCCCCTGCCTGTGTCTACACAGCACCAGAGCCAAGTGTGAACAAAGGAAGGGTTTCTTCATCTCTCACCACAGAGAGCAAGTGTCAAGCAGAATTTCAAGTATCTGCTATTGCAAAACATCTAAAGTAGTAGCAAAAGGTCACTTCCAGAAAAACATCCCTCTCCCTCTACCCCATAAAGACATTAGGCTGCAGATACATTCTGGGTGACTCCATTGCCATTACCTGAAGTTCATTCATTCATGTGTTCACGCGTGCATGCATGCACGCATTCTGCAAACTGTCCCAAGACCCAGATGTATCACGTCCTACGCTGGGTATCTGGGTTACAAAGATAAATCCGCTGCCGTCCCTGACTTCCAGAAGTCCAGTCAACTAGAGGAAAAGTCACTTTCACTCTGGGGACGGCAGCTGGACGGAGGGTTAGAGGTGATCTGAATATATGCTGCAGACCTTTTTAAGCATTCGCTGGGCATTACTCCACATCTACACACACACACACACACACACACACACACACACACACACACACGCACACACACACACGCATAGCTACCTGGTTAGTCAGCTGCCAGCCCTAGGACCGACCCAGAGGACAAGGGCTGCGTGCCCAAATCTGGATCCTACCAGAACGGCTGCTGGCTACTGAGTTGGTTAAAAATTTCAAGCCCTGGGCAGTCTGCTTCTCTGAATGGGGGCGACGAAGGCAGAAGCAGACACCCTAGGTGCCCCAGGGCACACCCCGGCTCTCGGCAACAGTCAGTCCTCCAAAAATGGGAGATAAAGCTAATCTCAGGTGCCCCTCCTCAACCCTCCACAAATCAGGATGCCAACACCTGCCATTTGTACCCCATTTTCCAGTTTACTAAACCCTTTCATACATTCATTCATTCATCATTCACTGAACACCTGTTAGGTGCAAGGCACTTTGCTCAGAGCTAGTAATCTGAAGAGTAATAAAATACAGCCCCTGCCCTTTTGGATGCCTCTTCCTCTAGGAAGCCCTCCTTGGTCTCTCTGGCTGAGTTCAATGTCCCCTCCCCCATCATGAGCTCACAGCTCCCTGTATCATCACTGTCCTTCAATCGAAACTCCCTGGCTTAGAGGAAAGAGGGACTCTTAGAACTCACGCATCACTGTATCCACAGGACCTACTCCACCGTGGCACGCAATGGGGGCAGAATGAATGCGTAGGTGTGTAAGGTAAGAATCTGGCATCACCGCCCCCCCCCCCCCACACACACACACTTGGTTTCTAGACCAGTGTGTCTCCAAAAGCATGGATGCTGGGCCACTAATCCCACTCTCCACACCCACTGGACACCCCGGCCAGCTTCTGGCTCTCCCTCTCTCCAAGAACCACAGAATTCCATCGGCCCTCCTGCGATCAATTTATTGTTGGGATTCTATACCCTCCCTCTGGGCATTTTTTAAGATACAAGGAGACAGAGCCTGCGATTAAAAGAAAAAAAAAAACAGGATTCCTAATGACGGAATGTCAGGCACTCGTGTATTCATTAAACAAATATTTACTGAGCACCCACGCTATGCTCCACTGTAGGGGCAGAAACGCAGAGTGAACACAAGCCAACATCACTAGGGTCTGACTATGAAACGGTGTTACAAAAAGTGATGTCCCTCTGGTGAATCGATGAGTGAATGAATGAATGAATGAATGATGGGTAATGTCAAGTGATCGTTGCAGATAACGTCAAGATGTAACTTAAGCTGAATCAGGGCACATGGTCTATTGAGGGGGTGGGAGACCATGCAATTCTTCACCCCCAGGTCATTCTATCAGCCATCAGGGTACCCTGCCTCCATCTGTTCTCCTGTCCACATCCACAATGCAAGAGAAATGCAGAGAAGGAGCCTCTTCTTCTGGCCATCGCTGGCTTCCTAATTAAAACCAAGGATTTACGTTTACTCAAGGTCTATAAACACACCCCCCCCCCAAAAAAAAAAGTGGTTAAGAGAAAGCAGATGAAATGCGGGTAAAAACTAGCTAATAAAATCAGGGGGAAATGCTGTGAGTTTTCAAGCAGGACGGTGATTAAGCAGACCTTGCAGGGAGGATCTTGGAGGGCCAAGGGCCGTGGATGGTGCGCAGTGCCTGTGTTCCCAGGGAAAATGTAAACCATAACTTCCTGCAGAATTAATTGGTCCCCGGTGGGAGATGTGCGCTAAGTTCCTTGTAGATCATGCAGCTAAGGTGGCTCCCCGTCCCCCACTCCTGTCACACAGCTCATCAAGATGGCATTTAAAAAGCCGTGGGCATACAGGTTAGTTGAAGACAACCTTCGGTGGAGGAACCTGTGTTCCAAATAAAGTGTCAGGCGTTGAGGTCGCCCCCTTCCAGAACGTACGCTGTCGTCTCACCTCCCGAGGCGTCTGGCTCCTCACGTGGTCACTGCAGCAGACCCCGGCTAAGTGACACCTGCCCTCAAACCATGTCCTTCCTCGGTCCGGGTAGGAAGCTGGGGTGTGGAGAATTACCTCCCTTGTCAAGTATGGATGAGAGTCTGGCCTGAATTTGAACACAAGTGGCCAAGATGGAAAGGAGCCTGGGAGCCCCCAAGGAACCCCCGGGGAAGCGGATGACTTCCCAGAGATCAAAGTGGGCAAATGAGGGGTGATGCCCAGGACCAGCCTCGACGAACCCCCAATGAACACGTTTCCACAAATAAAGACAACAGTGGGGAGGGGAAGAGGGAGGCCCAGAAAAGAGTCGATGTCTCTGATTAAGCACGGGTGAAATTCCCCATCACCGCTTTAATCTGACTCTCCCGAGGGCTCCGCTGGCTTTGCAAATGTTTTCAAAGAAAACCATCTTGAATATGCATTATTCCCAGAGCCACTAAACAGAAAGACTGCCCTTCTGCCCCTCCCCCCTCTTTGGAGCGTTTTCCCAGATGGGTCTTTAACGTGACACCATGGCAGCCTTGGCTCTTTTCTGTACAAGACGATCTTTGTCACTGGCTTTTACGCTCTACAGGTCCAACTCCTTTATCAGAGTCTCAGTTTACCAGCGGCTTCCTGCGCTTGAAGCTGAAGCCAATCTCCTTGGACTGACACCAGCTCTCACCAAGCTGAGGCCCTGATAACACTGAAGCACTCTCTGAAAATTGACTTGCTTCTAATACCAGAGGGGGAATCTATCCTGAGTCAACTCCGAACAAACCTGGATTCTGGGCCATTCTAAGTAGAAACGATGACAAGCAAAACGCGCTGCAGGACTGCCCCAAAGCTGAGCTGATGCAGCCACACACACCTTGCAGTTCCTTGAATGCTGGCCTGCTTGCTTTTGCATATGCTGTTCCCTTTGTCTGAAATGCTATTCCCAGCATGGAACTTCAAAACTCAGTACAAACTGTCACCTTCTCTATAAAACGTTTCCCAACCCCTCCAGGCAGGGTTCACATCAACAACACATCCTGAGAATGTAAGCTTGGCCGAGCCCTGTGCTTGGCCAGATGTACAGACAGGAGAAACTTCTGTATCTGGCTAGAATCCCTCGTAGGCTAGCGTCTCCAAATAACCTCTTGCTTACAATTCTATTGTAAA
Organism: Panthera onca; assembly: GCF_046562875.1. Taxonomy (NCBI): domain Eukaryota; kingdom Metazoa; phylum Chordata; class Mammalia; order Carnivora; family Felidae; genus Panthera; species Panthera onca. The sequence continues at coordinate 72,148,123 of NC_138356.1, forward strand.
AGTTTTACTGTGTATGGGGCACCGGGTGGCTCAGTCAGTTAAGCGGCCGAACTCTTGATTTCAGCTCAGGTCATGATCTCGTGGTTCTTGAGTTCGAGCCCCCTGTCAGGCTCAAACTGTTGAGAGTGCAGAGCCTGCTTCAGATTCTCTCCCTCTCTCTCTCTCTCCGCCCCTTCCCCACATATGCTTTCTCTCAAAATAAATAAATAAACTTTAAAAAAGTTTCACAGTGCAATATTTAACATACACACAAAAAATACATAAAGAATAATCAAACCTTCTCTTGTACCCACCATCCAGCTTGAAGAATAAAATATAACGAATACAAAGTCCCCTAGCACCACACTCCCCCAATCATATTTATCTCCCCAGTTCCCCAGAGGTAAGCACCCTCCTGAACTGAGCATTTATCACTGCCATGCATTTCTTTTTACTTTTTTTTTTTTTTTAAGTTTATATATTTATTTTGAGAGAGAGACAGAGATAGCATGAGCAGGGGAGGGGCAGAGAGAGAGAGACAGACAGACAGAGAGAGAATCCCAAGCAGGCTCTGCACCGCCAGCACAGAGCCCGATGCGGGGCTCGAACCCACGAAACTGTGAGGTCATGACCTGAGCCGAAACCAAAAGTTAGACGCTTATCTGACTGAGTGACCCAGGTGCCCCTCTTTTTACTGTTAACACATATGCTTATACCCCCTAAACAATGTGTATCGTCATTTACCGAGTTTTAAAATGTTGAGGACTTTAACACTTTGCATATTAACGCAATGATTTGTTTTTATGTCCCCTCCTACAGTCCAGGACTCTGTGAGCACTGCCTACATCCTGCTAATCTCTGTCCTGGGGCACCTGCCCCAAACCCTGGCACATAGTTCATGTCTCATGAATGCTTGCTGAAAGTGGACGGGAAAGTGGACAGGAAAGAGGAAGAGGAAGAGGAGGAGGAGGAGGAGGAGGAGGAGGAGGAGGCAGGAGGAGGGGGAAGAGGAAGAGGGAAGGACGAAAGGAAAGAAAGAGAAGGAAGGAAAGAAAAAAAAGAAAGAGAAGGAAGGAAAAAGGAAAGGAGAAAGAAAGAAAGAAAGAAAGAAAGAAAGAAAGAAAGAAAGAAAGAAAGAAAGGTGCCTGGGTGGCTCAGTCGGTTAGGCGTCCGACTTCGGCTCAGGTCACGATCTTGCGGTCCGTGAGTTCGAGCCCCGCATCGGGCTCTGGGCTGATGGCTCAGAGCCTGGAGCCTGCTTCCGATTCTGTGTCTCCCTCTCTCTCTGCCCCTCCCCCGTTCATGCTCTGTCTCTCTCTGTCTCAAAAATAAATAAACGTTAAAAAAAAAAAGTTAAAAAAAAAGAAAGAAAGAAAGAAAGAAAGAAAGAAAGAAAGAAAGAAAGAAAGAAAAGACAGACAGACAACAGTGAGGACAGGGTTTTCACTCACTGGACCCAAAAATGGAGTGGGGAGAGGGGCAGAGGGCTTCCCCATGGAGTCTATCGGGAGCACAGCCTTCTGGAAAACCTCCTGAAGTTACAGGCTAAGAAGGCACAGGGACCCAAGTAAGACAGGGCGCGGAGCTGGCTGAGGGGACAGGGCAGCACTTACCATGAGGGACCAGAGCCCACAGTACTGTTCCCAGCACACAACAGGGACTCTGGATGCGTTTGCTGAACGAAACACCATTTCCACAGATGAGAAAAGGGAAAGCGTGGAACGAGACAGACTGGTTGGTCCAGAGAAGACCCAACGTGGGGACCATCTAACAGAGAGGACAGTGCCCACTCGTGGAGGACCAACGTCTTCCTTCACTCAGCTCCACAGCAGAAGCCACGGCTGCCCTCTGACTTCTCACTCGCTCCACAACGCGGCCCCGGGTAGCTTCCAGGAGCTCCAGAGGAAACCCAGAGAGGGTCACACAAATGAGAAGATGCTTAAACACACAAGCGGGGGAGGGAACGGAGAGGGGAGGGCTGTGTATGTGGCCACCAAGAGAGCAGGCTAATTTTGAGGGTGAAGGAATACCAGCCATCGGACTAAAGGAGCGCCGAGGCCTCAGTAAACCTCTTTCCTTTAGCTGAGCTGTGTCTCTGACTTTCTGGATTCCCTGTCGTCCTGAAGAGCATGTGTGAGGAGACCACCAAGTGGAGTTTAAGAGTAGCCAGGGCCGAGAAATTAAGTTCCAACTCTGGTCCTGACCAGCCGTGCAGCCTTGGACAGATCACTCAACCTCTCTGGGCTTCAATTTTCTGAAAAAAATATGCACTCGTTCTGCAGACACGCTTGGAGCCAGACACTATGGGCCTGACCTGTGGACCTTAAACAGAAAGAGGCCCAGGGGCACCTGGGTGGCTCAGTCAGTTGAGCGTCCGACTTTGGCTCAGGTCATGATCTCACGGTCTGTGAGTTCGAGCCCCGCGTCGAGCTCTGTGCTGACAGCTGCGAGCCTGGAGCCTGCTTCGGATTCTGTGTCTCCCTCGCTCTCTGCCCCTCCCTCGCTCATGCTCTGTCTTTGTCAAAAATAAATAAACATTAAAAAAAATTTAAAAAAAGAAAAAGAAAGAGGCCTAGTCTTAGGGCTCAGCGATGTTTAGTGCAACAAGGCCACAGCATATACAAAACTCCGTACGTATGGGAAGTGTTGTGATTAGACTTTACTTGCTGTCATATAAACCCCTGACTTTTTTCTCTTCCTTCTTTTTTTTTTTTCCTTAAGATTCAAGACATAGTGTTTGGTCAATGCTAAGTAGAAGAGAGAGCCAGGAAGCTCATCTTTAATTCAGTGCTGACAATACTCAGCTCAGCTCAAACTTGGCAAAAATGCTTTCTTCCAGCACATCTATTCATAGACGTCTGTTCCTAGAGTTAGCTCTCAATTATTCAGTCTAACGGAGGAATTGTCCCATGCTCTGAGAAAGGGGTGCAGGAAGGCAGAGGGGGGATGGGGAGGGGGGACAGGGAAGGAAGAGGGGAGAGGAGAGAGCAGGGCAGACCTAGAAAATGACCCCCCTCCGCCCCCAGAAAGCAGACACAGCGCTCTGGAAGGGTGCAAGGTGACCGTGCTCCTACGGTAAATGGTCATTAGGACAGGGACGTGGGGAGGTGACAGACATATCACCCAACTCACTCTTGAGTAAGGAGTGTTCTACCGCTCCACGGGCGAAGGGTGGGAGGCTGGGAGAAGCCGAGTGGCAGCTCGTGGCAGTGGCATAGCCTGTGTGCCCAGCAGCGGCCCCCTCGGGGGCCCCTGAAACCCATGTCCCCAGGGAAGTGCACCCTTGGGGCTGCCATAGGCTTCAACCTTTCTCCGGGGCTCCACCTTTCACCAAACTAGCTCAACATACCCCCAGGGCCGGCAGCTCCCATTTGCTGAGCTCAACTCCGTCTCCCCCACCAGGCGCTGACGGGGTTAGTTGGGTGACAGGCGCCTTTGCCAGCTTTTCACTCTGATCTCTGGTCCTTCACTTTTTTCCTCTGACCCTTGAAACTGCAGCGAGAGGAACAGGCGTGACTCAGCTGGGGAAGCCGGGGCCCAGCCCAGCAAGTAGCTGGAGCTTCCGTTCTGTTCTTCCTTCACTCACCCAAAGCAGCACACCTGCCTGCCCCACATACTCGTTCTTCTGGAAGGGGCTGGCGAGCACAGCTCACGTGCCCGACAGGAGAACAGAGGGCAAAGGGAATGGAGAAAACGAGGAATGTTCTGGACACTCAATAAATGTCAATGTGAGAGCCTCAACCGTGTCTCCCTTCGTATCTAAACACAGAAACAAATACACACGTACATCAAGATTATGAATCCTGGGGTTTTAAATGAATGCTTAAAAACGCTTCCCATTTTCTGCCCGAGGCAGAAAATTAGTTCATACCTTGATCCATCAAGCATACACGTGGCACCTGTGCACCAGGCACCTTTGGATGCTCTGTGCCTTCCTTAAAAAAAGTGGCTGAGGAGTTTAACCAGAACCTCTCCAAAAACCTCTCCATCCCAGGCAGGGATGACAAGTGGGCTGCATGGCAGACACAGAACTTGAGAGAAAACGGCATCTTAAATACCACAGAGACTGTCTGGAAATCTGCAGTCCCCTAAGCGGTTTGCGCTCAGCCCCCCGCCGAGGTGCCTTGGGCTGCCCTTTAACGGGTTTCTCAGAAGGGCTGACGCATCCTTTCCCTGCCCGCTGGAAGCCACCACAGGGCGCAGGCAGCAGGTTCTGAAGAGCGGTCCTTCTCCTAAGAGATCAAGGGCACCCCCCTCTCTGAATGCACAGGCAGAGGAGGGGGGGCACCCAAGTGCGGGTGCACAGAAGCTCGCCGACCTCCCGCGGAGACCACAGCTCCCTCCACCTGAGCCGGAAGCTCACTTTTGCCTCAGAGTCACCCACGTAGAAAACACTGGGCTGTTCTTAATGGGCAGCTGTCATTCATCCTACCCTTCCCTGAAAGTAACTTCCATATGACTTGAGGAGAGTCACTGGCTTTGGGGTGTCCCCAGATGCCCTTCGCCCCATCACCTGCTAACCAAGAGGGCTGGCGGTGAGTCTTGAAAAGTCACATGATCTGACCTCAGGTTACGTCCCTTATCAAAAGGCAACAGGGACTCCTTCTCCATGGGTCTAGGAGGGTCCGCTCTGGGTGGCTGTTAGTATTCAAGAACCGCTAGCTGTCTTTCTCCAGCTGTGTTCCAGTCCTATTGGCAAGGCTGTTAGTATGTTAACCCCGGGGACGCCTGGGTCTAAGTTTTAGTCATTGCTCTCTTCTGTCGTACACTATTTATAAAGTGATCTAAACACTGGTTTTCTTTCTTCTCCTGCAAACAGTAGAGTTCTCGGTTTCTTTGAAAGAAAAAAAAAAAAAAGAGATCAGAGAGGAACAGAGAAGAGGGGAGAGGAGAAGGTTTTCTTCCAGCAAAAGTAATCTCATAACCACATTGCAGAAAATGCATAAAAGAGAAAGGAAAAGAAATTTATCCACATTCATAGCCCCCTGCCACAACCTCGGATGCCGTTTTGGTGTGTATTTCCTTCCAAACTTTTTCCCTACAAATGACTGCTTTTCTCAGTTTCCTCCCAGCCTCCTGCGCCCTCTTTTGAGGGGCTACAGCATGACCGATTCAAGTATTTGATCAATTTCAGATGCTTAGGTTACCTCCAATTTGTTACTGTCAAAGGCGCTGAGCTGACCATCTTTGTGCAACATTCTGTCCGTACTTGGAATTGTTCCTTTATGATATCTTGCCAGAAGTAGGTTCACCGGATCAAAGGTTACAAGTATCTTCATGACTCTTAACATAAATTCCATAGTTTCCCAGAAGGGTCTTTGTAGGACCCAGTTGGCCACAAGACCTACAAAGACCCAGTTGGCCACGAGAAAAAAGACACAGGTTCCTTCCTGGGGCTGGGGACACCTCTCCTAGGCATCATGGGGTGCGGATAGGGGCACCTGCTGGGTTTTCTCTGCCTTGAGCTCTTATGGAACATTCCAGTCTATGCACATCAGCACAGGCAATCTCAGGGGCTTTTCAACTCCCCCTTGTTGAATGGGAGCTCCATAACACATACAAGAACAAGCTCCAAAGTGGAATCAAATACCCTCTCCCTCCTGCCCCAACAGCTACTTAATATGATGGAGAACAAAAGATCAGGTTCCTTCTCTTTCGGTTTTAAGTGTCCAAGGTCTGGAGACAAAGATCAATTTGCCTGAGAGAGGCATTTTCCAACCACATTCCTGGTCATGAGGGGAGGTGCTGGCAGAAGAGGGGGTGGGGACACTCCAAAGGTCATACCTTCTTTATTCCTCATTTACTTCTGCAAGCAAGAGGTCTAGGGGAAAGTCACAAGTATGCAAATGTCGTTTTTCTACACTTCCCCTGCATTTCACCACTGAAACTTTGAGAAACGCTGCTTGGGAAAGAGAAGGTCCCACTTGGAGGCAGGGCTTCAGGGAGCGGGGTCATCTCCCAAGGCTGGGGTCCCTCATGGATGCAGGAGCCCTTTCAGATCAACTCCAGATTGGGGCATCCAACCACATCCTGGAGATGTGTGGGATCAATGGCAGTCAAAGGTCCTAAATCTAGGGGCTGCTGTGACCAGGGATGTTGCCTTTATTTAGAAAAAAAAAAAAAAAAAAAGAGTCAGGCCTCACTAGGGCCAAAGAGACTGCCTCCGTCGTGTCCACTGGGTCCGACACACAGGACAGCTGGACACACAAAAAAATTCTCTCCAAAGTTAATTACATTCAAGCAGGAGAGACCCCTAGAATAATCACACATACATATATGTAATATATATAGCCCACAATTGGGTCAGGACAACGGCACGTTCTGAGGAGGTCCCCCATCTAGCACAACATAAATGGAACGGTATATCACGTGCTAATTTAGCTCAGCCATATTCAACTCTACTCAAAGGGCCAAACGCTTTATTTTTATTTTAAGGAGTTTAAATAACATAAAAGCATATTTTGCCTGTGGTATTTAATTTGTATTTGTTTTATTTTTGGATACTGTACTTGATGGTACATCATACACTACTGTGCATGCGAAACATTTCCTGCAACATGTTACTGCACAGCATCACGTACACAAAAGCACCGTATGCAAACAATCCCTCAGGGCCAATTTAGGAGACTGTCTGAGATCGTTTTTACCAGGCTTCATGCCTCATTTTCATCAGGACTTCCGAAAGTCACGATTAAGACAACTCTGCTGTGTTAAGGTTTGCCCTCCTTGGGTGCTCGAGGGATGTGCTGTGAGGTAGTAGCAGAAAATCAGTCTCCGATCACAACAGGAAACCAGGCCTCCCAGGCTGGAGAACGCCTGGGGGGGAGGGGGGGAGGGCCCCTGACTTTATAACCAACCTGCCAAGGACGGGCTGTCTGGGCATGAAAACTTGTCCTCGCGTTGGGCCCTGAGCTGCCTGTACAGCCCTTAGCAAGCTTTCACCTCCCTGGCCTGCTCCCTCCTTCTTTCTAAGAGTGACCTAGATGATTCCCAAACTCCTGTGTGACTCTGGGCAACTCACCTCACCTCTCTGGGCCTCCTCTGGCTGTCGGAACAGGCTCCCACCTTGGAGGAAGATCAGCGCTGCCCAAGTGGGATTCCGAGAGAGAGCTGCCCCGTGTTGAGATGTTGACCTCCTCTGCACTTTGGGCAGATGGGCCCTGCGGTCAGTCACCTCCAGCTGTGAGATGTTTCCCCTTTTCCTACCCACCACCCGACCCACACCTTACAAATCCTGTTTCCTAGGTGAGCCATGGCCTGAAAAGGTCTGGGAAGGATGGGACTAAGGTGGTCTTCGACGTCCTTTCCATCTGAACACCAGCCACTCCATCCCCAGCACCCCCGGAGTTGGAAATAGATCGTTACAGGGGTAGGAGATTACAGGACCTGGGGGTTCTCACACTGGGTCTGCACCAGAATCACCGGAGAGGGCTTGTTCAGAATGTAGATTCTTGGCCCTCCCACCCTGGAAGCTTAAGTACACCAGATTATGTCAGATGGAAGAATACTGGGGAAGAGGGAACACATGCGTAGAATGTTCTGGCAAGTTCACATACTGAAAGTAGATGGGAGGAACAAGCAGAGGCATTTAATACTGTGTCCACTTACTTTCTCAAGGCTACAACGACCGCTGTCCAAACACTGAGATTTCCCTTTCAATTCAACCCCCCTGACACACGAACCCACAGAACCCATATCCCCCCCCCCGGCAAATCTTTCTCTTGTGGGGGTGCCTGCAGACCATGCGATGCGCTGCAAATCCCAACACCAAATGCATCAAGAGGGGTATTAATAGCGTGAGTCAGTTTCACACTGAATTTACCAAAAAACCTCAAGACTCAAATTAGCCCAAGTCCTCCATCTCCTTGCAAGAGTGCTTTATAAATCTGACCTTCCTTGGCTGGCTGTTCACAGCAGGTGGTTCTGGTGACACTGGTGGCCGAGATGCCTACCATGAACACCCCCCCCCCCCGCCCCGACCTTAGAAACCCACCCCCTTCCAGCAGCATCGAGCAGCAGCAGAAACTACTCAGGTACACCGCTCACTTTACAGATATGGGGAGTTATGTTCAAGGTTCACCTGAAAGGGGCAGTCAAAACAGCAGGTGGGAGCTGAAGCTGGTGAGGCAGCTTTTAATTCTAGCTCTGCTCTCCATCAGCCTCTGAGTTTTCTGTCTCCTCATCTGTCAGATGGGGATAACATGACCTGCCTCGCGGAGTTCCCACGAACATAAGAAATAAAACACGCAAGGGCGCCTGGGTGGCTCAGTCTCAGTCGGTTGAACGTCCGACTTCGGCTCAGGTCATGATCTCACGGTTTGTGGGTTCGAGCCCCGCGTCGGGCTCTGTGCTGACAGCTCGGAACCTGGAGCCTGTTTCAGATTCTGTGTCTCCCTCTCTCTCTGACCCTCCCCCATTCATGCTCTGTCTCTCTCTGTCTCAAAAATAAATAAACATTAAAAAAAAAAAAAAAAAGAAATAAAACACGCAGACACACATCGTCCACGCTCAACAGGGAAAGTGGTTATTGTTTCAAAACAAAACAAAACAAAATCACAAAAGCCACAACATGCTCACGGGAGCCGTGTGATTCGGGAGGCCTCTGCCTGGGCCATAAATGCCTGCACAAAGGGTTGGAAATGCTGCCTCAGTCCCCTTTCCTGCCCTGCTCAATCAGCCCGCTGCTCTGTCCTCTCTGGCGTCAAGTGACTGCCCCTGCTCTCCTGTCCCCAAATCTAGCCAGAGAGCTTCTCCAGTTCCTGGGTGACAAGGACGGGCCTCAGGGGGGGGCTGGGCGTGGGTTAGCCCAAGGAAACAAAGCCTTCCTTCTCAAGCCACACAGGCCCTTAGAGACTTGAGTGGGTGGTAGTGGGGACACACAGTGTGTATTCCCCACCTGGACCCATCACAGGGCCTAGCACACAGTAGGCGTTCACTTAATGATAGTCCCTGAATGGGAGGATGGACGTGGTTCCTCCATTATGAACTGAACGCTTGACAGCAACCAAGGTGTGCTCAGAAAGGACTGGAAAACCTCACTCTACTTTCATTCACAAGCCCGTGTGATCTTGTGCACACTGGCTGGCCTCTGATGCCTCGGGGACTCGGGGCAATACACAAAACTAGAGTTCAGGGGAGCAGGGCAGACATTTTAGGATGTTATTGGCCGAGTTTCACTTCCACATTGTCTTCTGCATTTTACTTCAGCTCTGGTTTTGAGCAAAGCTGGGGCTGGTGCAGAGACTGGCAGGGAAGGCCTCCCTGAGTCTGCAGGCTCCTCTCCCCGAGTCCCAGCCCCGGAGGCTGTGCAGACAGCGGACTTGCATCATGGAGCACCTCTCAGACATCGGGCCCTGAGCCAGGCACAGTCAGACATTTTCTGATGTAAGAGCCACAACAAGCTGTGAAACAGGCACTGTGATGCCAGACGAGGCTGTGCGATCTGAAAGACTCCACAGCTAGGGAGCCGGCTGTGAACGGAGATGTACCTGGCCCCCGGTGCACAGTCCTTCACCCTGCCAGCGCCCCCTGCCAAAGAAGACCCCCAGAGGGGCCAACCACGGCGTCTGGTTTTGCATGAAGCCACCCCAGCAGTCTGCAGGTGTCTTAAAGAAACACCTGCCCCCCCCATCAAATTCATACCCCCCATCTCCTCCAAGGGCATGGCCCTGGACGGAAGCCTGCACTGGACAAATCAGTGCTCACTCACCTGGGGCTACGTCCCGCGGGAGGTGGACCTACAGGGAGTGTTTCTGGGGAGGGGCTGGCTAGCAACTTTCACGCACCTGATACCGTTTAGTCCCCCAAGTCACCCGGGATGCCGCGACACCGGGCGCTGCTAGCCCAGCCTCATCCGGGACCAGGACCGTTCTGGCTCAGCAAGGTGAGGGTCTGGCCCAAGGTCACGCGGCCGCTGGGCAGGGGCTCCTCCGGCTCCACAGTGCGGCAGCGTCTGCTGAGAAGGCACTGGGTTTACGTCCCAAAGAGCTCCAAGTGGCCAGACAGAGCCGGTCACGGGAGGATCTCTGAAGCAGACAAGCAAAGTTGCTTGCTGCCCAAGTGCCCTCCTGTCCTTGACTCCTCTGTGTGAATGCTCCCCACTGTACTCCCCAAATCTGAGGGTGCTGGCAGGGGAAGGGCAAGTGGGCCATCGGCCTCTGACGGAGCCTGAATTCAACCTTGTCGCTTTTCCTGCGTTGGGCTTAGTCCCCTGTGGCAGAAAGGTCACCAGCACCGGTACCGCTGAGCTGGGGCAGGACGTCCAGCCGGCACCATCCCCTGGGCTGGGGCTGCCCTGAGCTGAGGTCGGCCCCCAGGTACCACGCAGCCACGTGAAGGGGCCTGGCTAAGACCCGGGTTCCAGGCCTGATTTGGTCTCTTGGGCAAGATGCTTCCCCTTCTGGGTTCCAGTTCCCTCGTGTGTTAAATTAAGACTACTGGACGCCTAAAACCCGACCCTCTGAGCATGAACTTCCTGCTCGATCCTTGCAGCCCACAACCACGTGTGAAGGCCTGTTGTGCTCACAAAGCTGCCCTCCCCACCTCAACTGTTCAGAGGGTCCAGGCCTCGTGGGGCTTGTTCGGTGCCTCCTGGGCCTGCCCAGCCCTCTGTGTTGTCACTGTCATCTGTTCTAGGCCTCCGTCTTTTTAATTGTGTGTATCATGGGCCTGGCTGCCTCTTCCACTGCCGAGCTGCCCCACGCCACTCAGTGTCACGTTCAGATTCACATCTACGAGCTCCGGGTCCTGAATGAACGACGGGAGTGGGGGCTTCCACATTCTCCCTACTCCAAGTGCGGTCCCCGGACCAGAATCTTTGCCCACCCCCACCTCTGACTCAGAATCTGCAGAGAAACCTCCAAGTGATTTGAGGGAGCACTCCAGTTTGGGAAGCCCTGTTCCAAGATGCTCCTCGGCTCTCACGTGCCCCTACTCCCACATCCCTCACATTGACCACCTAGAAGCCTTCCAACTTATGGGCCTTAGCAGGACTCACTAAAACGCAGCCCATCGCTAACCAAAAAAAGATGTGTCTTTAGGAACCTTCTAGAAGCTTGCCACTGACTCCCACAGGCAGGATCTGAAATGTGCAGGCCCCAGGGCGATTCCTGACATGTGTTATCCACTGGTCGCCCGAGTCTCAAGTACCTCTCAAAAATGTTGAGGTCCCTTCCCCTTGGTTCTGTGGATTTGGCTACCCTCAACGTCCCCACCCATCAGTCCCTATAAATGGGTGACAACCCCACTGCCAACATCCCACAGTAGAGACAAACGGACTGGCGGCCCTTCCCGTCCCTCATGGCCCTGTGTCCACGGTCAGAAGATGCTCTGCCCTCATTTTCTACTCTTGACACTTACTTGACTTGGGAAGAAAAGAAACTTCTCCAAAACACATTTCCAGTTTTTTCATAAACCCTGCAATTCCTCTAATGGTTTCAGATTATCTTAAATATTTATTAAAATCACTCTCAGCCACACTTCTTTAAACAGATCTCCTCATTGACTTCGATTATTTATATATTTATGAACATGATGTCTCCTTCCCTCAGAGCAGATGGCAACTAGTAAGTAAGTCTTCGAAAAGAAAAAAAAAAAAAAATCAATGGGACAGAACGTAAATTCAACGACTCCCCAGTTTACTCTTCTTGACAAGCTCCGGTATGATTATCTCTTCATTCAGCGGAAGCACCGTATGAAAGCCAGTCAACGGCTGGTTCGGGAAGGCATGGCGCCTTGAACTGGAATCTAAGAAGAAGCCTCCAGCCAACGGCTCAATTACCAGTGGGAACCAGAGCCTGGTTAGGAGAGGGATAGGACAACGGGACGGGGGTGGGGATGGAAAGAACCGGGGTAGGGGGAAAGGAAGGGACATTGGCAGAGCACATCCTATGAGCCAGGCAATGTGCTGGAAGGTTCTCCTTGATCTCCACAACAACCCTTCCAGGCGGTGTACCACTCCTCATTTGAAAGTTGAAGAAGGCCCAGAGAGAGAGGATAAATCTTGCCCAAGGTCACAGAGCTGGTAAGCAGCAGAACCAGGATGCGAACCCAGGCAGTCTGAGCCCTAAAGCCATACCCACAACCCGCCTCTACAAGTAGAAAAGCATAACAGGACAAATATCATGGCCCTTAACCTCATGCATCCTTGGCTAAGTTCCTACCTTTCTTTCAACCTGGTGAGGCCACTCACCCCTTTTCAGGCCATCAAAGACTTAACTCCTAAGCAACAGGGGCTTTGTCCTTCTGAGAATCTGGGGGACTCCGGGGTTGATGGAAAGCTGGAAGGAGTTCATGGGAAGGTTATGAGATAAGAAGTGAATGTCATGAACACGTAAAGAGTTAACTTCATGAGAGGGGAAAAAGACCTTTGCCCTCAGAAATGGATGAAAAACATGATCTTTTATTTTTAAGTTTATTTATTTATTTTTGAGAGAGAGCGAGTGGGAAAGGGGCATGAAGAGACACAGGGAGAGAGGGGGAAAGGGGGAAGGAGGGAGGGAGGGAGGGAGGGAGGGAGGGAGGGAGGGAGGGAGGGAGAGAGAGAGCGAGAGAGAGAGAGAGAGAGAGAGAGACTATCCCAAGCAAGCTCCGCACTGTCAGCCAGACTCAGGGCTCAAATTCACAAACTGTGAGATCATGACCTGAGCTGAAATCAAGAGTCAGATGCTTAATCAGCTGAACTGCCCAGGCACCCCCCAAAAACATGATCTTTTTATTTTTTTTTACACTTGTTTATTTTTGAGAGACAGAGAGAAACCGAGCAGAAGCAGGGGAGGAGCAGAAAGAGAGGGAGACACAGAATCCGAAGAGGGCTCCAGGCTCCGAGCTGTCGGCACAGAGCCCGACGTGGGGCTCGAACCCACAAACCGTGAGATCATGACCTGAGCCGAAGTCAGATGCTTAACTGACTGAGCCACCCAGGCGCCCCAAAACATGATCTTGATGATGCTTTCTCATAGAGCTTTTATCAACTGTCCCAGACAGGGAAGGAGAGAATGAATAAAATCAGCCGGTTCCCCTCCTCGCCTCAATATACTAGTCTAGAGAAGCTCCAAGTCAGGTTAAAACAGAGAGGTGGGTCTGGCCTTTGAGAAGCTCATCCTGCAGCTCAGGAAAGGCTGAATGTCACCACTGATGAGGACCGCCATTTATCAGGGGTCTCAGCTAAGGGCGCCCCACTCCTGCACGAGCAAAGCAACCCCACGCTAAATGGTCCCATTTTACAAATGAGAACACTGAGGCTCTGAAACGTGGTGACATGCCCATGGGCAGTAAGTGGCAAAAGTGGAGGTGTGGATTTGGGTCTCGCTCTCTTACTCAGGCACCTGGGAGGTGAAGCAGGTAGAGCGGAGGTGATTTTGCCTGGTCACAGATGCGGAAAAGATGGTTCCAGGAGTGCAGCGACCTCTCGAAGGCTGCCCGGCCAGCGCGTAGAGAAAGTGGACCCATCTAAAATCTGATGTGTCACTGACACAACACTGCCTCCACAGTGCTCACTGGAAGATGGTTTCACCGAAGACGGCCAAGTCCCAGCCTGCTGAAGCCACAGGACAGAGGTCTCTTCAAACAAGGAGGGGACAGCAATGCTGAGCGTGAGGCCACAATCTCTTGGCCCTGGCGTCCCTCAAGAGTCCCTCCTGTCATGGTCTCTGGATCCTGAGGTAAGCTGTCAGAGGCTGGGATTCCAGAATGGGGAATCAAGAACTGCCAGAGAACAATCTCAAGGTCACCTACAGGCCAGTACACTGACCTTGAGGTGGAGACAGAATGTACCTCCATAAAGAGCCAAAGAGAAACCATCTCTCTTTTGTTCGTCTGTCACAAAACATGTACCGTGTACCCAAGCATATGCCAGACAGCCTGCCAGGTGCCAAGGGAAACACAAAGGCCATTCAGAAGGGAGCCGAGCCCACAGGAAAGAGCGAGAGCGCGTTCCAGATGGAAGGCGGGTGAGGATCCTGAATCCACCACTTACTAAGGGTCTGAGACCAAGTCCTGCACTCTCTCTAGGTCTTGTAAAGTAAGAATAAAACCTCTGCTTCACAGGTAACCGTGAACCACTCCACGACTTAAAAATGAATCTGCAGGTGTTCAAACCACAGCTGGCTGCTGCATAAAGGCACCTGCTCTTGCCTGTCACAATAGTAGCACTCAGGCTCACCTCCTGCCCTCCAGATGTGGGGAAAAAAAAAAAACACACACACACACACAGGATGCTAAGAGAGGTGCTCAGAAGCCTTTGGGAGCTGAGAAAGGAGAAGGGACAGCGAAAACAAAATTACTTTAAAAACCTCCCAAAGTGCAGAAACCCATAGTGGCCCTTTATCTGATGGCCATCTCCAAGTACCCCTGCGTATTAACCTCACCCTGGCCTCCTTCATCACACACACTGCCCTTCCCCATGCCAACAGTCTGGGCAAAATCCGGAAAATGCACATTCCAACGTGCCTCCCCAAGGAAGAAAACTCAGGCCCGCTGACCACTCCTGCATGCCCCACCAAGGGAGAAAAACCACCTCTCGCCAGCTTCCTCCCCGTTTACAGGAACCCCCAAGCCTGGGAAAACAGCCCAGCTGTTAGCCCTGGACACCCCCTGGTCGGACAGTCATCTGGTGGTGGCAATCAAAAAGATGCTTTTCATTTCCACAGAATGCACTCTTCCAAGGATAGGAGAGGCTCAAAATCAGAGTTTAAGCTCCTTTTCACAAGGAATCAATATTTCCACGAGATAATCCTCCTGGGGAGGGGATGGATTACTGAGATCCCAGGTGGCAAAACGTGGCTCTCTGGGGATTGTGGGATGGATGTTACAGGGCAAGGAAGCCAAAACGTAGACCCACACCCACTCACTTCTCAAAATTCACGGATCCAGCTCTTCCCTTCACAAACATCTACCCAGAGCGTCCCAGGTGCCCAGGGACCCCTTCCAGGCAGAGGGGGATGCAGAAATTAGAGGCCAGATGACTGACAATGAGACTTTCCATTACTGCGCCCCCTCCAGGCCAGGAAGTCCACGCTCACTTTCTCTAGGCCCTCCTCAAAGCACCCATTTTACAGACAGACATCTAAGACCGGAGAGGGTGAGCGATTTGCCCAAGGTCACACAGCTAGTGAGGCTGCAGGGCCAGGAATTTAGCATAGGTGCAAAGTCCACGTGACACTCCCCAGCGGATCCTCCTTCCCGCTGAACCCCCCCTCCCCCCACCGGCTCCATTTCTTGCAGCTGGGTGGGAATCAAATGCGACCCCCCCCCCCCCCCACGCAGGGTTCCAGCTGGGGAAGCGGGGGTCGAAGTCCCCGGTTCCTTCTCCCTCCCACCCTCAACAGGGGACGCACCGGTTCGAGACCCACTGTGTGTGAACACAGACCCAGGAAAAGCCCTGCAGGCTGCAAGGGCACCCACCCGGTAACACTGAACTTCCATTAAAAAAAAAAAAAAAAAAAAAGATGATGAAAAGATAAAGAGCAAAGAGGAAGTGCTCTTTAAACACAGGCGGGTGGTTACCCCAGGAGGAAGTCTTGAGGCCAATGGAGATTTTGCTCACCCCCTCCAGTTCCTCTCTTCGAAGCGCCTGGCCTTCCAGCCCCCAAGCAAGTTGGCGCGGGCTGCGCTGCGCCGGGGCCAGACCCCGCGCCCTCACCTGGCGCGCAGGAGGGGTCTTGGGGGGCAGCCACCCCGAGCGCCCCCTCCCTCCCCGCGCGGGGCCCCGCCGCGCGCTCCCCGCAGCCGGGTGGACCCGGGCGGCGGCCCCGCGGCGTGCGCTCCCCCCCCCCCACCTCGCCCTCCCGCCCCCGGCGCGTCCTCTGGGCCCCCCGCGCCGCCCCCACCCCTGCGGCGCCCCCTCTCCCGCCGCCGCGGCGCCCGGCCCGCACCCCCGTCCCCGCACCCACCGCGCGCGCCCCGCGCCCGCACCCGCACCCGCACCCGCACCCGCGCCGGGCGCAGGCGGCTCCGGGGGCGCGCGGGAGAGCCGGGCGGCCCGGGCGGCGGCGCGGCGGGGCCCCGGGCACGTACCTGGCGGCCGGGCGAGCGGCGAGGGGAGCGCGGCCGCGGGCGCTGGAGCGCAGGAGCCTCGGAGCCTCGGGTGCCGCCGCCGCCGCCGTTTCCGGGTTGGCCGGTCTCACGTCACCGCCACAGGTTCGCGAGCGGCCCCCGCCGCGGCGGCAGCAGCAGCAGCAGCAGCAGCGGCGGCCCGGGCGAGTGCCAGGCGAGAAATAACTATAAAAGGAAGAGACGTCTCGAGGAGGAAGAGGAAACGCTGTTTACCTTCGAGAAGCCGAGCCGCCGGCGCTCGCACAAAAGGAGGACGCTAGCCGACGCCGCCTCCCCCCGCGCCCCGTCCCCGCCGCATCGCGGGGCCCGGCGTCAGCGCGCGCGGCGCCCCGGGACCGCCCCGCGCCGGCCCCCACCCCAAAACCCGCGGTGGGGGCGGGGGCCGGGGTGGGGGTGGGGGGCCCGCGGCGGGGTGACCTTGGGCAAGTCACAGCGGGCGGGCGAGCCGCTGCGCGGGGCGCGCTGGCGGGGGGTGGGGGTGGGGGGCTCGACGCCCCGCTGACCCAGACGTGGAAACCCCAAGCCCCCGGAGGCGCAGGGCTGGCCCAAGGTCACGGCCTGTCGGGCAGGGTTCGGGCTCCAGCGCCAGCCTCCCGACCTTGAGGCCAGCCGGGTTCCTGCCCCCTGGGTCCGCTCCCCCCGCCCCTGTGCTTGGGAATGATGCCAATCCCGCCCGGCCCACCTCGCAGCGGGGTCGGTGACAGCGTGTGCGTTCAAGACATTAGGCCTCCAACAGATACTTACTGAGGGCCTACTAAGTGCCAGGGCCTACTAAGTGCCAGGACTGTTCTAGGCCCTGGGGACACAACTGGGAACCCGGACAAAATTCCGGCCTGGGATGCAAGGGGACAGACAACAAGCAAATATCTGATGTGTCTGGAGGTGCCAGGTGCTATGAGGAAAAATAAAGCAGGATCAGGGGAGGGACTCGGGTGCCTGTGCCACCATGAGTAGCTGGCTCTCCAAGGACTTTTAGTATAGGAATTCCCAGAAAGCTCCTGTCTGTAATTCCAGCGTCGGATCTTACGGAGGCCCCATCTTTCCCCTCCTCTGTAATGGCAGTGAAGGCATTTTTCTCCGTGTAACAACACAACACGCATGGGGAACGGACAGTCTTCTTCCCTCTGCCTTGCTCCTCCCGCCCTCAAGCCCATCCTATCATTGTCTTGAAATTCTGCCACATTTCTCAGGAATATAGACAGTGTTCTTTAAAGTATCTTTGCACTGACCTCTAGCAGGGCATCAAGAGTTACATCAAAATCCTTCACTGTCTTTCCACCCTCCACCTCCAGATATCCTGGATGTGTTTTTGGGGGCTGGGATGTGCCCAAATAATATCAGGTGTTGACTTACCTGATTATAACCCGTTGGTTTCTTCTACAAAGAGGTCTGAACCCTTTCCCTTACCCAGGCCCAGTGCTGGGGGTGGGGGTGGGGGGCGGTGAGAAGATCTGATTCCAACAGGACTTGCAAGGGACTCCTGGCCCTGGATCTGCAGGAAAGCAGCCCAGACGACCCAGTATGGAGGAGACTGAGGGGGAAGGGTGTTTGTTCAACTTGGAAGGGAGGGAGCCACAGAGAGGGCAGAAGGAGATCATAAAACTCTTCCTAGAAGTTCTGAGAGGCATTTAGGCCAAGTGAAAAAGAAGCACCCGGAACCTTGCCTGAGCATCAGTGCCCTCGTCTCTAAAGAAAGGCAGTGAAGCCCACCTTGCCGTGGTGGAGCAGAGGGGACACAGCTGGGTCCTGAACTAGCAACTTGAGAAGCCAAGGGGTTGGAATCAGAGCTGAGCTGAGTCAGTTTCTTTCTTGGCCACTTACGAAGCGGGCATTAATAATTCCGAACATTTTTGAAGTTCTAACCAGTTGCCAAACGCCGTGCCCATCTAATTTAATTCTCAGAACAGCCCCACGAGGCAGGTTCATCATGCTCAGTGTTACGCAAGATACTGGAGCTGGGAGACAGATGGAATTCGCCCAAGGTCAGACTAATTAGATAGCAGTGGAGCTGGGCATGAACCCAGATTGTCTGGCTCCAAAGCCCAGCTCTTCACCCTGACCCTCAGTTTGCTCATTTGTTAAGTGGGATTGACAATGACAGCTTCATGAGTTGGGGAGGGGGATTTAAGTGAAACAGCACATGTGTAGAACCCAGCACATTAGTAAGACCCAGGAGAACAGTATCAGCATTGTCATAATTATCACAATGATGATGAAAGGCATAGGGGTAAAGAATTTTCTGGCATGCTTCGGAACTTCAAACGGTTTGGAGTGAATGTAACATAGGGTGTAGTGTGGGGCGTCAGGAGGCAGGGAGGAATAAGTGAAGGTGTCCACGGAATTCAGAGATGTCTAAAATGAGGAGTCCGACTCATGTGTGTCTCCACTCACTGAATACAGCAAGGCTAAGAGGATGATTCTGGCCTTTGATCTTGCTCATCGGTCAGGTCCTGACAGATGTGACAAATTCAAGCAGATGGAAACCTGGGGATAAAAACCTATGTCATGTGAGGACACACTGAAGAAGGCTATGACCCAGAGAGTGGGCCCTCCCTCACCAGTCACCAAATCCGCTGGGGGCCTTGGGGTCTGTTTCACAAGGGCACTAATCCCATTGATGAAGTCTCCACTCTCACGAGCGAGTGAGCGAGCGAGCGAATCACTCCCAGAGGCCCCACCTCCCAACACCATCACGTTGGGGATTAGGTTTCAACCTATGTGTTGTGGGGAAACACCAGCAGTCGGCCCATAATATTTGGTGTCCTGAAAAGGGCACTGATTTTGGAGTCAGGAAGGCCTGCCTGCAATTTCCAGCTGTGCAGCTTTGGGCAAGTCAATTAGCTTCCGACTCCTTGAATTTCCTCATCTGTAAAATGGGAATAAGAACATTATCTTCTGTTTGAGAAATGTGCATGAGATCATGAATTTGTAATGCTTTCTCGGCTCTAAAACAGCAGGCACATTTTGCTCGCAACCTCAGTATCCTATTCTCCCATAGCACGTGCTATCCACACATCCTTCGAGCAAAATAGCTGGCTCCTTCCATCATATATGCAAAAGCCCGTCAAAAGGGTGCATTTCCCGGGGTGCCTGGGTGGCTCAGTCGCTTGAGCATCTGACTCTTGATTTCATCTCAGGTAGTGATCTTACCGTTCGTGAGTTGCATTGGGCTCTGTGCTGACAGTGCGGAGTCTGCTTGGGGCTCTCTCTCCCTCTCTCTCTCTCTCTATCTGCCCCTTCCCCATGCTCGCTCGCTCTCTCTCTCAAAATAAATAAAATTTTAAAAAGCATCATTTTTTTTTTTTTTTAATATGTATCTCCCCACCGAGCATCTGGTTTTTCACAAGAGTAAAAGCTATTGCGTGTGGAAAGTAACAGAAAGTGAAAGGAGACACGGGAACCCTGTTCTTGTCCTGCTGGTTAGTATTTTGTAATCGAGTAGATTCCACATCCCACGGGGCTACAGGGTTCCTGTACCTCTGGCCATGCAGAACTGGCGGGCTTCAGAGAGGAGTCTCACAGCCCGAAGTCACTAGGGGCCGCTGTCCTGGAATTGCAGGAGGGCCGTGGGGAAGGGGGTTGCAGGTGGCTCAGGCAGCCCCTTCCGATTGAGGGATTTCACTCAGGAAGGCAGACAGAGAGAGCTGGCCCCCAGGCTGGAACAGAGATCCTAACCTGGGCACGCGGAGCCCAGGCTTCAAAAGCTGGTGAATGATGGTTTCCAGGCACTGGCACAATGGGCAGTAATCGCTTAATGGACGCTAAGTTTCCTTTTGGGGTGATGAAAATTGTGGAACTAGGTGGAGGTGGTGGTTGCCCAACATAGTGAATGTAGTAAACGCCACTAAACTGTTCACTTTAAAATGGTTAGCTATAGGTTATGAGATTTTCACTTGAATTTTAAAAACTAGGAAGGAAAGAAGGAGGAAAGGAGGGAGGGAGGGAAGAAGGAAGGGATGGGAGGAAAGAAGAGAGGGAGGAAGTGGGGAGGGGAACCAGCTGGGGTTGGGGGGAGCCGGTGAGCAAGACCTTTAGCGTATTTTCAACCTTTCACAACATCCAGCATAGGGCTGCACCAATGAACCAGCTGTCAGAATCGGAGCGACAGGGCCCCGGAACGCCCTCTGCGCGGCCAGTTTGTATAGGCGATTCTTTAACAATTGGAAGTAAAGGCAATTTGTATTGAATAATGCAGTTTGGGTATTAGTATTTTGGTTTCTATCATAACTTCATTTCGAAAAGACAAAAGAGCATGGCATCATAGAAAAGCTCAGGGTGGAGTCTGAGAGGCCTGAATTCAGATCCCGACTCTGAGCAGCTGCAGGGCCCTGGACAAAGTCTTAAGCCTCGCTGTGCCTTGTGTTTCCTGCTTACATAACGTGGGGTGACGATGACATGCCCATCGTCGCACTGCCGTGGGGACTGAGTGGGATAGTGTAGGTAGGATTTCACCTGGAGGGTGCAGAAACAGGTGGCAGTTTGTGGTCACTATAAGGTGCACAAAATCTTCCGAAACCTGGGTCCGCGGCGGGGAGCGAATCAACGTTCTTCGGGGGGCTCTAGAAACCACTATCTAGACTCTGGCGACCTGCAAGAACACAAACGAATTTCGCACCTGCCTGTGCCCGGTACACGGTTGGTGTTTGGCAGTGGGGAGGGGACTGAAGCAAGGCAGAGTCAGCCCCGGTCCCTCTCTGCTCCTCCAGGTCTCCCCCGCATCTCACAGGAGGTGAGGGAAGAGAATGCATGGCGTGTCACCTGTCACTGTGTGTTAGGAGGTGACAGTTACCACCGAGGGCAAGAGAGCAGAGTCAAAATCCAGCAAATTCCCTGGGGTCGTTTAGTGGAGGGGGCAGATAGCCTTTCCCACTCTCCAAGAACCTACCTCCGCACAAAACGCTGGGAAATGTGATTTGTCATGGCGACATCACTGAGAAGCAGTTACTTTCAAGTGCATTGCCATGCAAATGGGTCAGCGCTCATTGCTCTAGAAAAATTCTGTCCTGTGGAGGGGTGATCTTGTATCCGCAAAACGGTCGGCGAGGCATCAAATGTCCCCCGTCTGACCACACTGAAATAAAACCATTCACTCAGTTTAATATGAGTAATTTCTCTAAGCATAAAACGTCTCTCCACGCTGGACCACAAGCACAGATGTGCAGACACACATGCGTGAGCACACACACACACACACACACAGCCTCGTGCAGACACACACAGGGAGGAGAGGGTGTTTATATGAGTTATTCTTTCTAATGGTGAAAGTAGGGGTGCTAATTATAGAAATGCCGCAGGAGAAAAGTGTAAGAAAGGAAGCGAAGCCCACCCACGATGCCCCTTCCAGGGTCAACCCTGGAACTGCCCTTTCTTAACATCTTCACATATTGTGTCTCTTTTTTTTTTTTTTAATTTTTTTAGTGTTTATTTATTTTTGACAGAGAGAGAGAGAGAGAGAGCATGAGCAGGGGAGGGGCAGAGAGAGAGGGAGACAGAATCCGAAGCAGGTTCCAGGCTCCGAGCTGTCAGCCCATAGCCCAACGCGGGGCTCGAACTCACGGACCGTGAGATCATGACCTGAGCCGAAGTCGGAGGGACGCTCAACAGACTGAGCCACCCAGGCGCCCCATATTGTGTCTCTTTTTAAAATGCATTTTATGGGGCGCCTGGGTGGCTCAGTCGGTTAAGTGTCCGACTTCAGCTCAGGTCACGATCTCGCCGTCCATGAGTTCGAGCCCCGCGTCGGGCTCTGTGCCGACCGCTCAGAGCCTGGAGCCTGTTTCAGATTCTGTGTCTCCCTCTCTCTCTGCCCCTCCCCCATTCATGCTCTGTCTCTCTCTGTCTCAAAAATAAATAAAAACGTTAAAAAAAATAATAAAATGCATTTTATTTTAATATAGTTGCAATTACACTATATCCACCCTGTTGAATCTTGCTTCCTCGTTCGCGTATATGAGAGAATGTCAATCCCACAGAGCTTTAAATGGACGGGCCAGGCACCGACAGCCTGAAACCCACACAGGAGAGTCGGCAAAGAGAAACTACTGTTTCTCCTTCAGTGTCATTTCCTCCAGGCCAGATACTATGTCTTATTCGGCGTTGCGGGCCCAGCCCTTAGCACGGTACCCGAAACATGATTAGTGCCGAATAAAGGTGTGCGGAATAAGAAATGGACGGGAGTGGGGAACAGATAGATACTGATGTCACACTGACCTTGCCTGACGGGTTTCACCGCCGAGAGGAGCTTCTCTGCAGACCCTCCCCCTCTTGCAGAGAAAGCCCCCCCACCAAGCGATAGGGAGCAGTGGAGACCGGGGTGATGGGGAGAGCGTGGCATTCACCTTCCCATCTTTGCAAAACCCCGTGCTCCCCAGACAGCAGGTGTCTGGCCGCAGGTTGCAGCTGTGCACCCGCTCAGAGCCGTGTTCTCCAGAGATGGTCTTCGGAGCAGCAGCCCCCGGGAACGGACGAGAACGGCGAGGTCTCCGCCCTGCCCCAGACTGACTCCGACTCAGAGGCGGGGCCCAGCGCCCTGGGTTTAACAAGCCCTCCAGGTGGTTCCGCAGAAGCTAGTTTGCGAGCCACCCACCGACTTAGAGCAGCGGTTCTCAGCCCCGGTGCACGTTGGACACACCTGGGGAACCTGTTTGCCCTCCAAGATGTGAGCCTCAGCCCAAGGTTCTGAGTTCATTGATTTTGGGTGGGGCTCAGGCTTCAGAGCGCTCTCAAAGGTCTCCAAGTGCTTTTAGGGCGCAGCCGGAGAAGCCGGCTCTGGACCGCAGTGAGGCTGCACGTGGCCATTTCTCGGGGACTCTTTCCCCTTCCCACCCAGCGTGCCTCATCATTACTAAGTGCGGTATTGTAATCGATCACACTGACTTTTTAATTCTGAAATATTTTATGCATACAAAGCAATGTGGAGCACCGTACCCACGTACCCGCCACCAGCGCCGTCCTATCTTCTTATTCGGCCGTTATTTACGGGCCCCCGCCCCCAAATTCATACGTTGAAGTCTTACCCCCTACTCCCGAGAATGTGATTGTTTTTGGAGACAAGGGTCTTGAAAGAGATGATTGAGTTAAAATGAGGTCACAGGGATGGGCTGTAATCTACTATGAATGGCATCCTTACAAGAGGAAATTAGGACACAGACACGTACAGAGTGAAGACTGTATGAAGGCATCTTCGTCTACGAGGCAGGGAGAGAGGCTGCGGGAAAGAACAGCCTCTGGGATTGCCAGAAAAGAAATTTCTGCCGTTTAAGCCACCCAGTCCTCGGTACTTTGCTATGACAGCCCTCGCAAACGGATTCAGTCATATTCGTGCAGATGCTTTTTTAAAAAAGCCCCAAACATAACAGCCTTGGGGCTCCCTGCAGACCCTTCTGGTTCCCCTTCTGTCCCTCCTTCTCCAGAAGAACCTCTGTCCTAACCTTTACTCTCTCTCTTTGCCACAGAGAGCCAGCAAAGTGATTAGGAGCATGGACTCTGGAGCCACAATAACTGGAGGGAGATACTGGTTCGGCCTCCTCCTCGCTGTGTGACTTTGGCCAGTTGATCACCCTTTCTGGGGCCAAGGAAACTGGGAACATGAGCTATCGCATCAATCTGGTGTTTTTAGGGTTAAATGAACTGTTTTTACGTTTTATGTTTTCTTTACTTTTGTGATGTTATGTATTTTATTTCTGAGAGAGAGAGAGAGAGAGAAAGCCTGTGAGCGGGGAGGGGCAGAGAGGCAGAGACCATCCCAAGCAGACTCTGCGCTGTCAACACAGAGCCCAACACGGGGTTCCCTCCCATGAACCGTGAGGTCATGACCTGAGCCAAAATCAAGAGTCACACGTTCAACCAAGCGAGCTACCCAGGTGCCCCAACGTTGTTTTTTTTTTTAATTTACTTATTTTATTTTGAGAGAGAGAGAGAGAGAGAGCATGAGTGCATGTGAACAGGGGTGGGGCAGAGAGAGAGAGAGAGAGAGAGAGAGAGAGAGAGAGAGAATCCCAAGCTGGCTCTGGGCTCTCGGCCCAGAGCACCACTCGGGGTTCCATCTCACGGGACCATGAGATCATGATCTGAGCTGAGAGCAAGAGTCAGATGCCTAACCGACCAGGCCACCCAGGTGCCCCATGTGAACTGCACCCCTGTGGTTTGTGTCCTGGCTCCTCTGGCCTCACCCCTTCCCCTGTGGTGTGGAAATCTCCTCCCTCACCTCCCTCCCTCCCTCCCTCCCTCCCTCCCTCCCTCCAGGTTCAGTTCCCACCCTTGCCCTGGCCTCCTCTGACCCACACGTAGGATGCGCCCTGCCTCCCCAAGGATGCCCCCCTGGCCCGCTCAGCTCCATGTCAAGACGTCCTTGCCCCAGGCTCTCCCTGAGGCCCCGGCTGCCTCTGCGATGGCTTTCAAGTCTGCCTTGCTCGCAGGCTCTATTTCCATTTTCCCTGGGACTGTGTTTCAGAAGCTCAGCGCTTCCTACATTTCAAAGGGTTTCCATAGCCCTGGTCTCCTGTGATGTCACTTCACAGTCCTGAGATGAAGACAGGGCAGCACTCTTCCCTTTGCACGTGAGGAAACCGAATCATGGAGAATTTGAGTGACTTACAGAAGGTCGCAGAGCAAGTGAGAGACAGGATTAAAGCCCAGCTCTCCAGACTCTCAAGGGGCAGAGAAAGAGGGAGACACGGAATCCGAAGCAGGCTCCAGGCTCGGAGCCGTCAGCACAGAGCCCCATGCGGGGGCCCGAACCCACAGACGGCGAGATCGTGACCTGAGCTGAAGTCGGATGCTCAACCTACTGAGCCACCCAGGTGCCCCCAAAAGAAACAATTTAAACAAAAAAAGCACGGTCCCAGAGCCACTTATGCCAGAATCCTCTGGAGGACTTGTGGAAAATACTGATTTCCGGGCCTCACCCCTACATATTCTAGTCTGATAGGGTGGCTGGGCCCCGGAACCTGCACGTTGATGACCTTCGCTGAGTGGGTCCAAGGCACGCTGGGTTTGAGAAACACTGGGCCCTACAGCAAGCCTTGCCCCCCTCTCACCCGACCTTCACTGCTGCCAGCAGCTCCTAGCAAGGTCACCCGCCCCTGCCGGCTCTGAGGTGGGCAACTCACCCGTGTCGACCGAGGTGGGGGAGGCCTGTACGAATGGCTGATAGAGGCCTTACAACCCCGTGGGACTTTAGAGCTCACAAAGGCATTTTATACACATTTTCCTTCACCTTCAAACTCTGTTCCCCGAAGGTGAGGCAGGCAGCGTTATGCCATCTGGAAACAAAACGGAGGCCGGAGTCCAAGTGGCATGCCCAAAGTCGTTTATTTAGTAGCAGGAGCTGGACTTGAACTTGGTCTCAGGGCCTTAAACCTGTCTCTGCTGTTACCAGAAGTCACTCTGGAAAATTCACCCTCGGGTACCTAGTAATCCAGTCACTGGGTGACCACATTGACAGGACAGTAGGGATCACCAATAGGAAGAGGCTTTACAGATAAAAAACAGATTTGGGGGGGGCTTCTAAGTAAGACGGGATAACAAGAGCTGGATTTATTCACCAGCCTTAAAATATTTGGGGAAAAAAATAACAACAAGAGAAAATACTGTTTCAGACATCGGACAGCGGGTTGCAAGGACAGTGATTTTGGAGGGGCTAGAGAGGGTCATACCCCCTTCCTCGCCCCCACCCCCCCAGCCTCTGCTCCTTTGAGGATCCTTCCTATCCTCTAGAGCCCCGCCCCATGGAGGGGGCAATGGCTGCCCCAGGAAGGAATCCCGGTTCCGCCCTGAACTCCATTGCACAGCACCTCTCAGGCACTTACCCTTTTTGTCGCGCCCTGTGACCATCTGGGGGCCAATGGTCAGGAAACTCTGAATGCAGGAAGTTCTTCCATCATCTCCCTGCCCAGCACCAAACACCGTGGTCTGCACAGAACAGAGCTCACAAAGTATTTCTGGAAAGAAAGAGCGAATGATTCTTTCCACACCTTTTATCCTTAAAAGGAAAAAAAGGGGCGCCTGGGTGGCGCAGTCGGTTAAGCGTCCGACTTCAGCCAGGTCACGATCTCGCGGTCCGTGAGTTCGAGCCCCGCGTCGGGCTCTGGGCTGATGGCTCGGAGCCTGGAGCCTGTTTCCAATTCTGTGTCTCCCTCTCTCTCTGCCCCTCCCCCGTTCATGCTCTGTCTCTCTCTATCCCAAAAATAAATAATAAAAAACGTTGAAAAAAAAAAAAAAATTAAAAAAAAAATAAAAAAAAAAAAAAAAAAAGGAAAAAAAAAATGCCTTTAAAAAGAAAGAGTGAGATACACTCCTATAATCATCATAGTTCCCCGTGATGTTTTTGTTTTCACAGTTTAAATGTATTTACGTAATCTCTACACTCAAACTCATGTCCCCGAAATCAAGAGTGGCATTTTCCTCCAACTGAGCCAGCCAGGCGCCCCTGTCTTACAGATTAAAAAAGTAAATCTTTGGGTGCATCACCTGACTGGTGAGAGAGAGCTGGCTCATTCCTGCAAGAGTTGTTACCAACTAATCGTGGCAAGAACAGGCAAGGAACAGGCATTGTCACCGGAGAATGCTCATAAAAGTCACATTCCTGGCACACCAATGGTATTTCAGAGGGACAGAGAGCAAAGTGATTCTTTCCAACAACTACCAGTCGGGAAACTGTTTTAACCCGAATCCCCTCTTTTTTCAGTGAAAGAGAATCATAAGCCTAAAACAGATTTTTATTTTGGGGGGTGGGGGGGATAGTCAAAAGTTCACTTTAAGCCTCATTGAGGGAAAAGCAAGAAGTCTCTAAAGTCCGGTGGGATTCCCAAGGGATGCTGGTCAGTATCAGACTATCTTGTTGGATATTCTACATGGCACTTATCAGATACTACCTTACCTATGAGTTTTCTGTTTCCTCCCACTGGATGTAAATTTCAAGAAAATGGAGATCTTGTTTGATTCCTGAGCACACAGAACGGGGCCTGGCACCCAGCAGGTGCTCTGTAAATGTGTCTTGGAAGAACTCATAAGACAGAAGACATTCCTCAGTCCCCGGGGCCGGGGGCGTTTGCGCAGAGGCTGGGCAGCTGGGCTTCGCAGGAGGACCCCGTATACTTTCTGCCCAACCTCTGGCGGAAATGTCACAAACAGGAGGGGGAACGAGGGAGAATCGAGGTGAAGGTGAGCCCGGTGTGGAGGAGGACAGAGGGGAGGCCATCCTGCCCACAGCTTACGTCCGGGAGAGAAAAACAGCTTGGGTGTTCGCTTCTTCGCAGTGGTGAAAGCGTTTCAGCATGATGGTAGAAAGGTGCCCTGTCTGTTGAGGCAGCTTCTCCCTCCAGAAATGTGCTTCCCTCTTCTTGCCACCAAACCCGGGCAGGTCACACCCTTCCTTCCAGGGCCAGCCCCAGGGCGACTTGCCACGTGCTCTGCAATATGTCCACATTGTGCCGTGGTTGCGTCAGATCTCTCTCTTCCTTCCTGCCATCTCTCCTTCCTTCTCTCTTTCCTTTTCTTTGGGAGGAAAGAGACGGGACGAGCCCTTCCCCCACCCGTCCTGTGGGATCACCGTTATTCTGCACTCATCTTTCATCACTGCCCATGCATAGACAATATGTAGACCTTTGTGGATTTTTAAAACTTTGCACAAGTGGTTGCATTTTGTATGAATCCTTCTGCACTTTTCCTTTTTGCTCAGTGCGATTCATGTGGCTACATGTAGCCCTGGTCTGTTCATGGGGTGATTCACAGCGGTTCATTACCACCACGTGGAAAGCTAGTAGTCTTTCTGTCTCTCCAACCCTCTGTTACCGTGCAGGCTCCATGAGAACAGGTCATTTTCTTTTTTTAAATACTCCTTTATTTGTTTATTTTGAGAAAGAGAGAGAGAGCACAAGTGGTGAAGGGGCAGAGAGAGGGAGAGGGAGAGTGAGAATCCCAAGCAGGCTCCACACTGTCCGCGCAGAGCCCAGCATGGGGCTCGATCCCATGAACCATTAGATCATGACCTGAGCCAAAATCAGGAGTCGGACGCTCAACCAACTGAGCTGCCCAGGGGCCCCAGAATGGATCATTTTCTAGGTAGTAGAATGACACCTAGAAAAACTGGTTAACTCGTTCTAAGAATTTATCAACACTTTGTAAGTATTCCACTGTATAACGTGACCACGATCGTCTGGGCCATGCAGATGACATCTGCATTATTTGAATATTTTGCTCTTTTAAACGGGGCTTTTGCAGGGATGTTCTTTTCCCTGCCTCCTTGTGCTCACTTAGGAAAGAATCTCATTTGTATCCAAGACTGAAGCGGCTGGGTCATAGGTAGATAAATGTAACTTCAAACTTATTAAAACTATTACACACTTTCCAAAGTGGTTTATTCCAAAGTGGTTAAGACTTGTCTCCACCAGTTACACACATGCGCACGCACACACGCACACACATATATATGTAAATATATGCATGTATATATGTAAATACATGCGTGTATATATGTAAATATATGCATGTATATATGTATATATATTATAATATATGTATATATGTGTATATATATCATTATATATATTATACATGTATAAGGCTGCAGACATACAGTTCTGACCTCAGAACAGTGGCACTCAAATCTCAGATCTCTCTAGAATTTTTCCACGTCTAAACCGCATATGTAACGGAGATCTTTCTCTTTTGACACGCGGCAGGATTTCCGTCTTCTTTTTCACGGCTGTTAGCGTTCCCTTGTCCGGATGCACCTTAGCTTTGTAAATTAGTGCCCTGTTGCTGCGTGTTAGGTTATGCTCTGAAGCCATCATACAGTAAGCATGTTTGTGTGTTCTGTGGTTCTTTCCTGTGGCTACATATTTTTTTGGGTGGAGGTACCATAATTAACTAGTCACGTGTATTTTTTTAAATTACAGAATGGTATAAATCTTGTATTTTTCTCAGGGAAAATTCCCAAGAGTTGGAGTTTGGGTTGGCATATTAATACTTTTTGTGCCTCTTATGTATTGCCAAAAGGATTATTATAACTTAGGCTGCCACCCTCCCGGAAACTTCTTTATGTAAGTATTGTGGACATTTGCTTCGTGGATTTGACCCTAAGTGTTCACATAAGCATGATTGGTGGTGATTTTCCTCTGTGTCCCGGGGTCCCGGCACATAGTAGGTACCCGGTAAATGCTTTTTTGAGAGAAGGGATGGTGACCAGAAAGAGGCCTAGGTATCTATCAGTCTAGGAAGATGGGCGACCAGGCACGAGGAGACGTTGCCTCAAACTGGAAGGACATTAAAGACCTGGAGGCCTGGTGGGCAAGGCTGAGATTCCTGGAGGGGTCGCCCTCCCTGTCCACTCCTGGCTGGGCCGACCCTTGCCCCCGGCTGGGGAGTGTCGGGCAGGGGAACCTGTCAAGGGCAGAGCCAGGTGCAAGCCCTGCTCGTGGGAGAGCTGCTGGGTGTGGCCACAGATGACAAGCATGTGGTCACAGTGGTTTGAGGAAGCAAGCCCCTGGATGCCACCCGACCCAGACTGTTCTCCAGCTGAGTGACTTTGGGAAAGTCCTTTAAGCTCTCGGTCATAGAATAAAGCACCCCCCCCGCCCCCCCACCGCCACCCAAAGACATCCATGTCCTTATTCCCGGGACCTGTGAGTAGGTTACCTCCCCTGGCAAAAGGGACTTTGCAGCTGTGATTAAGGATTTTGAGATCAGGAGATTATTCCGGATGGTCCGGGTGGGACCAATGTCATCGCAATAATTATACAGGACTGTGAGAGGGTCAATGGAAGAAAAAGATGTGACCACGTAACCAGAGGTTGGAGCCACACACTTTGGAGATGGGAGAGGCGGCCACCAGCCAGAGAAACGCAAGGAGCCTCTTCAAACTGAAAAAAACCAAGGACATGGATTCTCCCCTGAAGTTTCCAGAAGGAACACAGCCGGGCCAGCACCTTGATTTTAGACTTTTTAATTTTTGTATTCTTTAATGTTTATTTATTTTTGAGAGAGAGAGAAAAACAGAGCTTGAGCAGGGGAGGGGCAGAGAGAGCGGGGGGACACAGAATCCGAAGTAGGCTGTCAGCACAGAGCCCGATGCGGGGCTCGACCC
Source organism: Panthera onca (assembly GCF_046562875.1). Taxonomy (NCBI): domain Eukaryota; kingdom Metazoa; phylum Chordata; class Mammalia; order Carnivora; family Felidae; genus Panthera; species Panthera onca. The sequence goes on from NC_138356.1 coordinate 72,178,241, forward strand.
CTCGAACCGTCAGATCGTGACCTGAGCTGAAGTCAGACGCTTAACCGACTGAGCCACCCAGGCGCCCCTTGATTTTAGAATTCTGACATCTGGAACGATGGGAGAATGAGTTTGTGTTGTTGTAAACTACTGTGTTTGTGGTCATTTGTGATGGCAGCACTAGGAAACTACCCCCTCGAAAGCCCCAGGGGCCCCATCTGTAAAGTGGAAATAATAACAGGACTTATTTTAAACACTTACTTTGAGGCTAAAACACGGTAGGATAATTTAAGTGCCTGAAAAATGCTAAGTGTTTAATCAACGTGTGGGCAAGTCGCTTGGCCTCCCCGGGCCAGAGATACCCAGGATCAGGGAGGGCTCCTTCTGAGTGCACCTGTTCTTGGGGAGTCCAGGCCACTCTCATCTCCCCGGACCGGGGGGATCCCACGGCCACCCTCTCCTTGGCCGGTGCCTGAAGCCCTTGAGGGCAGACGGGCCCTGGAAGGGGCCAGGACCGGATACTTTCTGCAGCCTGGAGCTCAGCATCCTGCGGCTCTGACCAGCGTCCTCAGGGCACAAGAGGGGGAGCTAACTGGGGCTCACGGGAGTGGAGACAGAGCTTGCTAGTTCCTGCAGTGATTCATTATGGCAGAGCAGGCCGGAAGGCAAGAGACTGTACACGTTCCAGAAGGTCATGGCAAGGGGAAAAATCACCTCATCTAACAGAACAGTGATTCACCATGCTCGGAGCCTAATATAAGCACATCCGCATGCACACACACATATGCACGCACATGCTCACACATATACACACGCACACACACACACGCACATATGCACACACATACACATATGCACACACACGAACTGTCTTCATCTATAACACATTACCATAGACTGAGCGGTTTAAAACAGCAGAGATTTCTTTCTTTTAAAAACAATCCTTTTTAAGTATATTTATTTATTTTCAGAGAGACAGTGAGAGCGAGCAGGGGAGGGGGGCAGAGTGAGGGGGAGAGAATCCCAAGCGGGCTCTGCACTGTCAGCGTAGGGCCCGACGCAGGGCATGAACCCATGAACTGTGAGATCCTGACCTGAGCTGAAATCAAGAGCTGGGTGCTTAAGTGACTGAGCTACCCAGGCGCCCCTCTTTTTTTTTTCAAGTTTATTTATTTTGAGAGAGAAAGAGAGAGAGAGTGACAGTGCGAGAGCATGTGCTCGAGCAGGGGAAGGGCAGAGAGAGGGAGACAGAGGACCCCAAGCAGGCTCTGTGTTGTCAGCACAGACCCTGACATGGGGCTCGATCTCACGAACGGAGAGATCATGACCTGAACCGAAATCAAGAGTCAGACGCCTGGCCGACTGAGCCACCCAGGTGCCCCAAGATGTATTTCTTGTTATTTATTTTTCCTTAGCGGATAGGACGTCCAAGATGGAGGCACCAGCGAATCTGGAGTCTGGTGGGGGTCTGCTTCTGGAGGGGGGGTCGCTTGCTGTGTCCTCATGTGGAAGACGACTGAGGGAGCTCTGTGGGGCCTCTCTTACAAGGGCACTGACCCCATTCATGAGGGCTCCATCCTCCTGACCTAAGCACCCCCAAAGGGCCCACCTCCAAATACCCTCACCCTGGGGGTTAGGATCTCAACACAGGGATTTGGGAAGGACACCGGTCTGCAGCAAGAGCACACATGTGCACGTATGCACACGCACAGACAAGCACACACTCCCGGTGGCTCCAGGACAGGCAAAGCTATGTACTCCCTGCTGCAGAGACCAAGAAGCTAAAATGGAGAAGGGAAAAGGCTCGCTCAAGTTCATCCCATCGGTTGGAGTTAAGCGAGGACGGACCCAGGCTCCGCCCTCCTGGGTTCTGCAGTGCTGATCAGGAGGTGTCTCCTATTCTTCTTGCCCCTGCTGCCCCCCACCCCCTCCTGACTGGACAGGAGCAGAACCGTGAGCAGAACCATGAGCGTGAGCAGAACGTGAGCGTGAGCAGAACCGTGTTCATAATGGTGCCAACTGGATGTGATTTCGAGAGCTGGGACTAGGTTGTTTTTCTTCTTGTCATTCTTCTCTTGGCATAATTTTGGGGGGCTGGGGTCAGGCTTCTTGTTCTCCCTCCTTAAAGATGTTACCTGAGGGGGCGCCTGGGTGGTTCAGCTGGGCATCTGACTTTGGCTCAGGTCATGATCTCGCGGTTCATGGGTTCGAGCCCTGTGAAGGGCTCTGTGCTGACAGCTCGGAGCCTGGAGCCTGCTGTGGATTCTGTCTCCCTCTCTCTCTGTTCTTCCCCTGCCTGCACTCTGTCTGTCTTTGTCTCTCAAAAATGAATAAACATTAAAAAAAAAAAAAAAAAAGAAAAAAAAACAGAGAAGCTGTTACCTGAGGCCCTACGATGTGCTTAGAGCTACCGGGAGCAAGACGAGGGCAGATACAGCTGGTGCCTAGTAGGACCTTCACATCTGGGCGGCGGCCTGGGCCCTGGAGGTGCCAGAGCCCCTGGGGTAGGGTGGGGGGTATCGGTGAGTGGAGGGGGCCGGGCAGCCGCTGGGGCTGGAAGGGAGCTCTCAGCGTAGCAGCCGGGCCCCAGGCCATTTCCATCCATGCTTTCCTAGTCTCGTGTTGCTCTGATTAAACAAGAGAAGGGAAAATATATCAGTGTTAGTTTCAGGGGACGGTCCGTGAGCAGCGTCGAACCACCTGGGTGGATCTGGTCAGAGGGCGGGGTCCTGGGCCCCACCTGCTGACTCAGAGCCCCGGGGTGCAGGGCTTGTGCTTCTCAGGCTCAAGCGTGAGCCCCGCGGGGGTGAGGAGAGGGGAAAACAAAGCCCGCAGAGGGCAAAGGGGGGGCAGCGGGGCCCCTGCTCTCCGCTTGGCCCCTAGAGGACCTCCTGGCCGCTGGTCGGGCCTTCCGGTCACGATCACGGTGCCAGGGAGCAGGTCTGAGCCTCGGGAAGCCTGCCCTGCAGGGAGGATTCTCTGACCGAGGTGATATCAGCATTTCCCAGCCTGACTCACCGGAGGGAGTGACTTGACCGTTAAGAGCCCAAGGGGGCAGAGATGAGGAACTTGTACCAGAGTTTCATTTTTATTTTTAAACTCATAGCTCAACCTTCAGCAATGTGTCCATGCCCCCCGAGGAAAGCTGTGTGTGAAAGAAAGTCTGGCTTCGGAACCACCAGGCCTGATCCTCCAGGACCCGAGACCGCGGCCCCTGCCCCCTGCCCCCTGCTCCCCAGGCAGCTGTGCAAGCACGCTGGCTGCAGGGTGGGGGAGAGGGGGGCGTCAGGGTGAGGGCTGCAAGGTGCAGGCACCAGGCCCAAGACTCCCCGAGGGGCTCCCCCTCTGTGCGGTGGGGGTGGTGCTGCGGGGGAGACCGAGAAACCCTTACAGGGGCCAGAAGGGTTTCCTCTCGAAAGGAGAGCAAAAGAACACTTTCTTTTGGTTTCAAATTTTGGTAAAGTTCTTTTTGGCCCAAGAAGCTGAGAAACACTCCTTTTGGCCCCTGAGGAAATAAGAATGAAAAGCAGGGGCGCCTCGGTGGCTCGGTCAACTGAGCGTCTCACTTTGGCTCAGGTCATGATCTTGAGGTTCCTGGATCTCGTGCTTGGCGAGTTCAAGCCCCGCATGGGGCTCTGTGCAGACAGCCAAGAGCCTGCTTCGGATCCTCTGTCCCCCTCTCTCTTTGCCCCTCCCCTGCTTGCATTCTCTCTCTCTCTGTCTCTCTCTCAAAAATAAACAAAATTAAAAAAAAAAAAAAAAGAATGATCTGAAAGTAGAGGGTTGAGGGAGCTGTGACAGGCTCTTTGGTGTAAATATTGGGGAGAGAGGAATTATCATTTATGGATCCAATGACTTATACCAGACCAGATGCAGGTCTTATATTAAAAAATAAATTTATCAAAGTGGCATGTACAGACACATTATTCAGGAGGGTTTATCGTGAAGTGTTCCAAGTTGTCTGTCCTCTGTCCATTTTGTGAGGGTGGTGGGGGTGTTCACGCTTCAGGGACAAGCAAACTAAGGGCTGAGGGGCAGGCTGACTGGCCCACGTTCGCTCAGCTGTGAGGGAGGCACGAAGCCTCACACCCAGGGCCAGAGACTCCAAAGCCCGTAGCTCTGCTTCTAGAGGCTGTAGAAATGCTTAGTTTAGTCTGGACAACAGTATTACCAGAGAAATCCCAAAGATCACTCACATATTTAGGTTATTTTCCCGGCTTTGAAGGCTTCAGAGTTTGTGACTCCTGAAAGTTCCATCTTCTTGAAGACACGTTCACGTCCAAGAGTGGGAGGAAAAGACCACCCACAGAAGGAAAGAAAAGTTTTGTGAATCGTATCTTTGATAAGGGATTTGTATGTAATATATATAAAGAACCCCTGTAGGGGCGCCTGGGTGGCTCAGTGGGTTGAGCGTCTGACTCTGGATTTCAGCTCAGGTCATGATCTCGCAGTTCGTGGGTTCGAGCCCGAGTCTGGCTCTGTGCTGATGGAGGGCCACCTGCTTGGGATTCTCTCTCTCCGTCCCTTTGCCCCTCCCCTGCTCACTCTCTTTCTCTCTCAAACAAATAAACCTCCTACAAGTCAGTAACGAAAAGACAATCCCCATTTTAACCCGGGGGAAAGGTTACTATGTAGCCTTCTCTGCAGCAGACTTACACGTGGCCGGGAAGCACATGAAAAGACGATCCATGGCGTTAGTCATCAGGGGAACGCAGATCAAAACCACAATGAGGCACCACTCCAACCCCACGTGGCAGGCTCTCATAAAAAAGACAGATAATAAACAGCGTTGTCGAGGACGTGGAGAAACAGGAAGTCCTCACGGACCGCTGGTGGGGGCGTAACACAGGGCGCCGCCGTGGAAATCAGTCCGAAGCTCCTCACATGGTCACACACAGTGATACCCATGACCCAGCAGGTCCACTCTTAGGGATGAGAAATGAAAACATACGCCCACACAAGACCTGACACACAAATGCTCACAGCAGCGTTATTCAAAACGGTCCAAACAGGGGACGCCATCCAAAGGCTCATCAACGGATAAACAAAGCAAAGTACATCCATAGGGTGGAATATTACCTGGCAATGAAAAGAAATGAAATCCTGATATATTGGACAACATGGATGACCCCTGAAAACATTATGCTAAGTAGAAGAAGCCAGAGAGAACCATATATTTTATGATTCCATTTATATGAAAGGTGTAAAGGAGACCAACCTATATAGACTGGAAGTAAATTACCAATTGTCAAGAGCTGAAGGGAAATGGGGAGTGACTAACGGATACGGGGTTTCTTCTTGGGGTGATGAAATGTTCTAAAGTTAAGTGTGGTGATGGTTGTACAATTCTGGGAATACACTAAACACCATCGAAATGTACATTTTAAATGGGCAAACTGTATGATCTGTGACATATTGCAATGAAGCTGTTATATGTTTGAGTTTTATTTAAGTAATCTCTACACCCAACACGGGGCTCAAACTCACGACCCCAAGATCGAGAGTCACATGCTCTACGAACTGAGCCAGCCAGGCGCCCCAAGCTGTTGCATGTTTAAAAAAGAAGAGAGGTGGGGAGGTAGGTGACAGATGTTAAGCAGGTAGCGAGGTCATCAAGGGCTCACCTTCGCATTCGAGCAGACTTAGCTTTTAATTTTAATTATTATTATTATTTTAATTAAAAAAATTTTAATGTTTATTTTTGAGAGGAGGAGGAGAGAGAGAGAGAGAGAGAGAGAAGGAAAGAGAGAAAGTGTGAGCAGGGGAGGGGCAGAGAGAGAGGGAGACAGAGAATCCGAAGCAGGCTCCAGGCTCCAAGCTGTCAGCACAGAGCCCGATGCGGAGCTCGAACCCACAAACTGTGAGATCATGACCTGAGCTGAAATCAAGAGTCAGACACTTAACCAAGGGAGCCACCCAGGTGCCCCTTTATTATTATTTTTAACCTTTATTTTATTTTATTTTATTTTTTTTAAACGTTTATTTATTTTTGAGACAGAGAGAGACAGAGCATGAATGGGGGAGGGGCAGAGAGAGAGAGAGAGACACAGAATCGGAAGCAGGCTCCAGGCTCTGAGCCATCAGCCCAGAGCCCGACGCGGGGCTCGAGCTCATGGACTGAGAAATCGTGACCTGAGCTGAAGTCGGACGCTTAACCGACTGAGCCACCCAGGCGCCCCTTTAACCTTTATTTTAAATGGGCTCCATGCCCATTGTGGGGATTGAACTCACAACCCCGAGATCGAGAGTCACAGGCTTTACCGACCAGCCAGACGCCCCAGGCTTCCTTTAAAACAAAACAAAACAAAGCAAAGCAAAGCAAAACAAAAAACTTTTGTTGAAGTACAACCAGCAGACCCCTGGAGCTGGCTCAACCCAATTTGCAAGGATGGACTAGACAATCTGTGCCTCTTTTCCCGACCTGGTATTCAGGGGCATCACATTAGCAGTTTGTAATCAGCCGTGCTAGAGACACTCACACTGCCAGAATTGGGAGATGCTACAGATAAGGGCTTCTAAATATTTTACTTTTTTGAGAGCTGGCTACACATTTATCAGCATGCCACTGAGAATAACTCATGAAGAAAGCGCATGTATCAGAAGTGAACAGCTCAGTGAATTTTCACAAAGTGAAGAAGCGTGTGAGCTGCACCCCGAGGAACAAATAGAATAGGATCTGTACCCCAAAGTCTGTCCCCCAGCGTCCCCTGCAGGATTCCCTTTGGGCAACCGCGATTCCGACTTGTAACCACACGGATACGTTGTTTCTTTTTGTTAGGTAGAATCGAAGGTGAACTCTAATTTAGAGTCTGGCGTCCTGCACTCGACCCTGGGACATTCACCTCTATTGTCTGTATAACGATCATCCTCATCACATGGTGCGATGAATCCCCAGGTTACACGGCCGTTGCACCGTTGATGGACATTTGGGCGGTTTCTAGGTTTCTACCGTTATAATAGTCCTGCTAAGGACACTCTATTCTTTCGGCCAGCACGAGCACACATTTCTCCAGGGGAGTCTACGGGTCCAGGGGCAAGTTCAGCTTCGGTAGACAGATTCTCAGCCGATCTCACTTTCACTCTGTTCCTATTTTCTGCCTCCTGCCTTATCTTCCCTCTCCTTGCAAGCTGGCCCGCCACCCCAGCACCTTCCACTTTGGCACGGACCAGACCAGGCCTTGGCTTCAGGCGGGAAAGTGAACCCCAGGCCGCCGACACTAGCCTGGAAGGGAAAGCAGGAAAGGCGGCATATACACCTGTTGCTCTGTCACCTCTAGAGCTTTCTCTCTGGAGCCGTGAAACGAGATCCCTGCTGGTACAGGCGGCAGGGCAGGCCAGGGGAGTCCTGGCGTCTGAGTTTTCTAAGTGGTTCCAGCTGAGCAGGAACGAAGCTTGCACATTTGGACAATGCATTCTTGTGAATCTTTGTTCTGAGGCTTAGTGCGCCATAAAAAGAGGTCCATTGTCAGGCCGCCTGTTTACTGGGTGGGAGTCAGCAGTATGCAGTGCAAGTGGGCAGAGCAAATGTGGACCAGAGGCTCCCTGGCCTTGGCCCTCGCTGGGGTGGGTGCTCCCCACGCCCTTGAAAGCACGATGCTTCCCCTGCTAACGTGACCCTCCCCCTCCCCCAACGGCCGGTGCCTTTGCCGGGTTCCTGCGTTCACTCACTCAAGGGATGCCTAGCAAGGACCAACTGCGTGTCGAGCTTTGTGCACATTTGTGGTTCTGATCTCTCACCTGTCCCTGGGGAAAGTGGGGTTTCAAGTTCCTGTCATTTTTGAGGATGACGGGGACCGCGCCCCCGGTTGGTGGGTGGGAATCACCTGTGGATGCCGGCTAGATGCAGGCTCAGAACGACCCTGAATCTCCAGGCACAGGGCCCCGGAGTCTGACTCGAATACTGAAGCCCCCTCTCCCCGCCCGCCCCGATGATGCTAGCCACCCAGCCTGAGAACCTGCCCCTAACGTATTTTCAGCGTGCGGACGGCTTATTCTGAGATCCACTTGGACCTGTGAAGCAACATGTAAAATTCTGCCCACAGAAGCTTGCCCACCGGCAAGCTTTCTCCCCAGGCGGTTTTGCAGGTCAGAGTTTTGGCCTCCTGAGCCTCTGCCTAGGGTTTGCTGTGGGGTAAGGTTTTTTGCAAAACAGCTGTGTTTATCTGAGCTTTAATTCCTGTTTTCAGGAGCTTAAGTGTTTCAATGTTGCACACGGGGCTGCTGTGCTCACAGATATACACTGGCTTGCTCACTGTTGCCTTTCGGTCACTTTTATGCGCACCAGGCCCCCCCCGGCCCCCCCCCCCCCCCCCCCCCCCCCCCCCCCCGTGCCGGCCCCACCCCTGGCTCCCGCTGCAGAGCAGATCTAAGGAATACTCCCCTGCAGGGCCCTCGGATCTGCCTACTTCATTGCACTTCGCCTACTTCATTGCACTTCGTGGTTCACCCCTGCCTGTGGGGCTAACCTGTCCATAGAAGGCTGGGGGTGGGGTGGCATTGATCCAAGTTCCCTTCAGAAATGGCAGCCAGGGAGCCTACTAGCAGCACACAGGCAGCGCGGGGTCATGGCTGGCGGCCACACGGGCCCTGACCTCAGGGCTCAAGTCTGGTCCCCGCCCTTTGGTTAGCAACTTGACTCTTGGCCGGTTACGACTTGACCTCCCTAAGCTGCAGCCTGCTCGTCTTTAAAGAGGGGAGGAGACCAGGCCAGGTTCCTGGTGCTACAGAGATGAGTCTGGCCGTGCCCCAGGGCCTCAGTGCAGGTGAGCGGTCACTGGGGCAGGCAGGTGCACCTGTTACTTGCGGGGGGGGGGGGGGGGGCTGCTCCAGCCGTTGCAGGGGAGCATCGCTCTCCCGCCAGCCTCCATGCGAGCTCTGTGCCTTTCACCCTCTCGGTCAGTGCGGGCCTGTAGCAGGAGCGCAGACTGAGGGCCCCAGGGACGCCCCCCACCGGGTGGGCCCCACGGTCATCAGTGCTTCTCTGTCCCCCTCCCCCTGAGGGCTTCTCAGGGACAGAGCTTTGGGGTTTGTCTTTGCAACTACAGGTCTGGCATCGTCTCGACACACAGAGAATACCTACCTGGGGAATGTACGAGCTCGGATATTTAAGGTAAGGCACCTCGGCCCTGAGTTACCTACATGCTGAGACCTGGAAAGGTCAGATACCAGCCCGGGTGGGTGAGGACACACGCAGTGGGGAGGGGGCAAAATAGGAGAGGTTGAATTAGAATTACCGTCTCCGCTATCCACGCAGGCCACATTCTGGAAGGAAGATCTAGGATTGGGGAAGAGGAGAAACAAGTAGGGCAGCGAGTGGGGGTGGGAGGAGGCTGTTGCCGAGGCCACAAGGACCTGGGCTCGCCCTGCTGCCATCAGTGACCTTGAGCAAGTCCCTTCAGCCCCATGCGCGGATTTCCTCATCTGAAGATGTGCCCCAAGAGGATTTTCGCTGCACAGGAGACTGAATGCGCATACGGGAAACACAGGCTCATCAACCATCTAGTGGTCCAAGGGCCGAAGGCAAGGAGATCAGAGTTCCTCTGGTTTCTGGCGTCACTGGGGGAGGAATGTCCGAGGCAGCTCGCAGCATCCTGGAGGGGCTGCCTCCGAGGGGGGCAAGTCCTTTAATTTCAGACAGACACCTACCAGGTTTAAAACAATATAGAACCGATGTAACCACTGCAGCACTGATTCGAGAGAAAGCCGGCTTCCCCTTTGCCTGAACTATCCGGATAATTACATTAGCCTGTCCCAGAAATAGCCTGATAGTCACTGGTGTCCACACCGAAGCCCATCTTCCCCGTCAGCACCGTCTGTAGGCTTTATCTGGTCTAGGTGTGTGATAGGCACTAACCTCCACCAACGAGGAACCCGAAGGAATGCCAGGCCAACACTCGAGAGTGTTCAGTGTTGTCGCCTCCAGCCGTTTTCCACCTCTGCTTCCAGGCTGGAACGCTGCGATGGATCCTAGGACGGCACCGGGGCCAGAACCACTCACTTGGACCCAGACTCGGTTGTGTACCAGCCACGGCATGTCCTGCAGGGCAGTGAGGCTTTCTGGGCCTCCTTTTTAATTTTTTTTTTTAATGTTTTATTTATTTTTGAGACAGAGAGAGACAGAGCATGAGCAGGGGAGGGGCAGAGAGACAGGGAGACACAGAATCCAAAGCAGGCTCCAGGCTGTTGGCACAGAGCCCGACGCGGGGCTCGAACCCATAAACTGTGAGATCATGACCTGAGCCGAAGTCGGACACTCAACTGACTGAGCCACCCAGGCACCCCCCTCCTTTTTAAACTCTGTAAAGCTGAGAGGTGCGTGCCTCTTGCTGGGCGGGGCAGGGCTCTCCCCTCTTCACATAAAAAGGAGAAGTGGGTGCATGGAGGTGGGAGTGGGAACGGGGAGGGGGGGGGGTGGGCAAAATGCAGAGGACTTGTTTTGTAAGCCCAGGAAAGTGATGGACGTCTTTATGTCTCCAAAGCTTTGACACAGGAGTGGCTGTGTTATCTACCCACCCACCCGCCGCCCCAAAGCACAGCCAAGCAGGAGCCCTGATTCTCTCCGAATGGAACAGAGTGGACGACTCACAAAATGGCTTGATTTCAGATGTTTGGGATCAACTGAGAATATGTTTATTTAAAAGCAATTTTAAATATTAAAAAAAGTAGAAATTAACACATACAGTACTGAAAAACGGTCACATTAACTCCGTGTGAAATGACAAGTGTACTGATGCCTCGTGGTAACACCCAGACGAGAGTTTGGAATTTATCTAGCGGCACTACGGGGTTCCTATACAACGTGTAGAAGTTCTAGGCAATAAAAAAATAAATAGCAATTGCTGTTCAACAGTAAAATAAGACACAGGCTATTTGCAGAACGTAACTTTCCCCTCTGGGGGAAAAAAGAACTAATTAACTATTTTTTTTCCCCATAAGATTCCATACCTTCAAAATACTATATCATGTACAAAATTGCAGATAGTGGCTCGCTGAGTTTCAGAACAAAGATTCAAACTCGACCAAGATCACCAAAGGTACTTGTCCCTAGCTTTCCTATGTCTCGCGGTAAGCTGGATTAGACAGAACGCAAATTCCTCACGGAAAACAAAAAACCAGAAAGAAAAACACAGAAGGTATCGGAAAAAAACCCAAAGGAACAACTGCATCTGTGGAAGGAGGAGAAAGAACAGACAAGGACTCCGTGTAATTTTAGACATCTAGGTTTTGAGTTTTTTAGAAAACCAGTTTATTTTGAGATCGGCTGAAAATACCGTAGGCCACAAAGACGAACGGTTCTTCAATGCAACTCGGAACGCGTACTTGAATGAACCAGGACGCTCCGTGACTCGGGACGGCGCCTTCCTGGGCCGACGGCCCCGTGAGCCGCCTGGCTCCTGACGCAGGCGGGCTGTGCGCGGCTCGCGGGGGCCGCCGGGCCAGCAACTGCTCAAAACCACTTTCCAGGAACAGCTGGGAAGTCGCGGTGCGGGTGCGTTCACGCAAGGTTTCTTTGTGAGGTGGGTGTTCGGAGTTTTCGCGGCGATCCCTTCAGCAGAGCCGGGCTCCCTACCACTCCCTGAGCGCTGTGGTCCAGGGGGCTTTTCCCACGGGCGCGGGCGGGAGCGCGCGTCTGTGCAACGAGCGTTTCTAAGCCACGCGCTGCCGAGGTTCCCTGCTTAAAAACACCAGCTTTCTATGCTGTTGCCAACAAAGCGGTTTAAGCAAACGCGACGCCACGAGGACACACGGGCCTCGGAATCCAGAGGGCGGCCCCGCCGACTGGGGAACGCTGAAAAGAACGTGCTCTTTTCAGAACCCAGACCGGCGGACAAGACCGAGCGCGCAGGGCGCCCTCAGCGGCCCGATGGCCGCGACTGGGACGGAGAGAACACGGAGGGAGGCTCGCTGCGGGAAGAGCGCCGGTTCACGGCGGCGTTCGAGCACTTGGCCGCGACCTGCCTTGAAGGGAACGGGTTTACTGAAGTCAGCTTAAGGCCGGAAGCCTCACCTACGCCTCGGGTGTCATCAAAAGCACGGAGGAACAGGAGGCTGGCTTCAGCACCCGGATCCTATGGGGGGGTGGGGGGGAAGCCGTGTGAAGGGCCGACTGTTAAATTCTTCTTGAATCCTCTCTTACAGGTTTAAATTGATCAAGGACAAAACTGACAAAATAATGAATTTAAACTGGTGTATCAGGTGCTTTAACACATCGGGAGGATGCTAATTCATAACGGGATACGCAGCTTCACGCTCTGAGAAGGCCAAATGACTGACTAGAAACGGGTATTGTCGCAACCTTATAATTTCTGCTTTAATGGCGATCAAGTTTAAAAAATGTACAGTTCAACTTGTCCGTACTGTTCCTTTATAAAAGGCAGATCTCAGGTAAGCTTCTAAATGCATGCATAATGTAGAGGCTAATGTTTCCTGGCGGTCCTCGGTTCCTGAAAGTTGAACTTCACCAGATGTGTTTTAAGCTTTTGTCAAAATAGTCGTGAAGGATATGTTATTTCTGCATAATGAGGTAATATCTCAGGGGCGGGCACTCGTCACCGTAAGACAGGATAAACCGACCGCGCCTAGCCTGCCCAAGGCGGTGGGGACGGTCAACTGCCACCAAAGGGTTTGGGCCGGTGAGTATTTTATTTTGCTGAAGGAGCAACACTTACGTTTAACCGAGCACTTCTCTGTAATAAATACCAAAGTAGGTTTTTGTGGCTGTGAACCGTGTACACAGACCGCTACAGGCCATTCTGTCACGGAGCTAATTTCACCTGGAGAACAGAACCCACCTCTCTGCTAATGTTGCGTTTTCAGTAACACAATGGAGAATACTGTTTTGTTAGGAACACGAGTCAATTCTACGCCTTTCAACGGCTGCTGGAGACCACTTCTCCTTGCGAAGCCAGCAGCTGCTATATTCCTGTTTCTGTCTGTCTGCTTGGAAAACAGCATAGAGATGTTAAGTGCTAGACGCCAGGGATGGCTTTGGCAAACCAGTAAGGCGCGCCGGGTCCCAGGGCTACCCTAATACTGGCGAAGGCGGAAGACCACAGACTATTTACAACACACACTGCGTTCCCCTCCTGAGGCGGCCCTGGAGTGAGTCCCTCGTTCTGTAACAGCAGCTATATACACGTGTGCACGGGAGTACGTGGAGGCGGCAGTCTTGCGTGAAGATGTGGACAATCTCAAGGTCCTGCTCTTTGCTAGTCAGACAGGATGTGAACAAAGGACACTGGAAAGACCCCCTTCCTTTCAGGCTGTCCTTCGATATGCCCGATCTGCGGGGAGAAAAGAGTCGTCAGTCTGCAGGCGGCCCACGGGCCGGGGGTGCCCCCTCAACCTGGTGAGCTATAGGGCGCTAATGACAAGAAAATACGTGCACCAATAACAGAAGAAGGTAGGACACGCTCAGCGCTTCTCCAGGACCTCACGGCGCCCGCACGCCAGCCCCAAGGGAGGGGAGCGTCCGCGCCTGGGGCCCGCGGTCCCACAAGGGCTGCAGACTCCACGGTCCGCGCTCTTAACCAGGGTGCTCAACCGGCTCTCCCGCTGAGCCTCCTCGCACAAGCCTTGCTAAGCCTTGTCTGAAAAATGGGGCTAAAGGACCCTTTCTCCTCAGGACCCTCGCAAGGTTACACGAAAACCCACACAGATGCGAAGGGCTGGCTTGCCGACCAGACCTGCTCGTTCTGGCTGCCGTGGGGGAAGGAGACCGATAAGGTCTGAGATGGACGGTGGCCTGGGGTCACTTTACGGTCTGCTGCCCGAGCCTGTGAGCCACAGTGCCCAGCAAGAACCTCCTAATTAGCTCAGTTAGGTCCCCATTAATTGCATGAAGGAGAATCCTGTCACAAGCCTTCAGAGCAAAGAGGACACGCACACTGGCTTTAAAGGACAAAAGCAGAGAGTGGACGGATGGTGGCGTTAGGGACCAGGTCGGCTCTCACCTTCATCTACGAAACACCCGCAATGTGGACGGTGGCTGAGGCAGGAGCTGTGGGGGGAGCCCAGGGCTGGTTCCTTTATTCACCGGCTCTTTGACCTGGGGCAGCCCCCGGGGCCCCCCTGGGCCGTGGGGCATGGGCTTCTCATCTTGGAGGCGGAGCTAACGGTAAGACCTGACCTGCTCACCTCGGGCGTCTTACTCAGCTGGCGTCAGGCACGTGAGAGGGTTCTGTCCATCAGAAATCGCTGGTGCCGTGCAAGGCATTATTTTTATGTCTGCTTCGGCAGATGTGCTGACACTACAAACTTTCCACTTACTCCCTCTGGATCCTGTGCTGTCCTCAACACTTTCTTAGCAAGGGATCTGGTCACCGCTTGCTTATAATAACATCACCGTATCATCAAAGGGCATCCTTGTGGGGAGGGGTTACTCACGGCCCATTTCTGAGCAGGAAACAGGCCTCCAGAAGGGACATGCCTCATCCCAGGCCACAGGGCATTGTGAGTGACTCCCACGGGGTCTTCAGAGCCCATCTCCTTGTCATGACTCTCTAGCAGGCTCCACCCCAGGAGGAGGCCCGATCCTAACAGAGGCAGGAGGGGCCCGGGGCTATCCCCACTTGTCCCTCTGGAGCAGGGGGGAGGCACCTCATCCCTCCGGCCGGGGCTTCCCAGCTTCAGCACTCCTGACACCCAGGCCAGCAGCTCTGTTCTCCCAGCACTGCAGCACCCTGGCTTCTACTTGCCAGAGGCCCAGAGCGTCCCCGCTTCCCAGGTCCCCGGCGTCGCTGCTTCAGTCCCAGCAAAATCTCTGTCGCTGTGATCGAGAATCTGCAGTCACTCCAGGCCCAAAGGCAGAAAAGCCAAAGGTACACACGTACGTGTGTGTGTGTGTGTGTGTGTGTGTGTGTGTGTATACGTGCACATGTGCTCTGGGCCCTAGCAGGCTCTGTTGGCAACTGTGAACCACAGGTCCCTTCCCAGCAGACAGAACGGGGTCCCTCTGGGCAGGTGGGGTGCAGGCTGCCAAGGAAGCAGAACCTCCAGGCTGATGCTGGGAACGATCAGAGGACACCATCCCTGATGCCTCCGGCCAGTTGTCACGGGAGGCCCACTCCCGTGGCAGCCAGGACAGCATAGACCTGTCGGCTGCCCTTACAGCCACCGAGAATCTCCAAACAGCCGCTGTGTGAGGGTGACGGTGCCTTTCCGTTCTGACACCTGGGCAGCAGTTTTAATGAAAAAGGGATTTTTATAGATATTTTCACTTAATCCTCTAAAATCAAGTGAGGAAGGTCTGATGGCCCACTTTACAAAGACCGGCCTGCAGGGTGGATTAAGGACCGAGCCTGGGGACAGGGCAGTGGTAAACAGGGACGCAGGCCTCCGAGCCTGAGCCCGGGACGGTGTGTTTTGGGGAGCAGGGCATCGGGCGTCGGGGTCAGAGACGCTCCCGAATCTAGCTGCCTACCATGCTGAACTGTCCTGAGCTCTTCCAGTGAAACGGCAGCAAATACCTGCGGCTCATGGGGGGCATGATAACAAGGTTGTAAAGCAGATGCGTGCGGTAATTCTCCTGAGCCAGTTTCGAAGCCCCACGGCTCTGTTCCTAGCACGACAGCGGTGACAGAAGACACCCAGCGACCACACCAGAGGGTAAGCGAGGCGGCCGGCAGGATCCTGGTGCCGGGCGCTGCTCCTCATCGCGGGGCGGGCACCCCCCGCCCCCTACCCCCCGCACCCTGGTACGTACCCACCACTCCTGGTCTTCCTCCCCCGTGACCACAATCACTTCCCCCTCCATGAAGGTGAGCTCATCGTCATTGTCCGCCTGGCAGTCGTAGATGGTCTTCACTCGCCTCACCTTGTTTTTGCCCTTCAATAAAGAAACTGGGTTTTAGCTGAAAAAAGGACACGCAGACCTCGGCGTGGGCTTTAACCTCCCCGAGCCTCGACTTCTCCCCTGTGGGAGGGGCGGCAGGTCTGCCAGGCGCCCAGGTGCTGTGCGCCGCCTCCCTCTTCCCCGAGCTCTGGGACGGAGCGAATTATGGGCGGGGATCAAAACGCAGCTCCACCGAAAGCCATGAGGCACCCTGCCCTCCCCCCACCCACAACAGCAGCTTGCAGAGATGACAGCAGAGGGTAAAAATGGTGCCGGGAAACATGATGTAAAGAAGAATGTGCATCTTCTGCAGACTGAACGCACGACATGAACACATTCTCAGTCCCCTCACGCAAAGTACCAAGTCAGCACATGCTGGGGAACCAGGATGCAGCGGCCTGGGTGGGAGGCTTCCAGGCAGTTCCCAACAATGTTTTAACGTCTGATCACTTTTCCCTTGGGCTTTTATCTGTTCTGGTTTTTTGCAAACAGAAAGATGGAAATAGAGAAATCATCTTCGAAAGGAGGTTTCTGGTGCCCTGCTCGTTAGATAATTAGTATTACAAAAGGCGAGGTGTGGGGCACCTGGATGGCTCAGTCGGTTAGGTGTCCGACTTCGGCTCAGGTCATGATCTCACGGTTCGTGGGTTCGAGCCCCACATCGGGCTCTGTACTGACAGCTCGGAGCCTGGAGCCTGCTTCAGGTTCTGTGTCCCCCCCCCCCCCCCCCCGCCCCTGCTTGTGCTGTGTCTCTCTCTCTCTCATTTAAAAACCCCCCAAAACCGAGCAGTGTCTCTCAGTGTTTTGGGTCAGCTGACTCCTCCTCTGCATGCTCTGGGCTGTCCCTCAGCCACCCCCTTCCTCTCTGCAGCCCCTCCCGGGGCCAGTGACGCTGGAGGAGCGGCGGCCAAGGCGTCTCAGCTCCGAGGCCCGTAGGCGAGAATTTACAATGGGGAGGATGAAACGACAGCGTCAGACAACCGTGCAAGCGCGTGGTGTGGGCCGGAAACTGCACCCGGCGAGGCCAGCAGCGGCGCCCGGGGTCTCGGAGGTTGCCTTCGGGGGGAGTGAGCGCACGTGCCACACCGCCCAGGGCGGCCTCCGAGCCGTGGACAGGGGGCTGTGTTGGTCCCTCCTCTCCTCCGGGGCGGAAGGGACACACTTCTGCTGCAACGCTGTTCTTACAGAGGGCGAGGGCAGAACCGCACGCAGCGGGCGGCCCTTCTGCTCCCTCGGGGACTGTGCTCCTTGGCCTGGGCCGCCAGTGCCCCCCACCAAGGGCACGCTGAATCTTCCTGGAGCCCTGCCCCAAAGAAGGGTTTTTTGGGCAAAAAGCATTTTTATATTAGAATAAAACCGACATATTACAGAGCAGGAAGCGTTTCATGAAAACGAGGGAGTGTGAGATTTCAACCGAGTTCTGCACGTGCAAGTCCCCTGGGCTTTGCCTCCACCTCCTCCAGGAAGATGCGGTGAGAAGCAGAGAGCAGATCTGCAGAATCCGGAGACGGAACCTGCTCTCCTGTGACTCTAGGAGAGGAGGACTCTGGTCCTCCAGGCTCTTGGAGCTCAGTGTCTGCAAGGCGCCAGCTTGGTGCCACTGTCACTGCACTTAACTGCCTGTGAGCTGGCTCGGTGACTGCACTGGCTCCTTTCTGTGTACGGGGAAACTGAGGCCCCGAGAGGGTAAGTAACGGGCCCAGGTCACGCAGCCGGAGCGTGAGGCCCCCCCGCTGGAGTGCAACGCCCGTGTCCCTGACCGCCGGGCTCTGCTCTGGCTCGATGCCAGGGGAGGCGAGCAGGCCTGTGCTGCTTCTGGGCCCGCTGGAGCACGTGCCCTCCCGCGGGGCCCCGGAGCGCAGCAGCGGGCTCACGAAAGCCTCAAACGCGGCGCCTACCCACCGTATTGATTTTCCTGGGCAGCGGGACGGGCGTCTCTGGCAGAGTGGGCGTGAGGTCGTTGGAGTCTTCGGATGCTTGCTTTTGGATGGTGTCTCGGGACTGCACGTTCGGGGAGAGATCCACCGGGTGTGACTTCTGGGTGACGTCTGGGGGCTGCTGGGCCTTGGGCGACACGTCCCCAGCCTGGGACTTCGCCAGCAGGTCTCCCAGCTGCGGTTTGGGAGGGAGGTCCTTCATCTGTGGCTTGGGGGGTAAGTCTGCCAGCTGGGGCTTGGGGGGCAGGTCTCCCAGCTGGGGCTTGGGGGGCAGGTCTCCCGGCTTAGGAGGCAAATCTCCCATTTGGGGTTTGGGACCCAGTTCTGTGGGCTTCGGGGGCAGGTCTCCGGGTGGTGGCTTCTGTGGTAGGTCTGCCAACTGTGAGGACTTCTGAAAGATCTCGGGCGGGATGTTGGCTTTGTCCAGGGAGAGGTGATGGCTGGTTTCTGTTTTCCTTAGTGCCACTGTGGGAAGCAACCACAGAGAGGGAGGTCACTGGAGGGCACCACGAGGCGGGGAAGCGCTGCCCCCTCCATCCATCAGTCCCCAGGAGGACCGAGGGACAGTGAGTGGCCGCTCCGGGGCCGGACCCAGGCACACACTGCCCGTCCTTAGAAGATAAAAGTTGGAGGCCTGGAAGGCGTCCACATTACAGTGTGTTATTTCACACCTCAGTTATGTAGGAACGGGATGTGCAAACTAATCCAGAATTTAAAAAACATGACTGTTTAAATTAAAAAAAAAAAAACAGCAACCATAATACAAACAGGTTATAAAGTTTTCCACAAGCCTACCACCTAAATGTAGCCATTTAAAGTAAGGGGACAGGGTGTCTGGGTGGCTCAGTCGGTTAAGCATCCGACTTTGGCTTGGGTCATGATCTTGAGGTTTGGGAGTCTGAGCCCCACGTCAAGCTCTCTGCTGTCGGCACGGAGCCCACTTCAGATCCTCTGTCCCCCTCTCTCTGCCCCTTCCTTCCCAAATAAACAAAAAATACAGTACTGGGTCATATTTCCTCCTGGACTTTTCTGTATGTTTTCCACAGATAAAATGTTTATCTGCCTTTATCTATACGCTGCTTTAGGAAGAGTATTTGCCAGTTCAATAAAGTTCCTTTGGCAACAGTATGTACTTTTTAATGTTGCGTTCTGTTCTGTGGCTGTCTCATAATTTATGATGAATTCCTCACGTTCACACATTTCACACGCTACATAAGGTAAGAGATGAAAAGGCTTCTCCCCTCACCCACCCCAATCCTTCGAGGTAACCTCTGCAACGTTTTGGTGACACAGGTCCTTCTACTTACGAATGTATCTTTTAGAAACCCTACGTGGCATTTTCACGTACTTTGGAACTTTGTTTTCTGCCTATTTAATGTGTTTGGGAGGATTTCCTAGGCAGGTCCCCCCCACTCCCTGTGTGGCTGCGGCCGGAATACCGCACCGCCTGGGGATTCCAGTTCGTCAAACCATACCCACAGCTCTACTGGTAGGACCCAAGATCCTACGGACATGTCCAAGGCCACACCACCTGGTACTTACCTGCTGTGTGATCTTGGGCAGATTACACAACCTCCCTGTGCCTCACCTTCCTTATTTCTAAAACATGAGTCAGTACAGGTCAAGAGTTTGCCAACAGGACCTGGCAGGCTCTAAGCATTATATAAGAGCATTATCACACTGTCAGACAGGGTTGCTGGAGGCGAGGGTTCACATTTTCACTTATTCTTATAACTCGGGCTCCTGGTACAGAGCCAAGTACACAGTAGACATTCATTCAGCAAGGAAGTAGCTGACTAAGGCACATGGAGTAAGTCAAACTAAGGACGCTATTCTAAAAGTACAACATATTCCCAAAGATATTCTCAAAATTTATTTAAAAAAAAAAAGAAATAAAAGATGAATGCTGGTGTTGTAAACTGTCACAGGCTGTACCGTAGCTGTTTCTGCTCATGGCCTGCTCAGCCATGTCCCTTCCTAAGGAAATCAAATTCAAGGGCACGCTGCTCGCGGGCTGGCCCTTGAGCTCCAGCTGGTGTGGCTGAGCTCAAAGAGTTCAAGCAAGCCAGATTCCTCTCTCCCAAGTCACCAACGGGGTGAGCGCAAGGCAGAGGCTGGCAATGACGGGGCAAAGCTGGGGGATCCCCCGAGGCGGTGGGCGTGGCAAGCCTCTCTGTGAGCCACTCCTGGGGGAACAGACACTAAGTCCTGGGCAGAGAGAACCCCAAACCATGCAGCTCCAGTGCAAGGAATCTATCCTAGAAAAAGGATCAAAGCCAGGCCATGAGATGCTCGCACTTGAATGTTCAGCACTGCATCGGTCACAGCGCCAAAGCTTCATGCTGTGTGGACGTAGAACGACCAGGCCTACGTAGCCCCTCATGGCACCAGACAATGGACTATGATGCAGCCGGTAAAAGCCGGATGGTGTGTAATTTGTTATGGAGAATGTTGTTGATTTGTTGTGTGAAAAAAAACAAACCAACAACTCCAGCTTAAATCGAAACCTAAAACAAAGCACAGAATAAAGGATATATACCAAATTGTTTTTATATTGGCAGATAGAAGACTTCGGGTGATTCGTGTTTTTCTTCTTTTTTCGGTTGTATTTTTTGAAAACCTTCTGGAATGAATACATGTACTTTTGTAATCGGTAGAAACAAGATAAGGGGTTTCTTCCCTAGGGAAGCTTGCCCAACCTTTGCCTATTCTATTTCCAAGCTGGTTTTGCGTTTTCCCCTCTCGAATTAAAAGTCCTTTCTGAACTGCCTTTTTAACTCGGAAGGGTTGACAAGCTGATTGTCCCCGCAAACTGGACTCCAGAGAGCACGTTGCTAGAGTGAGGCCCAGTAAGAACAAAAAAGGAATGAGAAGTCCACCCTCCACCCCCACTCCCTGCAGAAACCTGGGAGGTTATGGTGTAGCTGGTTCGCATGGGCTGGACTGGGTGGAAAGCACGCGGATACAGCCCCTTTGAAAAGCAACATGACCCAGAGTCCGGCCTATTAAACACTCTTCCCTTGGCCGTGATCATTCTACTCCTGGGAATGGCTTCTAAGAGCATAATTGAGGAACAGGAGGCAGAGGAAGAAAAACCCTGCAAACTCCTGGCCCAGACTCCCGACAGAAGGGGTTGCTGCACACAGGCTTGTGTGACATTGGGCCGATACTCGACTGCCGGCCACCGGCCTCGAGGAGTGGTTTTGACAGGGGGGAGGACTGGATCCGGGCTTTGAGCACTGACAGCTGCACGCTTCCCACAAAGAGAGACCATCAGACGGCGTCCGCCTCTGGACGAAAGGACACCCAGCCCCCAGGCAGTAGCTCTGCTACGGTCTGAACCTGTATCTGACTGGGTCTCTAGGTCCCACGTCCAACGGACAGGAGAACCAGAGAATACAAGCACGTGTTAAAACAACCGCACGGGGATGCGGTCAGCAAATTCCAAACCGGAGAAACCTGTGAGGACAGATAACCCAGTTCCTTCCACAATAAATCACCGGAAAAGGAGAGACATGCAAGGGAAACCATGAGCCAAGACGCTCAAGAGACAAATCAGTCAGGTGTTAACATGTGGACCTTATTTCATTCTATCTTGTCTTAAACGATTTGTTAAAGAAGAAAAGGGGGGGGGGGTGTGGGTTGCCTCAGTTGGTTGGGCGTCCGACTCTTGATTGTGGCTCAGGTCATGATCCCAGGGTTGTGGGATGGAGCCCTGTGTGGGGCTCTGCACTGAGAGTGGAGCCTGCTTGGGATTCTCTCTCTCTCTCTCTCTCTCTCTCTCTCTGGCCCCCCCCACCCCATTTCCCTCTCTTCCCCACTCGAGCTCTAAAATTAAAGAAAAAAAGACAGGCATTTATGAGATAATTAGAAATGTAAACTGGGTATTTGAAAGTACTAAGAAATTTTTTATTTTTATTTATTTATTTATTTATTTATTTAATTTAATTTATTTTTTTTTATTTTTATTTTGAGAGAGAGAGCACGAGCTTGGAACGCCGTTCCAGAGTTGGGGGGGGGGGTGGGGTTAGTGCATAAGCATGGGGTCCACCTGAGGACACGGCCTGCTGCTTCCTGGGTGCCAAGTACAGGCAGCCGGGGACATGTGGTGGTGAGCGTGGGGCAGAGTGGGCTTACGTCCTGTTCACGGAGAAAGCAGAAGCGAAGTTGTTTCGGGGAGAACAGGAGGTGTGAAGGACAGGAGAGCTACGGTGGTGGCAAGTCAGTAGATCCCGCAGATGGAGAGCACCGGGTCGCACCCGAGGCCCGTGTGAGCTCAGCGGTCTTGACCGCTTCTCGGACCGCTCTACGGTCCTGACTGTGCCCTCCAGCACGTCCAAGTGCGTGGAGTCAGCCCAGGGCTGGTCAAGCGGGCAGAGCCAGCACAGCAGGGGCGCGGAAGGTGAGGGAGAGCACTCGGGGAGATTTTGGCTCCGGAGGGGATGTGGGACAGTGAGAAGGTGGCAGTGGCCAGGGTGGGGGTGTCACAGAAGGGGCTAAGAATCGCCAGGGTTTGGGTGCAGGAGGAAGGGAGCCGGACAGGCAGGTGGAAGGAATCAGTGGTGAGGCGTGATGGGCAGAGAAGAGTGCAGGGCTGAATGTGGGGCCGGTTGTGGAGGAGTGGCGACAGGGCCAGGGAAACACCTCAAACTTCTCTGGGATCAGGACAGCCCTCTGGGCTGAGGTTAAAAAACAACAACAACAATAAAACAATGACTTGAGATAAAGGCTTCCTAAATCCAGGGGACGCTTCCTTTGTGTTCCTTGGAGAATGAACTGGCAGCCACCTGGGACTCCCTGGTACTACACAGGAGCCTGGGCAGCACCCCTCCAAATATGTCACTTTACTAAAGACCTCTGGAGCGGGGTGGATCCCAGCTCTCCGCCACGAATCCCTCACTTTGACTTCTGGGGTCAAAGGTCTTGCCGTGGCCACCAAAACCCACGGAGCAGCCACGAGTCCTCTGAGCCTCCACCGGCACCTAACGTGGGCCCTCTGGCCTGTGGGCCTAGGTGAGGACGGGCAGAATGAACCAAGCACGTCTGGGGGTGTTCTCCCAGCTCCCAAGCAGGAGCTGGCAACAAAGAAGAGGGAGCAGATAAGGTGACGGGACATGCTGGTCTTACGGATGAAAAGCTCCATCAGGATTAAAGAAGATTTGGTCAAAGGACCGAGTGTCTCTGCTTGGAGAGGAGGCAGCACTTAGAGACACTGCTTTCTTGTCCTTCTCAGAGCATGCGTCCCTCTGCTTTGCATGAGGGGTGCCATCCCAGGGAAGAATTTCTGTGCCCCCCAGCAGCAAGGTGCTTTCTGAAGCATGATCTCATTTCGTCCCCACGAAGCCTCACGAAGCAGGCATTCTTGCCCACATTTGCAAGTGAGGACTTGGAGGCTTCGGGAAGCTTCCGGGTCCACCGTCCAGGCGGCATGGTGAGTGAGCGGTAGAGCTGGTGCTGGTTCCCAGGTCTCTGACCATGTGTGCAAGGGAAGGAATGGCATGCCCATCCCTGGGATGATCACGTGCCTTCTGGAGAAGGACTGTGGTTTTTGGGAAAAGTATGGTGTTTTGCTAACCACAGAATCGGAGTTTATAAGTATCCTTCTTCATTGAACAAACATTAACTGGGCACCTGCCAGGTGCTGCTTCAGGCGTCTGGGACCAAGCCATGAACTAAAGAGACAGAGACACCTGTCCCCTGGAAGGCACAGTGATACTCCAGTTAGGTGAACACAAGAGAGAGGAGTCTTACCTTTCTGAGGTAGTTTAGGAAGAACTCTTGGGCCAAGGGCAGTCTTTGCAGAGCCGGTGCTGATTAATAAATAAGAATCATTTAGGATCTCAAAATGCTAGAATATCATTAATGATGTAATATTCAAGGAAATCATAGGAGTTTGGTGAATTCTCTAAAAACCCTTCCAAAATTTCTTTAATGAAAGATTACAGTCTATTTCCCACAATTCAAGATTTGCCTGGCCAGGGAGGACCCAGGACAGGATGAAAAGGCCAAGCCTGTGAAAGTGAAAACTGCCTGCCCTTCTCCCTGGACACCTGTCCACAGAAGTACCGACTGAGAGCATCTGTCCCCACAAAACCTCGGTCAGTCCTCTCATGGGATACAGTCTCTCAACCTAAGTCTTCAGCCCCCATGTCCAGGTGAGGAAAAACTGAAGTCTGTGGAGTTTCAGTGACCAGCAGAGGGTCCAAAGGCAGGCCAGGGTGGGGGAGGGGGGGGACATAAATTCAGACCCCTCTCTGTCCATCGCCAGAGCCCTGATATCCTCCATGGCCCCAGAGCAGATTGTTTGGGTTCTCAGACCCCCAGGCTCTCCCTGAGCTCTCCTTCCCCTTGGAGCACTTACACAACGAGTGGGGAAAAACACCCAAGTCTCGGGAACAGAAGCCCACTCCAGGTGGTCCAAATAACCGAATGTTCCTCCCCACGCCCCTGCCGCCGCTGAAATGCCCGGGCTGCAGGTGGCACCTGTTGGCTTCAGCGGGAGGCGGTAGCTACTCTCAGGACACCGAGCACTGCAGACTCCCAGAGCGACAGCAGCCGAGCGCCCAAGTCCTCTGTGCCAAGGGCCCCTTTCAAGCTCTCATTTGTCTTTTTCTGTCCTATGATGTCCTAAGAATTGGCTTGTTCCTCTTTCTCTCCTAACTGCATTTAAAGGAAGAGGGAAAGCCAAGCCAACCAAACAACACAGAGTCAAAGATGATGAAGTGCACGTGTTCTCAGCCGCTGGCCTCCAACCACCCTCGGTCCTAACTGCTCTCTCCTCAGCTCCTGGATCCCCTGGCCCCAGGCCAGGGAGGGCCGTGAAGTCCCTGTGAATCTGGAAACAGTGAACACACAGGGGTTCGCCTCAAACACCTCTGGAGCGTGTGTATTCCCGGCCTTGGCATCTTCTCAGGGAAGCACCTGCCGGCTACTGACGTGAGCACGGTGGTTACTCCTGACCCAGGCCCCGGGCCCTGGGC
Organism: Panthera onca; assembly: GCF_046562875.1. Lineage (NCBI taxonomy): Eukaryota > Metazoa > Chordata > Mammalia > Carnivora > Felidae > Panthera > Panthera onca. The sequence goes on from NC_138356.1 coordinate 72,202,969, forward strand.
CACCACTGAACGCCTGTGGGCCCGGGCTTCTTCCCACGGAAACGAACACGAGGCCGCTGCTGTGTGCGTGTGTGTGTGTGTGTGTGTGTGTGTGTGTGTGTGCGCGAGCAGCCCGATTCCGTTCAAAAAGCACTCGGTAGGTGTCAGACGCTCTGCCCCTCTGGAAGAAGACCCCAGAACTGAAGTTTGCGTCCCCCAGAGGGGGGCGGACGGGCGATGGAATGGGAATGACAGGCGGGACGCGAGGGAAGGGGACGATGGGATGCAGAGTCTGGAGGACAGCTGTTTGCGTCCAGCTCTGACATTGCCACCACTTAACCTCTCAACCTTTCGGGGCTGTTTCCTCATCTGTAAAACTGAGGAAATAGTAATCGGCCTATCTTGCGAGGCTGTAAAGACCAAATGGGGCAGGGGTGCTAAAATAAATGAGGACTTTGTTTCTGTCTCATTTGATAAAACTCTGGAAAGCTACCCCGGCACGCCAGCTGACTCTCTCTCCCCAAGGTTTTGGGGCTGGAAGTGTCTTTGTGTCTTTATCTCAGACCGGGCCTCTAGAGAAAACCCTTGGCGTCGGGATTGGGTGAATGTTGCCCACAGAAGATCTTCCGAAATATCCCGTTTCAGTGAAAGGAGGGAAGGAAGGAATGCTGCTTTCAGCATAGCCAAAGAAAACCTCGCAAACGGGGCCCTTGGAGAGAGTCCTACTGTTAGGTTTGAAAACCTCTGGGCTGTCGGGCTTCCCTGAGGACTGCCTTCATTCCCAAGTCCGCAAAAAGGAGTCAAGAGGGAAAGTAACAAAACAGAGCTACTTGTTAAAATACTAAAATTAAAATCTCCTCCTGGTAAGACTCTGTAACATTAGGGAAGTGGGGTCTGTCCCTCCCCGCCCAGGGACCCTGGATGGAGGAGAGCCGTGCCGCTCACAGACGTACTGGGCAAGAGCGGCTCGCACGGCTGGCCACGAGACACGTGAGCGTGCCCACTGTGAACACTGAGCTCCTCACGACCAGCCTCGGCTGGTGGGCCACACTTTGGGTAGACTGCCACTAAAACCCATTCCTAGAATTCGCAACAGTCACCCGTGATCCCCACCGGGGGAGAAAGCAGGAAGGCGGCTTACCTCGATTGCTGAGATAGTCCCTCAAACTTATTTGCAGTCTTACTTGACGATGATGGACCCACATCGTTCCCTGCAGGGAAAACCAGAGGCAGAGTCACACCTTCAGACAGGGAAACGGAATAGAGGGATGTAGGACTTCGCAGACAGGCACCCCTTTGGTTCCAGAAGGGAATTTAAAAAACCCAAGCTAGAACGGTATGCACTTCTAACTTTAAAACAAAACACAACGAAACAAAACCAAAGCATTGGCTTGGGTTCTGACGATGTTTTTCTTGCTATTAAAGGAGTATGTTGCAAAGATGTGCAGCCTGCTCCCAGGCGAGGCCTCTAAGGTCACGGGGCTTTGGGGATGTCCTACTGCCTCAGGATCTTGTCCTCAGCTTCGGGGCAGGGAGAGAAGAGCCAAACCTCAAACTCACCTGGAGGTTCCTGTGTCAGGAGACTAGCCCTGGGAGCCAGACTCAGAAGAAATACACAACCCACAAACTGTGTGTGTGTGTGTGTGTGTGTGTGTGTGCATGCACATGGAGGTGGCCACCGTTCAGCAGGGTGGTGATAACCGGCCAGGAATCTGATCGTTCAAACATGCACTTATTAAGCATCTACCGTGTGCAAGGCATGAATGTGGAGCAGGAGGCACAAAAGCAAATGAAATGTCACTGCTCTTGCAGAGTCTGTGATCTGGCCTGGGAGACGTACACACACCAAGTATAGTGACCACGCGGGATGAGAGGAGTGTTGCACAGGGTTGGGTGCTATGAAAGAAAAACGTGTCCAACTGGTAAGAGGAACACAGAGAGTCCTTTTGGGGGACATGCACCTGAACGCTGATGCATTTTCTCACGGCGGAGCGGCAGAACCAGATACGTGCTCTGCGTCCAGAAGGCGGAAAGCCTGGCTAGAATAAAGGGGGCTCTTTTGTGATCCGTCCCATGGTGGGAGGAGCACAGAGCCCCAAGCTGCCAGGCTCTCCTGGAGGAATCCCGGCGAACCTGCAGGGGGGGCGGTGGTCTCCGTGTTCTAGCTCATTTCCTTGCCTGCCTTTCCCAAGGTCCCTTTCGTCCCCTAGACACCCACAGTATCTCCCAGGTGCCGCCGGGAAGGGGCTTCGCTGAGGAGGCTCAGAAACAGGAGGGCGGCTGCAGAGGACAGCCCTAGGCAAAGCACTGAGCTCTGCGTCCTACGGGGCGGGTCTGCTCCATAGCACCTACGGCTGCCCAAATGCTTCTCCTCCTCACAATGACATGAACAGCTGGTGTCATTATCCTCATTCTGAAGATGAGGAAACGAGGGTAAGTGAACAATGGCTGTAAGTCACATGGCTACATGACGTACCTGGAAGTCTCCACCGTGAGTCTACAGACTTTTCACTGCCCATCATGATGGCCCGATAGCAATTATCAATAATAGCGACTACCGCTCATTGGGCACTTACTGTGAGTGAGGTAAGGTAGACGCACATCACGGGAATCACGTCTACGGCACGCGTAATACGGTTCCCCTCCATTTTGTTCATGAAGAAACATGAAGCAGTAAAGCCGAGCCCAAGGTCAAGTAGCTGGCAGGGGTGAGAGCTGTGATACAGAGTGGAGCAGCCTGCTACCAGGATGTGTACTAAACTCCCACCTTCTATCAGTGCCTGTCCTGGATGGCGGGGGAGGCTGGCACAGGGCGAAGACGAGGAGAACTTTCTGTAACTCTAGGACACTGATGCGAGGGGAAAGCTAAACTGGCGTTACCAGGACCCAAGACTTTCAAATACAGCTTTATTTTAGTAGGATGCTCCTTCTAACCATCAGTGTATTTCCATGAGCCAGCACTAATACCGAAGGACTCCTCTGGCAGCCTCTCACAAAATCCTCTGAGCTGTGAATGATGTTCAGGTAGGCGTTTCTTTTCAGCCTGGTGCTCGATGTGAGTCCTTAGGACTGGCTAGCAAATCTCACACTTTCAGACTTACAGGAGCCATAATAATCAAAATGGCAGAGAAAGCTCTACGTTAGGGCAAACTACTGTATCTGGTAATTCCCTTTTCGGGTGGAAAACATTCCAAATCAGCGATTCTTCGCCGTTATGTGCAAGACTGACCACGAGACCATTAGGGTTGCAGAAAGCCCCTCGCGCTGCCTGTGGCCACCTACTCTGCTGTCACACAGATAAGCCATCACACCAGGGGCTGTGGCCTGACACCTGCAGCCCCAGTGTCCAGGGTCCTCATTTGACCCTGCTCTCTGGCCACTCGAGGGGGCTCTCCGTCTCCAAAGACACTGTGATTTTATGCCTCAGTAACTTTGCCCGTCTCTTCTCTCTGCGACACCTAACCCCTCCCACCCGTGCCGAACTCCTGGAACTCCTGCACACCCTGCAAAGAGTATCTCCAAAGTCAACTTCTGGGAATTCTTCCTTAGCCAGGCTTGACCACTCCCTCCTTCCTTTTAGCCTACAACCACTACTCACAGAGCAGTGGTTAAAGGTGCAAATTTCGGAGCCAGCCAAGCCATCACCCAGTGGGTAGGGGTTTGGACTACTCTGCTTTTTCTACTAAGCGTCAGTCCCCTCATTTATATAACGGGAACCAAACAGTATCTACCCCACTAGATGGGTAAGAGCATCACAAGAGATAAATTATGGAGCGCAGGGCACCGTGCAGGGCCACAGGGAACGCGACACAAATGGTAATGATTATTCATAGCTCTCTGATGGAATGTAACAGAACGATGAGGATTTACTCATTGGGCGAACATTGGTCGTCTTTGTGACCCCACTGGCCAGCCCAGTCTCTGGCATGGAGCAGTCACCAGGCTCTTGCTGAAGGAAGTCAGCAGGACTCACGTGCTTCTCTGCCCACAGCTGCATTCCCCCCGCACCTGGTGGGAAGGCCTCTGTGGTCTGGCAGCCAGGAATCCCATCAATCTCGTGGCCAGACAAAGGCCACGAGCCATGTCTGGGAAGAAAAGTGTGGCTTAGACATATTTCCGGAGAAAGGACAGTATTCAAGGAAGGACCAAAAACACGGAAGCAGTTTCATCCCTTTTCCTCTCTTCACGCAACTTGGAAAAGGCCTCTCGCGTACAAAAGTTGGGTGTTAAGAGAGAGCTGGAGACAGATGCTGGGCCAGCAGCTGAAGGAGTTGTGGCAGACTCGGGGCTACCTACTTTAGCTCTGAAACTTCGGGCCAAGAATTTATGGAGAGAGAGGAGGGCACTGGCCCAGGAGTGAATGACACACAGGCTCCAGGAATCTTCTCAGAAAAGTGGATAAATACATGAGCCTTGATACCACAGCCCTGAAGTTAGTGGATTTGTGATCTTCTACGAGCACTTGACCACTCTGTGCTTCAACTTCCTCACTGATAGAATGGAGACAGTGATGGTGTCTATCTTATAGGATGGCTATGATGGCTAAATAGGACGACGACTGGACCAGTGCACGGCCCCAGGGCAGGGGAAACAATTTACAGATGGTAGCCACCATTATTAACTTCTAGAGCTGCATGCACAGTGGGGTTGGGGGGTGGGGGGCAGGGAGCTGACATAAAAATATGTGGGGGAACCGAAGAAAAGGGAAATTTCTGTCCAGAGGCTCTTTTACAAACCAATACTGCTCCAATGATTAGACATTTCAAATACTGAGGCTTTCACCCAAAGTTCTGGCCTTGAAATAAGAGAAGTGAATCGATTTGTGGTATGGTTTTTCTTCTAGTATATGCTCTACAATAAAAAAAAGCTTATACAATTTTAAATCCCAGTGAACAAAGACAATGAACCTAATGGTTTCCAGAGATCACTTAGCTTGGGATTGGTAGAACCTAGATTGGAACCCAGGCTTCCAGAATGTTCTTTTAGTACGTATTATGGTTTCCTGTGATGTGTGCTATAGAGACTTCTCTGAACACCTGCCAAAGGACAGAGGTCTTGGGGCAAGTAGTTCTCAGGTATTAATTACAAGACTCTTAAGTATGAGAAGTGGGTTAAACTTATGGCCGCCATAAACTGGATAATTGGAGGTTTTTTTGTTTTTGTTTTTGTTTTTGCTCTTGCTGGTAAGAAGCTCAGTGTCAAATCTATGGTCTATTTCCAGCCATTGTATGTGAACTTCTATTACACATTTTGTGCAGAGATCAAACTCCTGGACCATGTGTTAGTTACCTTTGTTCTTCCTTTGTTCTCATTTCTTCATTAATTTTACTTAAATTGTAGTAAAATATGTGTTGGCCTGTTATAGAATAGGTTAGAAACAAATTACTTATCTCCAAAGGTGAGGTTTAATGACACCCACCTGAAAAACTGAACTCCCCATAAAACGCAAATCTGCCTATAAGCCACTTTGTTTTGTAAACAAAAGCCTGCCTTAGCAGTCTCCCGAGACAGATGGCTGAATTCATCACAAGAGCGGGACTTCAGTAATGTGATGCCTGGGCTATTTTGGGTGCTGCGGCCACTGTGGTTCTGGCAGGGAGAAGGCCTGAGTGGCCCTCCCCGCACACCAGGGCTCCATGCTACAGATGGACGAGGAGGCATACAGCCAGGCGGAGGTGGGGGACAGTCCCAGGATCACTGTGCTACCATGTGCACAGCACAACAGAGCACAACAGTCCCAGGATCACTGTGCTACCATGTGCACAGCACAACAGAGCACGGCGAGGGGAGGACTGCAGCTCCCCAGCCACACAGGCTGGTGATGGATCCTGGCTCCCCGAGTACCGGCCGTGGGAACTTGGGCAGATGATTTAATCTTTCTGTGTCTCAGTGTCCTGAAAGTCAGGGTCCCAGCATTTCCTACTTTCTGGAACTGTGGTTAAGATTAGGTAAGTACTGGGGTGCCTGGCTGGCTCAGTCGGGGAAGCGTGAGACTCTTGATCTTGGGGTTGTGAGTTCGAGCCCTACACTGGATGTAGAGATTACTTAAATAAAACTTAAGACAAAAAACATTTAGATAATTACTATTAACTAGCCCCATTTCACAGCCAGAGAAACTGAGGGATGAAGAATGAAAAAATAACTGCCGAAAGCCACAGGGCTAGAAGGTGGTAGAGACTGATTAGGATCTGGGTATGGCACAGGGTCCACACTGGAGCACTCTACTCTGAGACAGACACAGCACAGGCCCTTGCAAATTCACAATGGTCTGGGGAAGAGAGGTGCACACAGCACTGTGGCAATCCCTGTGCCCGAGGGGCCAGAATGGGGGTAAGGTGGTGGCTGGCCTGGGAAGGCCCCTCAGGCGTGTCCCTGGAGAGCAGATCTGGAAGGACGACTAAGCATCAGCACACACGAGTTGAATATTCCAGTTCAAGGCGCATTATGAGCAAAGGCTCAGATCTTAGAGAAAAGAATGTAGCCTGGGAAGCTGGCATACCTCAATAGGGCAGGCACGTTGCGTTTCAGGGGGTGGGTACACGAGGCCTGGGGGAGCCAGGAGGCTGTGACTATACTACCTCCTCATGCTGGTATCCCCCCACTGCCTACCAGACCCGGAACCTGGTCTCAGATAGTCCCCAAAGGCCCCCAGCTCGGGCAGGGGAGAGATGGGAGGGTTAGGGGAACAAGAGAGGCACTGGAAAGATGATCCATGGATGGAAGCTGGAGGCATCGTAGCAGGTCTAGGGGTCTGATACCCCGTGTGTTTTACCAATGCTCAGCCTGGGGGCACCTGGGTGCCTCAGTAGGTTAAGTGCCTGACTCTTGATTTCAGCTCAGATCATGATCTCATGGTTGTGAGATCGAGCCCCAAGTAGGGCTCTGGACTATCAGTGTGGAGCCTGCTTGGGATTCGCTCTCTCCCTCTCTCTCTCTGCCCCTCCCCACCGAGTGCTTGCTCTCTAAATAAATCAACATTAAAAAAAAAAAAAACTTGCTAAAAAAAAAAAAAAACAATAATAATGAGTCTGGATCCTGCCTCTAGCTTCTGGAACATGATGTCAGTGGGAGAGAGCTAGGGAGGGACCAAGCACTTACCATACCTGTGTCCGTAGGTGCCTTTAAGTAGATCTCATGTATGTGCACACACACCGATGTAGAAACAATGACCCTGAGAGTCCCAGAATTACTATTTGGGGTTGTTTGTGAGTGATGACCAAGGCCTGTGACGTGAAGAATTGTCCCTATGCCACAGACAGATTCTGATGTTTGCCCCTCACGGCTGGCTGTAGGTGGGAGGCTCTAGCTGGCAAGCGGCCAGCAGACCACTCAGCGCCCATCTTCGAAAGGCTCCCTTTTGGTGGCACTAATTCGCCTAAAGCGGTAACTTTGCTTCTTAATGAAAAATGCCCCTTGTCCACAAAAGCAAAGAACAAAACATACATAAGACCAGCAGCTACTAGCCTGCTGCTGAGCGATGTGAAAGTTATCTAAGAAAGTGAGGATTCCTAAGCCAAAAAACAGATTTCGTACAATTAATTATAGGCCGACTGCGCCTATGAGGTGAATAAGGCACTATAAACTTTACACAGAAATAAAAACTGATTCAACAACAGGATCAAAGTTTATGATCTGTGGTCTGAACATTTGCACGGGTGTGCCCTTCGAAGGCATGTCATCTGGGTCTGCAAAGTCCTCTTGGGTGAGATCTGGGGATGGCTGAAGGCCCTGGAAGGCGACCATGGACAGGTCGAGGGCACACTCGATATACCAGTGTGTGGCTGTGCGAATCCCCCACTGCTCCTCCCTGGCCTGTCTCACCGGGGGACCGACTCTTCAGGGCCCCCCACAAAGCTTTCCCTGCAGTTTGACACGATTTCTCAGCATGTCCACAGGATGCAGTGGACACGTGAGCCCTAAAGAGTACAGAGCACTCACTCATTTGTCTGCCTGCCTCCCTCACGAGGCCAGGGGCTCCCTGAGCAGATGGGCTGAGAGGCAACCGACGACAGGCACGTACACATGCGAGCCGAATGGCCAAAGGCACAGACATACTCGCACACACACTGTGGCACTGTGGCCAGATGACAGACGTGTGCTAACCTGCAAATGGGGAAGTATGGCTTTTTCCAGGAGCTCCCCAGGTTCAGGACACCTTAGTACAGGCTTTTGAAGAGGCCTCGTAATGCATTCAGCTGAATTACCTATCAGTTAGGCTCTCAAACCGAAGGAAAGAGAAGCTGCAGTGAAACTCAATGGCAGAAGGAGGTGACCCAGGCAAACGAGCGTGCTCCTTCGGTACAGCTGCTCTTTCTCGGCATGCCTGTCATGGGCCTGACCCCTTGGGCACTGGGGAGACTCCTGCTTCTTAATTTAAATTTAAATTAAGATTTATTTTAAATCTTTAAATTGCTGTGGGCTAGTGAAGAGTTCTGGGGAACTAAAAAGGTAGGCGGGGTGGAAATTACGTGCCTCATGGATGTAAATTTGTTGTCCCCTGTCAAAGTCACCAACGGACTCTGTGAACATTTATCTATTCTCAAGTGATTACCGAGGACCTACCGTACACAGGCTAGATTCTAGGCCATGTAAACGCTAAAGAGAAGACAGACAAAATCCCTGCTCTCATGGAGCTCACATTCTAGAGAGACCAAGGAGCCAAATGCAGAGTACTTCTCCACGGTGATCAGGTGCTCTAAAGGAAACGGGTGGGGAGGAAGCTCCTGTCGAGAGGGGAGCTGGAAACAGAAACGTTCAAGCCCAGAAGCACAAAGGGGAGCCAGACTCTCAAAGCACACGACACGGATGCAGGCAGCGGACCGGCCTCGGGAGGGAGAGCCTGGTGTGCCTGACATGCCGTGAAGACGCAGGGTGGGCCGTGCGCAGAGGGCAGGTGCTGAGAGGTGAGCCCTCTAGGTCCCGGGGCAAGGAGCTGGCGTTCACCCTGAAGCACAGCAGGAAAGCTTTGAAGGGGAGAAGTGACTAGGTCTGGTTTATATTTTGAGAAAAATTTCTGGTTTATGTTCTGGCTGCTGTGAGAGTGGATTATGCGGCTTTCCTGGGCCTCTGTTTCCTCATCCGTCAACGAGGCTGGCGATACCCGCTGCTCAGCGTTGCTACAGTGACTGCAAGAGATTCTGTGACAGGTGCACCGGAAACGCTCAGCACTTCACGTATCGCTCTGGTTTTTAAATGAGCCTAAGTGTCTTCCCAGATGCTTCTTGGCCTTAAACGCAATCACACCCGTGTGTATCCAGGCCCTCATCCGGCCTGTGTGCGGTCTGGTCCGTTTGCTGGATGTGCTAAGCGTCCACTGCCCGCCGCACCCCACGCACTGCCTGGCCCGGGCAGCACGGGCCCTGACTTCAGGATGACTTACCCCAAGGAACTGCGCCTTTGTTGGGGGGCCCGTGAGGTAGTGGGCTGGGAGGGTCGGATAGGGTTCTCTTGTGTCCGGGTGGTGGGGGAGGAGGCCTCTTCTTGGACAGGGTGGAGCTGCCACTAGAGGTCTGGGTGCTTAGAGGGAGTGTTGAAGGAGGGCCAGTTGGACCTAGAAAGGAACCGAATGGGGCAGGAAGGTTAATCCCAGGCTCACAGACAGAACAGCCAGTATGCAGTCACTTCCGACACCAAATGTGGTATATGGTGCTCAAAGCTCAAAGCTGGGTACGGCCAACCCCATCAGCTCAGTCACTCACAAACAGGGGTTTCCAAATTGCTGGTTAAAAAAAAAAATCACAAGAAAAGAAAGGGAAGCGTGTGCTTTTAAGGAAACGCCGATCCCATGGACTGCTAATGGGGTTAGGTCATTTAGGTACCGTGGGAAAAATCAAACATACATTTTTAAATGGACAACTTAGTGGGACCATCATAAAATCTACTGAGGAAGAAGGAACAAAGCACCACCAGCAGAATCAGCGGAGAAAGAACAAAGGATAGGCTAACCCTTCAGGGGGCCGCACGGCGAAACATGAAAATATTCACAGCATAGGATTTTTCTCTCTACAACTTTTTCTTTTAGTCAGAAAACTTGGCATAAAAAAAGTTCTTAATGACTTTTATCAAGAAGGAAGGATCTAATGTAGAGAATAACTTGGGAAAATGAGAAATCCAAAAACTCTTTTTTCCTCCGATTCTGAACTGTTCTAGAAATCATAAACCACGTACTATATTGAAAGCTTGAAAAAGTTATATAAATTAGACACTGGTTTCTATAGACTTAAAAAAAAGACTCAACTTTCTCCAGAGGTGAAGACAGGATGGCAGTAAAAAAATTAATATTACATACACACACACACACACACACACACACACACACACACCCACTACGGTAAATCTTGACTTTTTGGACTAATGTTTTAAGGAAAAACGAGCTGTTTTTGAGAGATGTTATGGGATTAGTATTATGGTATTTTTTGTTTCTTCGCACTGAAGTGGCTGGTGTGTGCCAGGCACTGTGTGTTGCACACTTTGACAAACATCTCTTTATGGAGAATTACCAGGTTTATGGTTTAACTGTGTTCACAGACAACTATTTCTGCAAGCATTAAAAAAGAAAAACAAAAAACAAAGAAAGGAAAGACATCAAAGAAAGCTAAGAACGACTGCCATACCAAATTTTTAACGAGGACAGTAGATACCTGGTGATCCAGAAAGGCTCCAAAAGAGCTTTTTACATTCTGTGTATTTTTTTTTTTTTTTTTTTTTTTTTTTTTTTACATTCTGTGTATTAAAAGAAAAGCTCAATTACTTCTGGCTTCCTTCTTTGGTAAAATAAGCCTCGATAGTTTCCGATGTCGATTCCTGGTCAGTACCAGCAATGACTTGCACCAGTGACTCTCAAAGACAGTCTCGCTTTGGAAGTCAGTACTGGCAATCCCAGTAAAATGGTCATCTGCTTGGGGCTCAGTCGGTCAAGCGTCTAACTCTTGGTTTTGGTTCAGGTCAGGATCTCGAGGTTCGGGAGTTTGAGCCCCGCATCGGGCTCCATGCTGACAGCATGGAGCCTGCTTGGGATTCTGTGTCTCCCTCTCTCTCTGCCCCTTCCCTGCTCGTTCTCTCTCTCGCTCTATCAAAAATAAACTTTAAAAAAATTTAAAAAAAAATCTGCTTTAGGATAAAATGGCCCACGCTATACAATTTAGCCTCTCTGTCCTGCTGATGTGACATGTGACAGAAGCCCTGCTGTTCCTCCAAATTAGCACCCGAGTATGGCACCGGTCACTGCAGTTGTGGAAACTATTTTGTCAACAAAAAGTGACTGTTACTACAGCCTTCCATTTGTGTAAAGATTTGTAACTTCTCAAAATGTGTTCGTATTTGCTCTTGCCGTTGGTTTTTCACTGTTGCCCCCACTCCACAGTCAGGAAAGCAGGAGTGTGGCGTGTGGAAGGTTCCAGCACCATGAGGTGTGAGGCCGTGGAGTGCAGGTCTCTGGGCCTGGTGCAGTGCTCGCCCGCCTCACGCCGCTGTGCCCGAAAGCCAGGACTGCGCTTCGTGCGCTGCTCACGGGAGGAAAACAACACTGGTAACAATAGCAAGGGCTCCGTATTAGGAAGTGAACTTTCCTCTTGGAAATAAAGGGAGAATAGAGAATACACAATGAGGAAATTCTCTCTAGTACTTTTCTCTTTATCGCCACCTAGGGATTTTCTGCTGCAGTGCAGCTAAAAGTCATTCCATCAACTCCGAACCCTGAGAAACAAAAATTGCCAAAGACAAGGCACTAATGGGGCTCTGTCTCTGCAAAGTTGTGGGTGTACCTGATTTCAGGAGGCATCAGACCACAGAGTCGTCCTGTAACCACAAACCAAGCAAAATCCAGCCTCCTGAGCCAGCATTTCAGAGATGAAGGGATTAGTGTTCCACACAGGATTACATACTTCTGTCTTACTTTCTTTCAACTATAATCACTTATCTTTTGTTTATTTGTCTAGTGCCTGTCTCCCCCACCAGACTGTAATTCTATCCGGCCCAGGCTTTTTTTCTGGCTTGGTGTACAGTAAGTTGAATTTAGTTAATATAGTATTGGATATGTGGACGAATGAACTGCTACTTCTATCTTTTTAAGGCTGGTGATTTAAAAAAAATTTTTTTTAATGTTTATTTTTTTGAAAGAGAGACAGAGCGTAAGCGGGGGAGGGGCAGAGAGGGAGGGAGACACAGAATCCGAAGCAGGCTGCAGGCTCTGAGGTGTCACAGCACAGAGCCCGATGCGCGGCCCGAACTCATGAACCATGAGATCATGGCCTGAGCCGAAGTCGGCCGCTAAACTGACTGAGCCACTCAGGCGCCCCGAGGCTGGTGATTCTTAAGAAAGACAGAAGGGTTTCACTTGGAGTGACCAACCGAACACTAGAAATAGGAGGAAACGGCAGGGACATGTTAAGTTTGAAAAGAAATATTCAATACAGTAATCTAATTCCATGGCCAGAAAACACACACGCAGATACACCTGTTGTTTTATAATAGAAGCTACAGAAAAGGGGGGAGGTGTCATAAAATCTGCTTGGCTGGTAGGGCACGGGTTCAAAAAAGGCTGAAGGGGCACCTGGGTGGCTCAGTTGGTTGAGCATCCGACACTTGATTTCAGCTCAGGTCACGATCTCACAGTTCTTGGGTTTGAGCCCCGTGTCAGGCTCTGCACTGACAGCACACAGGCCCCAGAAAAACAGACTTAAACTTTTTTTTTTTTTCATATTTTTAAGATTTAAAAAGCTCAGAAGACTTTTAAAATTAGCAACTAGTCTCTAAATGCTAAAGGGGATGTTTTATGCAAAATAATCTGAGTCCTGGTTTAGGAAGGAAGCAATTCTGGCAGGATAAAGAGAGCTAAAAGAAAACAAAATAGAATAAACACAGCATCGAACAAACACAAAAAAGGCTGAGAGGCAAGATTAACAGGTGTGGGGGACACTTGGAGGTGACATGGACAGCTTGTTAGGGCCTGGGGAAGGAAGGAGAAAACACCCCAGTCGTCATTTGCCACTAATATCGGCTATCATGTCAAACTATCGTTTCTTTTTGCTTAAAAATATGGCTCTAAAAAGCTTCCAAAACTGCTATAAATAACCGTGAGGTTAGTGAAGTTATCAGAAGGTCTTTCTCAGAGGAGACAACTCACTCAGCTCTTTCTGAGAGTTTGCACGGCAGGGGCCCTGCTCCACAAGCCACGAGCCCTCTGGGCCTCTCTGTTCGGACGCTGTGCTGTGCCTTCAGCTCCAGTGGCGCCTGCTGGACTCCTGGGGGCTGCGCTGTCATGAGTACCTCAATGTCATCAGTTCGGGGAGGCCCTAAATGGGGTCTGTACCTCGGACGTGTGGCCGGCACACGGCCAGAGCTCAGGAAGCTCGCACGTGAGGTCCCTATCCATCTCGAAGCTGCTATGCTCACTCTGGGCAGTTTGCAAAGCCCTTGTTCTAGGTCGAGGGTCCCACCACTCACGCTCCCAAAAGCCTGCAGCTATTTCCTGAGACCCGCCCACGAACTGGTATTTCCTCTGTTCGCCAAAGCCCCCTAACGGGAAAATAGTACATCCACGGACTACAGAGACGGTTTAAATGAAACCTCACCAGACAGGACTCTTATCTTCAACAACAAGGAAAGGAATCCACTTAGCCTCTGAAAAGCCATTCATGTACACCTAAAATCTGTTTCTTAAAAAAAACCCATTCCTAAATGCACCGTCGGCATGCTTTTCAAACCTCCTTCTACATTTCCTAAATTCTCTAGAGCTACCATTTCCTGAGTATTGTGTGTCTGACCTAACACTCAGGAGAGATTTATACACATTATCTGGAACTCGCCTTATAAAGTGGCAGAGACCAGGGGCACCTGGGTCGCTCAGTCGGTTAAGCGTCTGACTTCGGCTCAGGTCATGATCTCACGGTTCAGGCTCTCTGCTGTCAGCATGGAGCCTGGAGTCTGCTTCGGCTTGGGTCTCCTACTCTCTGCCCCTCCTCTGCTCTCTCTCAAAAATAAACATTAAAAAAAAAAAAAAAAAAAAAAGTGGCAGAGACCCAAGGCTCAGAGAGTTTAGGAAAGTGGCCAGGCACAGCACACGAATCTGGCTGTGTGTGATTGGAGGCCGGGCGCTCATCCTTGATGGTACCCTGCTCTCCTCCTGTGAACGACCCCACGTCCTCCCTGGCCAGAACCTTGGGCCGACTGTGTTCCCTCCTCACCTCTGCACCCCATCTGTGAAGGGTGTGCTCAAATGGAACCTCATCCAGAGCCTTCTCTAACCCCTCCCCTTTGCCCTGGGGCAACTGCTTCTACCTGTGACCTTCCACAAAGCTAAATGGCACTTAACATCTACGCTTCATTACAGCTCGATTTTCTCTTCTTTCTCAGGCTGGAAGGTCCCTCGGGGCAAGATTCATGCTGTCTTCATGTCTCTCAGTGCCTGGCCCATTCTGAACAGTCAATACAACTGTATGAAAATAATTCATGGCACAAGTTAGGAGGATGCTTTTTCATTGTCCTACGTGGACATTTGGTTTTTAGTAAAACAAGACATGTAGAGGTCTGCCATGCCGGAAGGCCAAATGCAAGCACGGCCTTGAAATTTCAAGTAAGAAAACAAGACCCAGAAGACAGCTTTAAAAATTGTCTTGACAATTTCTGAGAACGCTGTCTACAGAAGTATAAGGTACATGTTCTAAACATGCCATGCCAGACACAGTAAGTGCTAACAGCAGAAATTCTATCTACACAACTCTGGACAAGACAAATGCTTTTCACGGTATAGAGCTGAAAAGTTAACAGTTGTTACTTTCAAAAGTAGACAGGGGTGCCTGGCTGGCTCAGTTGGCGGAGCATGTGACTCTTAATCTTGGGGCTGTGAGTTCGAGTTCCACGTTGGGTATCACTACTTAAAAATGAATAAAATCTTAAAAAAAAAAAAGATGGAGACACATGTATTTATATCAAGAAGGACCCTGTGTGCGTAAGGAGGGCACTATTATCCTCACACTCAAATGAGGAAACAGAGGCACGGCAAGGTGCAGGGGAGTATGCGGGGAGGCCGCGCAGTCAGCGACAGGGCTGGGCGGGACCCCGGCACAGCAGTACAAGTCAGCCATGATACTGCGCTACATACAACACGGCATTAGCTATTCTCCATCCTTCAATCTCCTTCCAGAACACCAATAAAAACAGGATAGTACCTGGATTCAAGGGCCTGAGGGTGGTTCTTTAACAATTACTCGTACATCTCCTTACGTAAGAAGCACAACAACAAAGATTCCCTCTGCTTCCCTTTTCACACCTGGCGGTCAGGTGACTTTAGTCAGTGAGCCTGTGCCAGTGGCCACTGCTGAGGGCAAAAAATCCCGGACACGCTCGTGGCCTGCAACGTGGCCAGTGGCAGGGGATAGACAGATGTGCCACGCTTTCAACAGGATCAGGGGAGACTGATAAAACAGGCCAAAAAATTAAAAAAATCCAACATGGATGAAGCATGACAGCCCGTGGAAAGGTTCAATATGGAGCCACTCAAATGGTTATCTTCCCATGAGATTAAAAAAAAAACCAAAAACCACCGAGGAAACTGTAAAGTCATCAATATATGAATAATGCTGCTACTAGGAAAATAATTCCTAGGCAAGCTGGAGTCACCGTGTAATGTGCTTTGATGACAACAGGCCACCTTCACGTCCTGAGGACACCTCCTCTCTGCCCTGATTATTGCTCCAGACCTCAAATGAAAAGTCGCAGGAATGTGGTCTAAGACACTCACACACCATGTTGGGGCCTAATGCCCCATGTGTTCTGTAGACCTTCAGCAAGTCAACCACACACGCCCGAGATATCTGATGTCATGTTAGACAGAGGCCTGTCCCCTCCTGACACTGGCCACACATTTCTGGGACAGCTTTTCACTGATCCTGCTGTTTATTCGCTCAAAAGTACTGACTCAGCACACCTGCTCTGTGCCAGGGGCAAGGACAGCTCACTCGCAGCCCCTGTGTTGCAGCACAGCGACTGAAGACTTCCCTGGCCCTCCTCCTCCGACGCGGCACAGGCCACATCTCGCGGCCTTCTCTCCCTTCTTCGCTGTATTCCCAGGGCCCAGAACACGTGTTGAACCGAACGCATGCAGGACGATCAAAAGCATCCCGGTCCGACGGGCACCTGCTATGCGCTCGTCATTATGAACGTTATTTCGTGTCTCCAAGCAGTGAGCCAACGAGGCAGGCACCCAATTCTGTTTCTCACGTGAAGAATCTGGAGCCCAGCAAGATCAGCTAAATATTAAAAAGAGCCCAGGGCTGGGAGAGGATTACATGTTCGAGGAAGGGGCCCTGTCTCTTGGGTGAGCCAAGGGAAAGAGGCTTCTTGGACGAGGAGGAAGTGAGGTTTGCCCGCCAGGGGCTCACGGCTGCCCAGGCCCCCGCAGTGCGGCTCTACAGGCTGATGTGCCTTAGACAGTGCGTGACTCTCGAGCTCTGCTCTGGGATTCACGAGGGTGCTGAGTGTCCTCACCTGAGCTGACGGCAGAGGGGGCACCTGGCCCACCACTCTGACGTGAGCACCCAGGAGCGAGTGCCCACCGGGACCCTCGGCCTGCCAGCCCCATGCTCCGTGTTGTGCTGGCCGCCTGCTGGGTCCGTGCGTCAGTGCAATGGCACGAAGTCGTACAGGTGTTCACCCGACATTCACAGGGGCTACGGAATGCCGGGTTCTAGGGTCCCGACTCTGCGAGCAGACGGGAGAAAGCCGTGATTAACATTAGTGGTGCGTGTTTCTCAAACTTTGGAAAGTTAGTTCTTTTAAGTAATTCAAACAAGCCTCCTGAGGTCAGATGTAGCATTCACTGATCATCTACTTGACAAAGCCTCTCCTTGAGCACAAGGCACCTGCACTGTACCAGGTTCGCGTCAGAGCACCTGCTCACTTATGCGACTTGGGTGACGTCACCCTGGCTTCCTTCTCCCCAGAGGAGCCTTTTTGGAGCCGAGGAGCTGGGGTGGCTGTGGTGTGAGCAGCAGTGTCCTCGCGGGGCACTCACTCTGTGCCAGACGCTCGGCTAGATGCTTCCCATACCTCTCATTAACCTGCATAACGCCTCGCGTCAGCTCCGGTTTGTGTCCCTGTTACGTAAAAGATGTGGAACTGTACGATGCAAGAAAACCGCGGTTCTACAGCTTAAAACCACTTAGAAACAGAGTTAAATCCAACCAACCAACCAACCAACCAAGCACAAGCACGGCACCATGCTGCTCACCACGTCCTCTGTGCCCGAGAGAGGTCTGTGGTCACGGCCGGATAGTCCCAGGGGCGCCTCTCATGGGACTTCACAGCTTTGTCTTTTACCAAATGCTTTCCCTACACACTGTCTCACTGGATTCTCAGGGCAAGTCCGCGAGAAACGCAAGGCAGTGACTGACGGCCTGCCTCAGTGTGGAAAAGAAGACACTAGAAGGTCTGGTTTGGTGAGGCTTAAGGCCCATTTTTTACTTTCTATCCTCTAACAGCCACTGTGTGGATCTCAGATCAGCTCCTCACCCTTCCCAGGGCTCAGTTTTCTCAGCTGTACGATGGGCTGCGGACTGCGATCACCTTTCAGCTCCCTCCGGCTCTCAGAAATCCAGGTTCTAGGACATTAATTTTAGCTGAAAGATGAAAGACCTAACTTTGGCAAGCTGGAAGAATTTCCAGTCTTAATAGACCTAACCGTAAAGTGGGGGGCAGGTGTGGATCACGAGGTAGTGCCTTCTGCATAAATCAATTTTTGCAGCTTTGACTTAAACTTGCTGGGCTTCACAGGTCTGAAGAGGTTAGGCAGCAAAATGTGTCTGTCTAAAGCTTAAGAGTGGCGACTTTGGGGTTCTGAACTGCTGAGCCTTCCCACTCCAACTGCAGCCCTGCTCGAGCACAAGGAGACTTTGCTGGACGGCAACTGAGGTCACACTGCCTCGCGTTCTGATGAGGCAGCTGCAGATTCTGGAAAATATTCCTGTGCGGACTCAGAATAACTCTCTCTCCTCTTCCCCTCTGTACTCCTCTTATTAGCGGGGACTGGATCATGAGTGTCCACTAGGCCTCACCGGAAGCCTCCATCCACCAGAGCCCTAAATTCACGGTGTGGAAACGGCGGCTGCCACAAGCAGAGACATTGACATCACTTCCGTGGAAAATGAGCAACCAAACGACAGATTCAAGACATCCTTGTTTTCATGCAAATGGTTCTACCAATTCAACAGAATGAACTGAAAAAAAAAAAAAAATGTAAGGGCCATAAAACAGAGGAGAATTCTCTCTGCACAGAGCGTCAGCTGACCCTCAACAATGTCTTCTAAGATCTCCATTCTAAACATGGTCACTTTTCCAAATGTGGGGGCCCATGAGCCAGGCTGGCTGCAGGGCACAGCTCCCCTGCGTAAAGTCCAGGGGAGCCCCTGCTGCCTGGCTCTCTCTGCATCTGACGTCCCACTATGAGCAGCCTGGAGGAACACTCAGGTTCCAGCAGAGAGGGATTTCTGCTCTCAGTGTTGGGAGTTCTGGGGCGGGGCCGTGAGGGAAGTGTAGCCGGTCCGGAGCTGACCATGGTGGCTACGGCCAAGTCTCCGAGCCCTTGTTTTACCAGCTGGATCACTTAACACATTTGGTCTTTGTCTTCCGGGCCTTTGGTAAAGAGCTAGATAGAATTTATTCCAGGCAGGAGACAGATGCTTGGCGTCAAGTCAGATAGTGTTATTTTGTGGGTTTCTGTGTCCCCTTGAGATTCGATTACAGGAAGGGGTGAAGGGAGGTGAGGTGGTCTCTTGGCCCCCAGGACTCTGGTGTCCTCTCCTTTAGACTTTTTTCAAGATTCTCCATTACTTGGAGGTTCCCTCAACAGGTGCGGGCCCGTCCTATCTATCTAGATAGGTCAACACTACCTCATGGGTAACCACAATCAGGGATATGAACACGTTCGGAGTAATTTCTCTGACTATTTTAGAATGGTCTGGAGGTTTTTCGTGGTCTTCTTTGGGTACAGAAATCTTAGGAGATTGCTACTCTGATGGGGAAATCTCATTACCCAGAGGTGGGCAGCAGCATAGTACTCTCACAGCGCAGAACAGATCCGCACTTGAGATGTCAGTGTGTCAATACGGATTCCGATGCCTTACGTATATGCCTTCTGGTACAACGTATGGAATGGCAAAAGAGACACTGACGGGTTAAACCACCGGCTCATGCATGCTGTTACTCTTACGTTATGATCACTAGTTATCGTTGATGAGTCCTGTTCATGCCAAAACCTTATTTTAACTTTTCTCCCTTATTTTATGATCTATGAGGCCATTTGGGGTCTAAGAACACAGCTCCCATTTATAACACTATTTCAATGGAGAATGAGCTCTGAAAAAATGCTGTTCTGAATAAAGCTCACATTTCTCAGAAAATAGCCCCAGTGTGATTCAAAGAGGCATGGCATTGTGTACAGAGAGGCCCTTTGGAACCTGTGTTAGCATGAGCTGAGCACACTGGGAGAATCCTGCCCTTGGATTTACTGGCTGAGACCAAACCCAAAGCTATACTCTAGCGCTCAATTTGTCCCCGGCTGGGGTGACCCTTTAATGTTGCCATTTCTGTGTCTCAGTGTGTCCTTGCACAGGTGGGAACGCACGGACATTCAGAGCAGAGCACTCTCTGTGGATTCAACGTACAGGACATGTGCTTTGTTGCTACGGAGCAGGGCAGTGGACCCTTAGCCCTCGGTGCTAGCCCGGTGGAGACCTCTGACAACGCTCTCTCCGCAGCAACCCTCTTCTGGGTAAGATTCGTCCCAGGTAGGGTCTCGTGGAAGAACAATCCTCATCAGAAATCACAGGAGTGTGGGCTCAGGTCATATAGGACCCGGGCGAGAATCACAGATATCTGAGAACGGGAGGCCCATTACCCCACATCTCTGCACCACAGTCCCCTTGTCTGCCGGATGCCAGCAACCGTAGCACCCACCTCATTTTTGTGAGCACAGAACGAGATGGGCTTCGTAACTACCAACATCTTCAGAAGAGAGACATCTTAGTGCAGAGAAAAGTAACTGTTCAGAGAAGAACTGCAATCCCACCCCACAGCAGACAGGAAAGGGCCCAGGTTTTGGTGCCAGGTGGGCCTTGGACTGAATCTCCACTCTACTACTTACCGGCTGTGTGACCTTGGGCAAGCCACTCTCCCTCTGCAAGCCTCAGTTTCCTCATCTATAAAACGGGCACAAGAGCACATACCCCACAGGACTGTTGTGAGACGAGTACAGCACAACACACGAGGCGTGCCCACAACACTATTTTACTGTTGGTGCTTATAGCAAATGGCAAGGTCCCTATTTTGAGCTGTCCTTGACGTCACGTTCCATATTCTGCCACACAGATGCACCCTGCGATTTTTACCTCGAGGCTGCACCAGCTTTGAGGATGGAGTCACAAAGCCCTTCTCAAAGTCCGTACCTTTCCCGGCGTTTCGCGGAGGCAGCGGGGGTGCCTCTGTGGTTGGTGACGTGGGCGAGTCTGTGCTTGCAGAGGGGAAGATCTGGTTGGTGAAGGCGCTGTAGGAGAGCCGCTGCTTGTCCCTCGGGGTGCTGAACCCCGGCAGTGACAGCTTGTCCTGGGGGGAGATGCTGGAGGAGTGGCAGAAGCTCTGAGGCCTCGGCGAGCGCTCTTTCTTGATGGGGCTCGGCTGCGGAGGACAGAACAGCGCAGTGGGCAAGGACTCACCGAGCACGACACTCCAGGCTCCGCTGTGCCTGGTGCACAGGTGCACAGGTTCCTGTGCCTCTCTGTGTGCTCCGAGGTCAGCCGCCACCCAGCAACAAGAGAAGGATGCAGACCTCACACCCCTGATTCCCCGCTCACCATTAGCAGGGTCACATCAGGGAGGCACTGGTTAGCGACCGCAAGCGTTCAGAAGCCTAAGGTCACAGTCGGACGCAACCTTTAATGAACAGATGCCTGCCTGTGCAGGTTACTTTTGCCAGCACGGCACTGCTTCCCACCTGAGTGTTGTCTCTACACCGTGTTCCTTCCCCGGTCAACCCTCTCAAGTCGAAGTCCTCCGTGCTTGCCTCCCTGTTCATTTTACGTCCCCTCAGAAAGCAGCCTCCACGCCGTGGCCCGGAGTGACGCCTGATATTGACGATTCAGACCTGTGGGTCCAAGCCCGGCCTCTCCGATTCAAAACTGTCTTCGGTCGCCTATAAGGGTGTCCCCTGTGTTTGCACTCCTGGTGACAGCAGTGGCATCCATGCAACTTCCCAAGGCAGAAGCCTCAAGGTTACCCAGAGCCACCAGGACCCGGGTGGAGAGCTCAGAAGTGCCCTATGCCGGGTGCAGGCGCCCACCAGCCCCCAAGGACAAGGCCTCCTGAAGAGCCCTTGAGTCCACGTTGCAGCTGCTTTCAGCTCCAGCCTATTTCCCACACCGCGGCCAGGGCCGGTGGGGAAGCTGGCTCCTCTGACAGGTAATCTCTGTGGATAAGGCCCAAAGGCCAAATGTGGCCCGTGATGTGCTTCCTGACCTGGGCCACGCGACCCCTCTCCCCCCAAACCTACTCCAAGGCACCTTACACACTGGGCTTCCGACCCTTCCCCAGACTTCCAGCTCTACCAGGACCCCTTGGCCTTTGCACATGCTGCTCTCCCTCCCTGGAAAGATGTGTTCCTCCCCACTTCTTTGCTTGGCAAGCTCCTCCCTACTCTCAGAAACCCATCTCCAGTGCTTCTTCCTTGGTAGGGTCTTCACCGCTTGCCAAGCTGAGGCGGTTGCTATGTCCTCTGAACACATCTCAGGGATTTCCCCCAAGCTCTCATTGTAACGGTCATCCGTTACAATTTATCTCTCCTCAAAGTGAAGAATGTCTTTAGGACACCTTTGTATGACCACTCCTTAAATGCTGCCCAGGAAAGAGGAAACGCTCAATACAGAGCTGATGAAAGCTGCATGAACGAACCTTCAGAGGCAGCTAGGATCTCGGAGAGTCAGAACCGGGTGTAGTCCCGAGACGGTGTGTACAAGCTTGGAGACCTTAGGCGGCAAAATCTCCGGGTCAGTTCTCCCTTCTGTAGAATGGGGGCCATAACAATGCTGTAGTGGGCTTTTGGTAACAACGACGTGAGGTAGCACAGGCAATGTGCTTCCCACGGCCTAGTTCATACTTAAGTCCTCAATACGTAACACCTTTTTATGTACTAATTAGCTGTTTTGATGGCTAATTTTATGTGTCCACTTGGCTGGGCTATGGTACCCAGGTGTCTGGTTGAACACCAGTCTAGATGCTGCAGTGAAGGGATTTTCTTTAGATGAGATTAACATTTAAATTACAGTTTGAGTAAAAGGGACTACCCTCCATAATGTGGTGGGCCTCATCCAGTAAGTTGAAGGGCTATTGGGAAGAGATGGGGACATCTGCCCTTAAGACCACACCATCGAATCCTGCTGGAATCTCCGGCCTGCCGGCCTGCCCTATACATTGTGAACTAGCCGGCTCCCATAATCATGTGAGTCAATTCCTAAAAATAAATTCCATTCTCTCTCCCTCTCCCTTCAACCACATCCTACTGGGCCTGGTTTTTGAGGAGTCCTGACTGACACAGTTGTGGCACCCAGCAAGGATCGGAAAGTAAACAAAGACGCTGGCCTCAGGTCACAAGACCAGACAGTCTCGGGAAGGGGTCTCGCCCGTGTGATGCAGAAAACCTGGGAGCGGCAGCAGGGATCCGGGTGGCATTGCTGGCACTCACTTTGTCATCCAGGTCGTCGTCACTCTCATCCATCTCCTCCTGACGCAGGTTCCACTCATATTCCACGTGGACGTGTGGGTTGAACTTCCCAGATTTAGCCTGGGACAGCTGAAAGTAACAGCAGGTGTAACCACGGGAACGTAAAGGTTAAACATCCCGTTGTGACGTGACCAGGGAGCAAATCCCACCTTGTTCCTGTCTTCAAATTAATCACCAGTCGCTGCTTAAACGGGCAAAACTCTGACTTTACAGGCTGGGCTACTGTGGGACGGCCTAAGAGGAGTTGCCAAGGATTATAGGCAGAGCCTTTCTTATTTTGATAACGGAACTTCTCTCTGAAATTAAAAGCTTTCTCAAATATTATAATGAGCCTCACGAGCGCAAATTCCTGGCTGGAAGGCAACATCAGAGTTAGTGAAGTGTGAGGCAGGCCTTTCATGTCAGACATCCTGGTTCAATCGTGGCCCACTTTTCTTATCTGTAAAATGGGGGCAGGGAGAGCTATAGTCTCCTCCAAGGTTTCTCACGAGAATACAAACACAGAGCGGCTGGCCTGGAGTCCACACGTGGCAGAAAGCACGGGGATGGAACTTACCCTTCCTGTGTCGTCCTTCCCCGTGGGCAAGAGAATCACCCTACGTTAAGGCCCAGGGGAAGGAGCAAAAACCACCGGGATCAGAAAGGGTGGGGCCTGTGGGGCAAGCCATGCATTTCACCTTTTGAAAACCATCATACGCTGAACTTTACTTGCCCAATTTTTGGAATTCTTTGGCTGCTGAGGAATTCTTTACTACTGAGCTGCGGACAACACCTAACGGGTCTGGCATATAAAAAGCGGGACCTCAAGCCACAAGCCTGTCTGGTAACAATACCTCTCAAATGCCTTTTAGCTCCTGGGTCCCTAACTGCACTGAAAAGACAGACGGGGGTGACATATTTATCATTTGACCACTTTTTGAAATGTAGCCATAGTGCTCGTCTGAATGTCTTCAGCCAATGTTCACAAAGACGATCTATTTCGTCCCCAGGCTCTGAGAATGACACTTCCAGGCGGCTGCTGTCTGATGGACACCGCCCCCCCCGCCCCCGCCCCCCACCCCCAACCCCTCCCCCAGCCCCCAGCTCCGTTCGGCTTACCAGATCTTCACACTGGGTGGCTTTCAACCTCTTTGCTATGTCCAGGGCAGTCTCCCCAGCCTGGTTCACTGAAACGGGGGGCAAAGGCACGTGCATAATTACCTAAGGTGTATCTTGAAGAGGCCACGGACAATAATCAAATTACAAGGTAACACGCGAGTCTCGGTTTAGCCGGCCGAACGCTGTGACTGGTTACGGAGACGTTTGGTCACACTCTTACCGACACTCACGGTGGGCTTGCTCCTCAGAAGAAGCTTCAAACACTCGGGTTTACCATACATACTGCAGTAGTGTAGAGCCGTGTTGCCCAGGGCTGTCTGCTTATCCAGGTTCCCACTGAAAAATGAAGTATTATCGGGAAAAAGTCTAATTTCAAATATAATTTAAATGCGACATAAATAATAGCATTTGAAGCCACAGATTAACCACTTCTCTCGGTGCTAACAACCGAGTCAAGTTGGAGATCTACTCGTAAGCCCAGGAAACACTACGATGTCGCTACCATCACGCCCACATGTCTAAGCCGCATGACAGGAACAGCCAGCGTGTCTTCAGTGCCTCCTGTGGGACAGGTGCTGCCTCTCAGCTTTTCCGCACCTTCTTCCTTCACTAACTCTCCACGACCACCCAGCGGGGCGGGCCATCACCACCTTGGTTTCACAGATGAAAACGCTGGGGCACAGACAGGATGAAGAGCTTGCTCTCAAGACTGTCGAGGCACGGGGGTGACAAGCAGGGATCTGAAAAAAGGCAGTCTGTCCCAGAGCCAAGGCTCTTAAAGACTACACCGTCCTACATTTGAGGAAGAGGTGTGGGCGTTTACATACACAACGGGGCTCGTGTCCAGGCACCATTCTTCATATGTGAGTTCAAATCCCCTTGCTATTTTGACCACTCGCCTCTGGACGAGCTCAGTTCCTCCTCGTATCCTGTGGCTTACAGAACCACCCACTAAAGACTACAGCAAGTCCAAACTGCCTGTGTCCAATATTATACTCCCATGAGCATGTCCCAAATGTGAATTAGCTATTGAGTCAGATACACACGTGGTAGCATTTAAAAAAACATTTTTTTTTTTTACATTTATTTATTTTTGAGAGACAGAGTGAGATGGTGTGCAAGTTGGGGAGGGGCAGAGAGAGAAGGAGACACAGAATCCAAAGCAGGCTCCGGGCTCTGAGCAAGCTGTCTGCACAGAGCCCGACATGGGGATCAAACCCACGAACTGTGAGATCATAACCTGAGCTGAAGTTGGATGCTCAACTGACTGAGCCACCCAGGCACCCCTGTAGCACTTTTTTTAAAATGTTTATTTATTGAGAGAGAGAGAGAGAGAGAGAGCGAGCGAATGAGTGGGGGAAGGGCAGAAGTAGAGAGAGAATTCTAAGCAGGCCCCGTGCTGTCAACGCAGAGCCTAACATGGGGCTTGGTCCCATGAACAGTGAGATCATGACCTGAGCCGAGATGAAGAGTTGGATACTTAACCAATTCAGCCAAACAGGTGCCCCCCCACACTGTAGTTTTTTAATGAACTTATGAACAACGAAAACTCACAGATCCTGTTGACCTGTGTTGTTAAGTCTTCCCTCTTTCAACCTTTCCTCATGCAGCAGGTTTTGGACAGAGACAGGATTTTACATCTTTCTAGGCCGAGGGTTGGCAAACTATAGCCTACTGTTGGCCATATCTGGCCCTCCATTTGTTTTTATAAATAAAGCTTTATTGGGACATGGCCATGCTCACTCATTTACATATGGTCTATGACTGTTCTCACACTAGGTAGAGTTGAATAGCTGTGACAGAGACCTCATGGCCTGCAAAGCCTTTACTGAATGCTTGTCCATATCTGGTCTGGGCCACTGAGAAGACTCGTTGGTGTGAACGATAAGGCATATTCAGAGAAAACAGAAAGCATACCAGTTTTGCACAAGGAAGTCAACCAAATGGAGAGAGGTCTGGTCTGCAGTTCGGACTGCAAGATGTAGGGCCGTCTCCCCAAGCTCCTGAAAAGGACACGATGAGTGTAAGTAAGGTGATCGCATGTCCTACTTTGCCTACAGCAGCTTTGTTCACATCAGTCACCCTGAAGTAATTATTAATAGCGCCCCTTCCACTCTCAAATTGTCCTGGCTTAGACATGGTCACTCGATGTATCAGAATCTCACTCTGCAGGGTTATAATAAAAGGAGTTAGCTTTTAAAGTCATTTTCTACCTTCCCTTTCATCTTACGATTTTAGTGGAGCCTTACCTGTCCGTGTTCCAGCAGTGGTTCCATTAGCTCTACCCCCTCTGCATAGACTTGAATTAGTGCAAGTAAATCCCGAGATTTGATGGCCTCGAGCAATTCATTCAGTTTAGCTGATGAAGACGAACAGGCCTTCCTTGAAAACCTATGATCTACATACTTTGCAGTGATATATTCTTTCCGTACAGTCCTAAAGTAGACCAAAGCAACATATAAACACTTTTTATTTTCTACGAGCTAAGAAAACTACATTTTTCTGAAAAACAGTTCTCTTTAAGTGAAATATACTCCCCAATACTCCTTTTTAGCATTTAAACCAACCAGGTTTCAGACCAACTTATCCCATTATCCCATCACAGAATGAAGAAACTGATATATAGTTACTAGTGTTTGTGCAGGCAATCTATAGTTACAAAATTCATGGGCACGAAGATCACAGTGGAGTTTTTTCCACCTCAACAACAGCTAGAGAAATCTGCTCTGTACTACTTAAAATCAGATACACCTAAGTGTACAAAGAAAACAGAAATTTTAAAAGAACAATTCTAAAAGACCAGTGAAGTTTCCAGAGCTTCAATGAAAAAATCGTACTCTTCTGACACAACTCCTTATGTGAACAGTTAAGAACACGGAGGCTCACTAAGGCCGTCCTTACGGTCACCCCCAGGCCAAGCACTGAGTGCCAGAATAAAGACCAATAAAGATGGCTTGTCTTTCCTGCAGGTGCAGTTGTGAACAGGAGACTGTCAGGGGTAACACACCCGAAGTCTGACTGGGCATGTGCATTTCCTTCTTGAGAACTCATCCTTTCTCCGCTTTTAAGGTCTGTCCCAAGCTCTGGGACTGAGCCCACCTCCCAGCTGCAGGGCTATCTGACCTAAGTGGCCCCATTTGCAGAAAGGGCGAATGGAAGTCTGCTCAGAGTAAAGGAGGGGAGAATCAGGCGAGCCAGCTAGGGTCCAGAGGATACTGTTTGACATCCTGGAACCAACCATACCTGAACTCACCCTGTGACTTTCCTAGTTACATGAGCCACTTAATAAAAAAAGCAGTAGATGGATTTTGGGTTCAAATCCTATTTCTATAGCACATCAGTCGCACGACCTGGGGGCAAACTACTAAATCTTCATGAGCTTTGCTTGTTTTTCACCTGAAAACGGGGAGAATAACTCATTGGCGTCTTTTGAATGAAAGAATGCACAGCACCTACAAGACGCTTTCTTCTTTCTGAGAGAGCTCCAACTCCCCGGACTTAAGAGTTCTTGCTCACAAAAAGCCTCTCCGTGTGTGGAGCCTGCTACCGCCCCATCTCACAGCCACAGCCATCACTGTTTAAAAGCGAGGTGGTGCCTCTTCCTTTCATTCTGGGTCGGCAGTGAAGGGCCGAGCTGGCTGACGGCAGACTTTGGTAGATTCTGCTTGGTAACCAAGATCTGACTTTCGTGGGTGTTCTTTACCCTCAGGTCAAAGTCCTTTCAAGATAAGATGGCTGTGGGGCGCCTGGATGGCTCAGTCGGTTAAGCGTCCGACTTTGGCTCAGGTCATGATCTTGCGGTTTGTGAGTTCAAGCCCTGGGTCAGGATCTGCGCTGACAACTCAGAGCCTGGAGCCTACTTCGGATTCTGTGTCTCCCTCTCTCTCTGTCCCTCCCCCACTCATGCTCTGTCTCTCAAAAATAAATACGTGTTAATGTTTCCACAACAGGCCATGATTTGGAATGAACTGTCGACGTGAAGACACTTTCTCCACAGAGCGGCTGCAACTACCTAGGGGAAGGGGCCAGGGAACATAATCTGTGCACTCCAGCACTCCAGAAATGCACTCACTCCACAATACTTTTCTGTGCTCTGACCTTTCCTCATAATGGGATTTCCTCTGGGGGAAAAAATACTATAACCTTTAAGACGATTCTTGGGAGGGCAGAAGAACAATTACAGAATAGTAAAGAACTCAGTCTATTAGAAGTACTTACATATCACTTGAAGGGGTGGGTTTTGGTGAGGGGCTGGGTAAATTTGCTTCCATAATATCATTAAAACTATTGTTTCCTACATTCTTGGCCAGCTGTAACATACAAAACACAATACAGTCACTCTTTATACTAGCTTAAAAGTTTCCTATTATTACTTTTGAGATTTCTAAATATGTATCTTTTCCCTCACTGACTCAGAATACTAAACCATCCATCCATCTGGTCAGCAAATACTCAATGAGCACCTACTATGTGCAAGGTATGGAACTTTAGGGCACTGAAAATAAAGAGATGGATAAACCATGTTCCTTTCTGCAAGAGCCAAAAGACTAGAAGGGTCATTAATAAGAAAACCAGTAATTTTTACAAATACAACATGATAAATGCTAGAATAGAATAGGATATGGTCCTACACACACACACACACACACACACACACACACACACACACACACTGAGATTGGACAGCAGGTTCCACATACGAATCTAGGTTAAATGACAGCAATAGTTTTTCAAGCTCCATCACACCGCAATTTTAGGCTGAGCAGATTTATTCTTACTGGACAGAGAAGGATGTGGGATTCTCCTTTACATTTGGGGTACACATCAGGATGCTGCAGGAAGCATTTTGCTTCTGGGCTCAAGACCCTTCCAGGAGAATTTGTCCTGAAGGTCTTTTGGTCGTTTGGATAATTCGGGGAACAACATATAGCTTAAGAAACACTCATGCTATCAGGTCTCTGGGGGGAAAATCTTGGGCTTATCACCTGGCAAGTATTTCAGACTTGGACTCTCCCTGTTTCTAGTTGTCAACTGGTTTAACTACCTTAAGTCAAGGCGGAAGTGACACCACCTCCACACTAAAGAAGAATGTGTCAAGTATTAGATCGGGGCCTTTCTTCTCTAATCCTGAAGTGAGTCAGGAAGCTGAGCATTAGTATGATACTTCCTCAATCAGGGGCTCACACAACACAGATGTACCACCATTGCTTAGCGGATGCTCAGAAAGCAAATGCTGCTGGCTGGGTGGCTAAGTGCCTTGACTTCTGGGTACTTTTCTCCAGACAAGGCTAGTGATAAGCTAGGCTTTCAGATTTTTGAGCCCCAGGCTCACTCAGGTTCTGCCCAAGAGCGTTCTGTACGAAGGGCCCTGGTTTGCTTCAAGCACCTTTACCCTTAGTAAAAAGACTCCCTCACAGTGCAGCCGTGTTCAAATCATGCAAGACAGGGCTTCTGACCAGAAGGCATTATGGGAGACCCCAAGCGGGCCTCCCTTCCTTTACTTGGTGTACTTACTGCAGGGACCGGCAGAGCCTGGACCCAATGAGGGCTCCTGATCTGGGTGACTCGTGACGGGAAGGACAGATTCATTCCACGTAATGAAGCTCAGCACCGTCCCTTCGCACCCTATTTCTCCTCACTAGCTGAACAAGTTCGGGGTTAAGGAGCGATGGGCTTTATGGCTGTAGCTAACAGGCCACTCTCACTTCATGGGGACTTACACAAGCTTATAAGCAGTAAAAACAGAAAGACTCTTTAGTCTTTATTTTTATTCACACAGGCCACTGGGTAAAGTGATCATGTGAGTTTCACACCTAATTCCCTTTACTGCTCTTCTAGTGAGTGAATCATATAAAAACTAATTCTGAAAGAAGGCAGCTTTGAAAAAAGCCCATCCCAGAAAAAAAGAGTCAGTTTAGTTGAAGTAATTATAGAAATGCATGATTCACCAGTTCTTCAAAAAGGAAACAGAAACAGTCAACGTTACATACCACAAGATTTACATTTTAAATATCCACGCAAATTCACTAAATGCAGGAATTGGAATTCTCTGTACTCGGCAGAAACAAAAAAAACCTCCAAAGCCACGTATTAAATATATTTACGGCAATATATATTTCCAGGCACAGGTCACTACTTACCAAGAGTTCAGAAGTTCCTAATTTGTCTAGTTCCAAAGACTGAATGCGGGAAATATGAACCCCCATTTCCCTATGGATGCCGGAACATTCTATACAGGTCAAAATGCCCAAGTTTGTTGAAAGCCAGGTGGGTTCTGTGTGGAAAGAAAATTTTGAAGACAATGAAACAAACATGATACCTACTTTTAGTGTGCCAACTACAAAGGAAGCTAGAGTAAGAGCAGTGAAACTTGTGAAGAGTTAAAAGGGAAAGATTTAAAGGCAAGAAATGGATGCTTGTGGTTTAGCCTAGGGGCTAACACGAAGCTTACCAGCCTGTCAGAGAGCAAATCGGCTAAGAGACATTCTAAAGAATTTTCTTTCAACCCTAAATTGAAAACAAAATTAAGTTCTTTATTCTCGTGAAAATGTGAGGAAGCCTTGTCCTGTGAGGCACACGAAACATCCTGGTGAGAGGCACTCCCGCACCACCCTGCGTCATCGTCGCCAGTGACGGATGCGGTTCCACAGGTGTGGTTAACCTCCCAGTTACGACCCATCCTCCTGGTAAGAAGACGACCGTAAATACTGAACGTCAGAGGCTGCTTTCACAGACCTCAGCTGTTCCTATGATCCCCAAGGGCCCCACAACAGGGGGAATACGGATTTCCATGTTACTAAAACTTACAGGGTTCGTGCTCTGTGGTAAGCTTCCTTCTGAGTGGTCAGTACCCGGGTACTTATGACTCCTCTGCCGTATCCTCGCACACACAGCATGAGTCACTATCACACATGCACATGAACACAGCAGAAACTGGGAGACTGGCCTCTGAGGTGCTCATGGCGTGTTGTGTAGAGAAGGCCATTTTCATATGGAAAACAATGAGAAAGCGTATCATACGTGTTTGCAACCATGTTCTGATCCCTACTAGATGGGCGAGCCTGGGAGGTAGGTCACTAAACTTCTTGGAGTCCCCTCGTGTTCCCATCTGTAAGACGGTGATGATGCTAGTATGTTGCTCACAGAGCAGCTGTGAGCATTCAGCAAGAGAATATAAGCTAAAACACAACCAGCAGAGTCCTTACCACAATGTAAGCACTGAAGTCATGCCAGCTACCGTCAATACCTACAGAATATAAATGGCCCTTGAAAACGGAAGTTTGGAGGAAGGTGACACCCATGTGACACAGAGGTTGGGGAGGTTTCCCAGAGCGCAGAAAGGAAGGAAAGAAAGGTATAATGTGTCGGACGATTTCATTAAGTCCTCATAACAACTGAGGTTTACTGTCCCATCTTGGGACGAGGAAACTGAAGATCAGAACAGTAAAGGCACTCGGCATGAGGATGTCCACACTGTTAAGTGGCAGGCTGGTGATTCAAAACCAGGATGATGGACTCCATGTCCGGTGCTCTCTCCATAGTTCCACAGTGCTCATTTAACCAGTAGCATTTGGGCAGGTGACCATTTGGGGAGAGCAGGTGGGAGTTTTCCAGGCTAAGCAAATGGAATGCATCAAAGCGGCTCAGAATTGGGACCGTTTAAGTTGGAAATACATGGTGGGCGTGTGTCTGTGCCCATAAGGAGACAAGGACTTAAATAACGAGCTTATTTTTATTCTACAGGGGGAGAAAGACTGTGTAACAAGCCGGCTCAAGTTTGGGGGCAAATACCTGACGAGCCACAATCGCAGCAGACGTCATTCCCGGGGAGCCGCTGGACGTCCTCAATGATGGCTTTCGTCAGGTCTTCCAGGCTGTTCTCTCCCGTGCTCTGCTCTCCACGGAAGGCCATGGTCAGGGCCTCTTCTTTGCTATTTGTCAATACGGAGATCCATCTGTTGTCGAAAGAAAGAGGAAGGAGACTTAAGAGCGTGGCCGCTGTCTCCTCCTTCCACTGGAAAAAATTTATTTCCGTCAAGAGCTTCCAAAAGAGAATCCGCCCACCCCCCACAGCAATACAGTGAGGAAAAATGAAAGAAATTAAACCCAAAGGGAAGAGAAAGTTAAGAGAATGCAAAGCAACATGCTGGAGAAACCGAGAGACACGAGAGGAGCGGATGAAATGTAAGATCAACACAATGGAGGGCTTGCACGGACGACACGGTACGTGCGTTTCCATCTGGACAGAATGAAGAGCGCCCTGTGTGGGGCCAACCCAATGCGAGGATGAGAAAGAACTGGTGACAAGTGGACACGAGGCAAGAAAGAGTTTTGCAAAAGGCACCTGTGCTCTGGAAGTCCACTGTCGGGGAGGAAACTTAGAAGTGAAAACGAAGGGCTATTTCATTAGCGAGAGAGAAAGAGAGAGAGAGTGTGTGTGCATGAGCAGGGGAGGGGCAGAGACATGGACACACAATCTGAGGCAGGCTCCAGGCTCTGGGCTGTCAGCACAGAGCCCGACACGGGGCTCGAACCCACGAACGGTGAGATCACGACCTGAGCCGAAGTTGGACGCTTAACCGACTGAGACACCCAGGTGCTCCCCCAAGGGTTCATTATTAAAGCACGAAATAGCCACAGAGTGCAACAGTTAATCAGGCATTAAATTTAAAAATTTCAACTAACTTTTTAAAATTGATTTTTTTTAATGTTTATTATTTATTTTTGAGACAGAGAAGGAAAGCATGAGCTGGGAAGGACAGACAGAGGGGGACAGAGGATGTGAAGCAGGCTCCGCGCTGACAGCAGAGAGCCCAACTCAGAGTTCAAATCCACAAACTGTGAGATCATGACCTAAGCCTAAGTCAGATGCTCGACCGATTGAGAGACCCAGGCACCCCTGAAATTAATTGATTTTTATTTTTTTAGAGAGCGAGCAAAAGTGGGGGAGAGGGGCAGAGACAGAGAGAGAGAGAGAGAGAGACAGAATCCCAGGCAGGCTCCACACTCAGCACGGAAACTGCTGTGGAGCTCAATCCCATGACCCCGGGATCATGACCTGAGCTGAAATCAAGAGTTGGACACTCAACCGACTGAGCCGCCTAGGTGCCCCCAATACCTTTTAAATTAAAGGAT
Source organism: Panthera onca (assembly GCF_046562875.1). Taxonomy (NCBI): domain Eukaryota; kingdom Metazoa; phylum Chordata; class Mammalia; order Carnivora; family Felidae; genus Panthera; species Panthera onca. The sequence continues at coordinate 72,235,946 of NC_138356.1, forward strand.
ATTTTCTCTATCGTTTAGTTTCAAGTTAAAGACTAGAAATTGTTTTCTGAAAAACAATTCAAAACACTGGGCTCAACAACATGTTAATCAGCGGCACTGGGTGACTGGAGTTTGCACCGTGTCTGCAGAATCTGTTTTGCTTTCCTTAAGCGTCGTGATGTTCCGGTTATCTGAAATGCCAGTATCTACTGTGTGCCGAGGGCTGAGGATTTCTGAGATGTAATCCTCCAGCAAACCTCTGCGTTGAGGGTGACAATATCTTAGAGATGAGGACGCAGAAGCCCGGAGAGGTTTAGGGGCTCACGAGGTCCTCCAGCGGAGACATGCCTGCTGACTCCCCTCCTTCCCAGGGTTCCTTCATCATGCCACGTGTGCCTCCTCACTCAAGAGATCAGGACAAGTAAAGAAACAGAGGAGGTGGTAGTGACAAGCAGAAAATACGTATTTTAAGAGCAATGCATTTTCTGGAAGGATAATTCAAATTTGGTGGAACAGACTATGTCTCAAAGGGTCAAGAACCAAAGCAGCTATTTCCGACAATTAAAAAAATAAACTTTTTAAATTATTGTAAAGTAACAGGCATACCAAAAAGTGCAAGACAGAAAATAATGCACAGTTGTGTTCTAAGACTCTAAAGTTGCTTTGAGTTTACAGGATTAATAATGTTGGCACTGTACCAGAAGCTTTACACATTTTATCTGGAGTCTCAAAGCCTCTGAGCAAGGTCTGTGATCCCCGTCTTTACTGACAAGAAGACTGAGGTGGGTCACACCCGTGAGAATGGATAAAATGAACAACTCAGGCAACAACAGATGCTGGCGAGGATGTGGAGAAACAGGAACCCTTTTGCACTGCTGGTGGGAACGCAAACCAGGGCAGCCACTCTGGAAAACAGTGTGGAGGTTCCTCAAAAAATTAAAAAGAGAACTACCCTACGACCCAGCAATGGCACTACTAGGTATTTACCCAAAGGATACAAAAACGCTGATTTGAAGGGCATGCCCATCCCGATGTTCACAACAGCGCTGTCAACAGTAGCTAAAGTATGGAAAGAGCCCAAATATCCATCGACTGATGAATGGATGAGGAAGATGTGGTGTACATATACATACAAGGGGATGTTACTCGGCAACTTAAAAGAATGAAATCTTGCCATTTGCAGCAATGTGGAGGGAACCAGAGTGTTTTATGCTAAATGAAATAAGTCAATCAGAGAAATTCAGATATCATAGGATTTCACTCATATGTGGAATTTGAGAAACTCAACAGATGAACACAGGGAAAGGGAAGGCAAAATAAGATGAAAACAGAGAGGGGGGAAAACCAGAAGAGACTGTTAAATATAGAGAACAAACTGAGGGCTGCTGGAGGGAGGGGGGGGGGGATGGGCTAGATGGGTGATGGGCATTACGGAGGGCGCTTGTTGGGATAAGCTCTGGGTTTCCTATGTAGGAGATGAATCACTGTGTTCTACTCCTGAAGCCAAGACTACACTGTCTATTAACTAACTTGAATTTAAACAAACAAACAAACAATAAACAATCTTTGTAAAAAAAAGAAAGAAAGAAAGAAGACTGAGGGGCTGATCGGGCTCAAGGTCAAACGGCCACTAGGGGGCGAAGGCTGGACCAGAAGTCCTCAGCCTGACTTGAAACAGACGGGGAGCTGCTTTCTCTGTTGCCCACCTCCTCCCTCGGTGAGAATGCAGCTCTCCGTTTAATTTCCCCAGACACTTTCCATGAGAAAGAAACTCGAGGGTGCAGCCAAACTGTTTCTATGCAGCTTGCAGGTAAATGAGGACCCAAGCCCGGGGGTGTATGCTCCCTCCGCCGTTACCTCCCTCGTCACTCAAAGCAAAGCCCCCTTCTGCCACCTCCAGCCCCAGGGAAGGCCAAGTGCAGCACCTGCCTGATGGGCTCAGCAAGCCTTTCACTGAAGGGCGTTCGGTCTCATGGGTAAGAAGCCTATACACCTCTTTGCCCAAACTGGGGACTGAATTCTCTGGAAGTCACAGAAAAAATACGATAGTAATGGCTTGGGTTTGAGGACAAAGAAGCAGCAGATGCGTTCCCTGCCTCACATAAATCTCCCATTTGGGGGTTTGGAGAAGGGAAAAAAGGAGGAAAGAGTGAAACATGAGAAGGGGAAGTAATATTCCAAGGTGGTTTTGGAATTCTGGCTAGGAAATTCTTAATGGCACACGTGTCAGGAGTGCCCATACATGTGACCGCCTGCTGTACCTTTTCCAGCAGGAACCCGTGACACCCGTCGCAGCCAGTGACGCTCACCTGCTCGCACCACCTTTCACTGCTACCTTCCAACAGGGGCCTTAACCAGGCACCTACTGTTGGTCCCGTGTCTTAATAAAGGAGGGGGATGAAGTTCCCAGAAGTAAACCAAGCGATGCCACCCAAGTCAAGGCAAACGTGATGGTCTGGATTCCTCGACGCTCTCACCTCTGAGTGTGACCTGTAACCCGTGACCTCTCATCACACAGTGTGGTGAACTGGAAACTGCACGGGCCAGCAGGGCCAGCACTGCAATCACATATCTACCATTTTGTTTTGAGCCCTTAAACAAGTCACTTAACCTCACTTGATTTGTTAAATCATCTGCAAAACGGGCATAATTAAGCCAACCTTGTGACTGAAAAGATGAGCGATACCGTAGGCGAGCCCCCGCTCGCCCACAGTGAGCACCTAGACTGCGGGCAAGGAGACACCCGCGGTAGGCCGAAGGACTCCCTTCCCCAACTTGCTCAGAAGACCCCTGGGCTACTGGGACTGTGACCATGGGTGCGCTGCCTTTTAGTGCCCTCGTTTTCAAAGGAGGGAGAGCAGTGTCTGCCTCCCGGGGCTGTGAGGAGTAACAGAGCCCGACACGCACGACGTGCAGGGCGATCTCGATAAATACGGCCTCCGTGAGTCTGAGGGTGGAAGGCCTCCCTCCCGGCCTCTCCTGGTGTTACTTCTCGTCTAGCCGCTCTCAGCTAGCCAACCCCATGATCAGCCACATCCCTTGCTTCCTTTCTATTCCTTTCCATCGCTTCCAGGCCAGGGGAGCGTGCATCTGGAGCGCAGAGTATCTATAACCCTCTGGCACCGTCATGAGCCGTTCACACAGCTTTCCTCCTAGGAGGACACTGTCTCGGAGCCACACTCCCAAGAACCCAAGGGGGTGCGTGCTCCCATGTGTGCCACAGCACACCACCCTTCTCTTCCAGCAGAGGTCTTGTTTCTTCAGGGCAGGGGGCTCTGCCTAACTGAGTGCTATGTTCTCTGTGCTTTACACAGTTTTTGGCCTGGGGCTGGCATTCAGTGAATCTTCAGATGAATGAACGGGATAAAGACTTCTCCTCTTCCTTAATCTCTCCTACCTTCTCTCTCAGTGCCCGCCCACCCTCCCACCCCTTTTTGCTCTGTTTCTTCCAACTGTACATCTTTTCGACCCATTCTTTATTCTTTCTGATCCTTCATCATTTCTCCTGAAATGGGGAAAGAGTGGAATTCTTCATAGGAGGAGGAGAGCAAGGAAGGTAGAGGGAGAGAGAAAAGGAGTAAGTGTAAGGAGAAATGGGGGTGAACAGAATTCTGTGGCTCTCCAGAAATCATTAAGGAAGGAAAATAGCATTTACTGTGTTCCAACGGATGGGGCTTTGAAAATGTGAATGCTACCAAAAGGTTTAACTGCCAGCTTTAACGCAAACATCCTCTCTCCCAAGCAGCTGAAGATATAATGGCCCCACACTGCTTTTTTCAGCCCTGGCAGGTGGCAGGCCACAGGAAGGAAGAGGGAATGAAGCAGCCTGGGACCAGGGAGAAGATGACAAAAGGGGGTGGGGACCTGCCCGAGGCTGCATCCCTGGGTCAGGTGAGGCAGGAGCCCAACCCAGGGGCATGTGACACCAAAGTCTGTTCCCCCCAAGACACGAGGCTCCTGAGCCACGCTCATCCCCGGGAGCCACCTGCCTGTCCTGTTCCTGCAGGGTCAGGCTCTCCTGCTCCCCTCAGGTAACAGCCAAGCACCCGGCAGGCTGGTTCAGCACCGGGCGACGTGCAGGCGATGTGATTAAAGGTGAGTAAGGCACGGTCCTTGCCCTGGGGAGCTCTCAGTCCGTAAAGGGCTCAGACCGAACCCGAGGCTCATCAAGGAGTGTGAGCAGGCCCAGGGGTGACGGAAGGAACAGAGCCCCTGAGTGGCGAGGCCTGAGCCGAATCCTGAAGGGAGCGTGGGAGTCCACTGAGTTCCCGGACAGAGAGAGGAGTGACAGGTGGAGGGCCACGGGTGAGACGCGAGCGTGCGGAGCCACGAGGAGAGGTTCTCGGTAATAAAAAGGAGACTTCAAGGTACGCGGTACAGGAGAGAGGTGCCTGTTCGGCTCAGGACCCCAGGCCATTATATCAGAACTACTTACGCTACATAATCCTGCTCATCCTCTGCCTGAAAGTGATACGTCCTATTATCTACAACACAAAACAGAAAAAGAGCCAGACTTTAGAAAGCAGAACACCTGCAGGTATAATGTAAATTATGAAAAGTTTCTGGAGAAAAAAAAACAACACCATAAAAGTAAAATATTAGTATAATTTGTTTTTACACCATTTTGATTTAGCAGTTACACAATTCACTTTGTCGGTATTGTTTTTCTGAAGTGCAAGAGTAATACAATAAAATAACTGCAAATACCTGGTATCGCGCACTTTTTGTGAAAAAAAAAAAAAAAAAAAAAAATGGGAAGGGGGAGAGATCCCATGTGATCAAAGTGGATTTCAGTGACCAGCTGGCCAACCGGAGACTGCTGGCTGCCAGTTCAATATTTTACTTGTCATTTTAAATTTGCCTTTTACTGTTTCTTTTCTTTTCTTTTTTTTTTTTAATTTTTTTAACATTTATTTATTTTTGAGACAGAGAGAGACAGAGCATGAACGGGGGAGGGGCAGAGAGAGAGGGAGACACAGAATCGGAAGCAGGCTCCAGGCTCTGAGCCATCGGCCCAGAGCCTGACGTGGGGCTCGAACTCACGGACCGCGAGATCGTGACCTGAGCTGAAGTCGGACGCCCAACTGATTGAGCCACCCAGGCGCCCCTTACTGTTTCTTTTTTTAAAAAAAATTCGTTTTCTTCAATGATCCATAACTCCAGGGCAGCCCCTACAAGTAGGCATACATTGACCCAGGTTGCTCTCTGGCTGAATCAGGCTTCAGGGAGGTAGGGCTTCAACCCTGCTCGAGAGGCACCTTCAAGCTGCTACCCGGGTAAGGAGGCAACAGCCTGACCTGGACAGTTTGGGCAGGCGTATGCAATGGACACTCTTTCTTAAAATGCAGGATTTGCTAGACTGCTTCAACGTAGGTCCAACTAACCTTTCTGTACTAACCAGTCACTTGCTTCGTGACTGCTCCAGGTCAAGTACTCACACCCTGTATCTCCCTGAGAGAGAGACAGAGAATGTGTTTGTCCAAGAACACGCCATGCGTAGTTGAGCCCAAGAACCCTGGCTGAGAAATCTTGCTTTACTGCTGTGTGACCTTGGGTAAATCACTGAATGCCTCTGAGCCTCAGTTTTCTCTTCTATAAAACAGGAAATTAATAGAGCTTTTGTGAGGATCAGCCATAATGTTTACAAAGCCCCTGGCACATATCAGATGTTCAATAACGGATGACTATTATTAATAAGCTACAGGCTCTCAAGTCTAGGATTTCTTGGCTTTTTGGGGTCATAACTCCCACTTTTCATATTTCTTTCTCCTCAATAGCCTGAGAAATTTCTCGGTCATAAAAATCATGGGGACTCTGAACTTTAATAGATGCTGCATAATCCAGCTTGGATCTAAAGGGTCTCACGACGGATTGAGGCTTTTGGGTTGAAACTGTTTTGGGGCTTCTATTCACACAACTCCATCAGAGGATTTCAAGGGGGCAGATAAGCATTTCTGTGCTGTGCACACAGATTGTGCCCTTGAGCTGGTGGACAGCCCCACAGGGCTCTAGAGAGAAGGGAGAATACTGAAGGTTAATATGTAGGATTTCATAATACTGGTGAGTCACTATCGGTCCTACTGTCCTCTTCCCTTATAAAGAGGTGTCCCTTCAGTGACCACGGGGGTCCGTAAGTGCAACCACGGGACCAGGGTTAAGCACAGGGAGCTGGTCTAGAGGAAAACAATCTTTACCCCACTCTCTGCAAACCATGAAGATACAGGCCATAGCTTGGGGGATGGGAGGGTCTTTAGGAGCTCTCATCACTGGGAAAAGCACACTTCGACCCATGGAGTGAGAGAGTGATGGCATGCAGTGTCGTCCATTTGGGAGGCTGGAAGGCAATTTTTCTTGGAAGCAAGATGATTTTTAGGAGCCCTATTTTGCAGGGACAAAACTCTGGGCAGGTCTGCTGTAGGGTTATAGGGGCACACCTGCACTCCCAAGTCTATGCCAGAGAGTTTTCTGTTTTTGTTTTTTTTTAACGTTTATTTATTTTGGGACAGAGAGAGAGTGCGAGCAGAGGGAGAGGCAGAGAGAGAGAGGAGAGAAAATCCCAAGCAGGCTCTGTGCCGTCAGCACATCAGTGCACAGTCCAACTCAGGGCTCGATCTCACGCACCGTGAGATCACGACCTGAGCTGAGATCAAGAGTTGGACGCTTAACCAACCGAGCCACCCAGGCGCCCCATGCCAGAGATTCTTAACCACAGGTACACATCAGAATCACCTGGGACTTCCTAAAAATATTTATGTCTGGGCTTCACAGCAGAGACTGTGATTCAGCAGATCTAGGAGAGAAATAGGAATGTACTTAGAAGAATCTCTCCAAGCGCATAAAACTGTGGGCTCATGGTCAAGAACTGGTCTAGTTTAACGTACAGATCTCGATACGAATCCACTGGGGGTCAGATCTGACCCTGTTATGCCTTCCCCCGCCTGCGGGTGGGCTCAGTGTCAATGTAGCAGCGTGCCCGTGCAGGAGCGCCAGGGGCCCTGCCTGGGAAAGCTGCTGTTTGCACGCCCGGAGATGGAGATGTATGTCAGAAGCCACACACACCGACCCGGAGAGAAAAAGGACTCACGTGATATCAGGTCAAAAGACTTCTTGTCCTCGGCATTTGGTTTCACTTGGCAGGTGAGGAGGTTCAGCTTAGCGGGTTGCCTGTTAGACTAGAACAAGAAGTGAGGAAGTTACACGTTGCATTATCTTCCCACCTGCGGGGTCCGCGGCCTGCGGGGCAGACGGGCAGCTTCATGCAGTGCGTGTGGTGAAGTTTTATTTACCCCGTTAGAATTGTGAGTCTCATTAAAGAAGGACAAAGATCTTAGGTGGCCTGACAAATGTCTTTGCAATGTACGTGCATATCCTGGTGATTAATCAGAATGGAACCAGGATCATCCGCCTCCCTTTCAATGAAGAGTGGGCACGCTCCATGGAGATGCACCTTTCCGAACTTACACGTACCCGAGCACGAACAGTCGGCACTCTCCGTACTGTATCTTACTGTGAAATGCAGAGGACTCCAAATGACCCCGGGAATCAGTCATCCCAAACCTGATGTCTCAGGTACCCACACATTTTGGTTGCAATGCAAAATTTAGTACTTCTCTCAAAAGCGCAAAGACAATTGACCTGTGAGACACTGCTTAACGAGACATTGTTGAATGAGCTCCAAAATCTTGGAGAGAGGGAAAATACAGTAAGGATTTCATATCATTTGTCAGCAAATCTCTTGCTCACACACATCATTCATTCAGGCCCGGCAGTATTTAGAGAGTCACGCTAATTTAGGCTTTGCCTACATGGAGTCTTGTTACAGAATCACCCTGGTCAAAACTCATTCTTGCCCTCCTGTATTTGTCCAAGGTCACATGTTGGCCAACGGCTGATGCCAGATGTCTGCTTCCTGCAGGAGCTGACCAAGGAGGGAAGTGTCTGAGAGCCCAGGCTGGGCTTTGCTCGAACACAAGCCTGCTGAAGTAAACAATGGAACTCTAGTCCTGTGTACCTGCCTCCATTCTTGGGATTCTGAAAATCCCCCCACCAGGACCATTTACACCCAAGGAACTTGAGTTTTTGGGGAAAACGGAGCGGGAGAGGATAGGAAAAGGTCACACGTCAGTGACCCAATCAAAGCCCCGAACAGAGATGGCACACGATTAAGACAATTTCAATAACACATTACCTCTCTCATTCTTGATAGTAGACACTGGACAATTAATTTGTTTACCTTCCTGAGCTCACTGAACAATTTGTGAGATTCTCCTTCCTCTGTGCTTTCACTGAGTTTAGACACAGAGATTAATGCCACTTGTCCTAAAAGATCTGTTCCAAAAGGAAGCTGTCTGGGGGAGGAAGTGACAGAGCCCGAGGGACTTCATGTTGCCTGCATGTAAATTTGACTCAGGCGTGGAAACCAGCAGTGAAGTCCTTCGCAGGATGGTTCTGCCTAAGAGGAAACAGCACTTGGGAAAGGGTTCCCGCACTACAGAACTGGTTGCCAAACTTAGGATGGGGAGGCGGGGGTTTGTAGGCCTGTAAATTTTTCTTAGAATGCACCTGGCTTGTGGGTTGCTAAAGGCCTCAGCCTCCAAATCCTCGGCTGCAGCCACGCCCAGGCCCAGCCCAACTGCGGAGGGAACTGTCGGTCCCACATCTCATCCTTCTGGATGTTGGCGAGAGGGCTGGAGTCCCACATGAATGACGATCACATGTGACAGCCTGAACAGGTAGCGATCCCAGTTCACTGTAAGACTCTCCATAGAATACTGGGTTCCAATTTGGCATCCACATTTAAAGGATGGAGAAAAGCTTAGGAAAGACCAGGAGATGATTAAAGGAGTGGAAAATGGGCACTTTGAAGATCGGTTAAAGGCACTATTTAGTCCCAAGGGAAGAAGGCTGGGGAGGGATTTAATAACCATCCTCAAGAACATGAAAGGTTGTTATGGGGGAAGGCTGAACAGCTGTTTTCCATTTGCACGAATGAAGAAGAAATATACTCAAATTGTAGAAGATCTGAGCCAGACATAAGGAAGAACTTCCCAAGCTTAAGATGATTATGTATAATAAGAGGTTTCAGGTTTCTTACCCTAAAGTTGAGAAATCTCTTGGAAAAATTTAAGATTTTTTAAAGTTTATGTTTTTTGAGACAGAGAGAGAGAGCGAGAGCGAGCATGTGCAAATGCCCACAAGCAGGGGCAGAGAGAAGGAGAGACAGAATACCAAGCAGGCTCCATGCCATCGGTACACAGCCCGATGTGGGACTCGAACTCACAAACCATGAGATCATGGCTTGAGCTGAGGTCAAGAGCTGGACGCTTAAATGACGGTGCAACCCAGGCACCCCCAAAATATAAAACTTTTTAAGACACCATTCACATATGAATGTAGCAGAGAATTCTCTGTAGCAGAGAGTATAGATGATTTTCTCTCCCCAAATCTATATTACTCCAGTATTTCTGAACCTAACCAACAGATACAATCAAGTAACAGATACATTTTCAGAAAGAAAAAAAGTAACATTAACTGGATTCAGAAAAGTTAAACATGCCATTCACCTCTCATTTCTAAGCATGGACCACCTCCAAGTTCACTACCAGAAAGCTCCTGATGATAAGCGTTCTATACAGTGTAAGTCCTTCCATGGTTGGCCCATAATTCCAGTGATGATGGCGTATGGTATTTATTTCCTCGGAATTGTGTCAAGTCTACTGCACTGACACTTGTCACATCAACACGCACTTCATTTGACACAGGTCCATCTTGCCTACATAAAGTGTTCTTCCCCTAAATGCCAGTGAGACATCTGACAAATGACCTATTACTCCAAATGTGAGTTTGAGAATCAAAGAACACAATTTTTCACTGGTGAAGCAGTCAACATAGCCAGTACTGAGCCCACAAATACCAGAAACCAGAGTGGTGTATGCTCAGCCAAAGTCCGCAGACCGAGGCCCTAGAAGGCTCAGGAATCAGTAGGGTAATCCACATTTGTAGATTCCACGGTAGAAATCCACATTTGTATAACTTTCCACAGTAGAAATCCGCATTTGTATAACTTTCCAAAATTTCAAAGCACTTTCTCGACATTAGTACTAATTTATAGGTATATTGATTAAAGAAGGTATAATCTTGCTGGCATTTTGGCAGACTAAAATCAAAGACTAAATGACTTGCCCTGGGCTACATCACTGGGTACAGTTTAGGAAATGCTTTCATATTGTTTAAGGAAAGGAAAGAAAAACTCAGAGCGAAGAAAGCATGTACTTATCGAGTCCTTACTGGTGAGGATTCCTACCGCACTCAGAATAAACACCACAGTCTGTACCTCAACTCCAATACTGCCTCCTGGCTCCTTTGGACCAGCTCCTGCCACCGTGCCTGCGGCTCCCTCTGCTGGGCGGTGAGGGCACTGGCCTCCCTCCCGTGATGCACACACCCTGTGGCCCTCCCAGATCTCCAGGCTCTGTCCTTCCCTCCAGGGCTCTCAAAATCAGCACTTCCTCAGAGGCGGCTTTCCTGGCCTGATGACCCTCCAGCGACTTTGCATCCCCTTTACACCTGCTCTATCGTCTTCCAGTCTCTGATTACTCCTTATTTCCTTCTTTCTTCCCACTGAGGGCACACACGTTTCTATTTTGTTCACTAAAATGTGCCTGGCATACAGCAGGCACTCAATAAGCGTTTACGAAATGAATGAAAGCATTCCAGTTGCCTTACCTGCACTACCTCCTGTGCTCCCATCTGTGAGGGAAGCCACTAGTTTCTTATACTAAGTAACATGAAGAAACGGAGGCACAGAGACGTTAACTCATGTTCCTAAAATCTCCCAGTAAGGAGACAGCAGAGCCTGGAGCTGAACCCCGGTCTGAAGGGACTAAAGCCCCGCTCCTCCTCCCGGCTCCACCAAGCGGCACAGGCCTGGAAAGACGCGACGCGGAATCGCTCAGGAAAGGGTAGAAGCCCCAGGGCACGACGGAACGTCTCCTTCTGAGAAGAGGAAGGGCTAGAAACAAACAGAGCGAGGGTGTCCAAGGTTCACTTCTACTTCGGTATCTTCTCAGGTCATCGGATTCTCCCCCAGTTACTTTTGTAACTGAGGAGAAATTTTAGAAGCCTATTTGATACACCTGTTCACTTACTTGGCCCAACAGTTATTAAGCCTCTGCAACATCCCAAGCACACGCGAGAACACTCGGTCTGCGCCACCAAGCAGCTACGGGAAACGGACCGAGCACGGATCTGGAATGTGTGCGGAGCCTGGGAGCGGGGGGTGGGGGTGGGGTGGGAGGGCTGAGTGGGGAGTCCTCCGGAGAGGCAGCCTCAGCCCTGGCGAGGGCCCAGAGGGGGAATCTGAACAGGGGTGGGGCGGGGGAGGGGGGACAGTGAGGAGGAGCAGGTGCAGGCAGTGGGGGTTAAGAGGAGACCAAGGCAGAAGCGATGCCCCCTGGGGAGGTCGGGGGGAGAACTGCATTGGCGCTAAGGAGCTCACATCCCCACCTCTGTGGCTTGGACAGTCTCCGGAAGGGAGTCACTCCAACAGTGGACACTTAGGTTTGTATGCAGGGGCGTGGCTGGAGGAGGAAGCCAAGAAGGTAAGATGGACGAGTGATGATGGGGGCTGGAAGCAAAGCTACAGTCGTGGTACTAAGGGCTGGGGACTCAACATACAGCTGAAGAGAGAGGCTTTTAACTAATTATTCTAGAAGTTACCTCTATAGGGTATGTGTTCTCACTCAGCCCAGGCGTCTGGATGGTGAGTGGAGGGCAGGATGCACGGTCCCTGCGGGGGGCAGGGGGAGGGTCTGCTGCTGAGCAGGGACTTTGAAAAGCTACACGTGCTTCTGTTCCAAACATCGGTCTGACATGTGTCAAAACTGAAGACTTTGTGGCTCTGTTCCCTGAGACTCTGAGGCTTGTCCTGCAGATTTCACTTTTCATTACAAGAATGACATAAACTGGGGACACAGTGCGACAAAAGAACTAACTGAATGTTACCTGTTAATCTCACTTTCACACCCAGAGATGATCGTTGTTAATACACTGACTTTAACAAAACGTCTGGGTGTGTGTGTGAGAGAGAGAGAGCTAGAGAGGTGTCTGTTTTTAAAAAATCATGGGTTCGTTCAAGTTGTGGATACCGTTTTGCAAAGTGCTTTTTTCCCCAACTAACAGTTTACACAGATGTGTTTGTCTTATACATACACGCGGACCCGGCAAACCCACCCTTGAATGTTTCCCTTTTGGAAATACTCCAAACTGGGGAAGCTCTGCACACGTTCCGTGAGCAGAAGTGATGAAGAGATTCTCCCCGTGAAAGAATGCACTGCCACTCAAAACGGAAAATGGCTGCTCAGCCAGGAAGCCTGTCAGCAACGTAAGCAGAAAGGGAAGGAGTCGATTCCGATGAACGTTTCTGCGTCTCCGGGAAGAAAACAAACAGCACACGTTGGTCCTTAGCTTCGTGTGCGCCACGGGGAAATGTCTGCGCTGCAAGTGCGAAGCTGTTAGCGCAGGCATACTTCTCGGCTAGCAGCCAACAGCTGTTGCTGGAATCAGTATCCAGAAACAAACTTCTTTCCCTCCATCATCCTGTTGACTTGCTCTGCTTCGCAAACCAGAACTGAGTATCAGCCACTCCTCGGGGGAATAAGCCTGACCCCACCAGGCTGAGGCTGTTGTGTGAAAAGAGGTTAAATAAGAGAGCTCTCTTCCCTTTCTGTGCCTGGTAACAGAGCTGTTCCGACCATTATGGCCATTGCCAACTTTTTGCTCCATAAATATTTAGACACCTACTCTGCCCTAGAGGAACACATATATTTGGCACGCAATGAATAACCACAATAACCTCTGGCAAGACATTAGGTACACACTGAACACCTACACGGCAGAGAGATCGGATCTCTAAAATTTTAGTACATCAAAACTGCTTTTTGGAAGTATTTTGGCTCACTTGGGGCAAGGTAACAGCATTCATTCACTGGGCACCTACACTGCTAGGTATTTTTAGAAATTGTGTTATTTAATTCTCGCAATAACCCTAATAACTAGGTCCTGCTACTGTACCCATTTTACAGATGAGGAAACGGACGGTCAGGAAGGCAAAAAATAAAATATTTCAGAGAAAGGAAAAAGCAAAGCTGAGATTTGAACAAATTCTTTCCCAGAGCCTTTTCCATTGATCTCACACGGTTTCCTTGTCAAGGCAAGCCCTTGGGACGTTTGCAGAGTAAATGAGAACATGTTTCCTGCTTTTTCTTTTCTGGTTCTTCCTACCCTGGAACGGTCAGTTCCCTCATTTCCCTCAAAACCACTTAGTGTATCTGTTGAGAAATCCCACCCATTCCTGACGTGTTCCATGTTCCAAAATTACCATCTTGTGGCTACAATGAAAGCTCTCCACCCCTTTAGTGGTCCTTCTGATAGCTTAGGGAAGGGGGAGGCGATCATCTCCCTGAAGTAATTCCTCCTAGAATCTGTATCGACTGTGGATTCCTTCAACCCCCCCAACCACTTAAACCTTGGTGCTCACTTCCGGATGGCAGAATGTTATGTGTGAGGAAGATAGGTTTGAATATGTAGATGTTCTTGAAAATCTCTTACTGCAGTAAGGAACCTGATGGTCTATTGTGCTGTTAGGGCTGAGAATCACTGGATTCAGTGGCCAACAGCTGCCTCTTCCAATCACCTCCAACGGCTCATTCGGATGCAAGCCACAGGAATTTGCATCTGAAATAAACTCTATGCTGTCGCCGCTGATCTATAACCTTGGGATTGAAATACAGTAAAAACTCCTATGCAGTGTATTAGTCAGAAGCATCAACGACCTGTAAAACATAACCACACAGACTTCTAAACATATGTTTCATGCAACTTGAACTTGGGAAGTCCTTGGATAAACATCTTCGGTTCTGCATTTGCAACGTGGCGGAAGCCCAGAAAGATATTCCGCAGACACCCCGAGTTTCAGAAATGGTGCTATTTTATACGTCCACATACCACTGTCTGCACTGGAACAGCTGTTTCTTCTGCAGGTGACCGTGACTATTAAGATTCGGCACCAGGGGTGCCCGGGTGGCTCAGTTGGTTAAGCTTCTGAGTCTTGGTTTCAGCTCAGGTTGTGATGTCGCGTTTCGTGGGATCGAGCCCCGTGTCAGGCTCTGTGCTGACAGTGTGAAGCGTGCCTGGCATTCTCTCTTCTCCCTTTCTCTGGCCCTCCTCCTCCTCACATGCTTGCTCTCTCTCTCAAAATAAATAACTAAATTTAGAAAGGATTCAACAGCAGTGCTGGTGGGACCAGAGGCTACATTTTGAACTTAATTTATGAAAGTCAGCTCTGGTCTGTAAAGAAAAGGGAAGGGGTTGAGGGTGCCAGGTCACAAGGGCAGTGGGGTGAGAGCGGGCTGCTCAGGGGAAGAAAAATGGCACCACCGGAAGCGGATGGAGGGGACGCAGAATTATCAGTCAAAAGGGGGAGAGAAAAATTCCAAAAGAGGATTAAAATAGTAAGTGGTTCAAGATGTCGTTACACGTTTTTTCATGGTTCTTGCTTAACTGGAACTTCTGCTACATCAACTGTAGTTTTTAAGTTTGTTCTCGAATGCTCTTTTTGTTAGTACCTGAATATACAGATGGCAACAACTTTCAAAGAATGTGTTACTTAAGCCTCCAAAAGACTCTTCAAACAGGGTAGGGAAAGCGGTGCCACTCCACTGGCTCATCTCGGGTTCCCTGAACGCGCTTCCTGGCCTCGGGACTGTGGACTGCCCTCTTCCCTCTGCTGGGACTGCTCCTCCCTAGTTTTACCACTAACTGCTCAGAAAAGCCTTCCCTGGCCACACGAAGGCAGCTCCCCTTCATTTTCTACCCCAGCATGCTGCTCACTTCTTAGAGCTCTGAGCCCTGGGTCACTGCAAGCTCCGAGAGGGCGCGGCCGGCTAGTTCATCCTCGGTCCTCTAGCATCCGGCCCAATGGCTGCTTGGAATCAGCGAAACAGTTTAAGAGCCAAACATTCCCATTTTACACTGGAGAAAATGGAGGCTCCAAAGGCTTATGTCACGTATCCAAGGTCCTACGGATTGTTCAGGGGTTTGAGGCCGGGTCTCATGGGCTCCCAAGTTTGTCCTTTGACAAGTCGTCGTTGCTTCTAATCTCTTGGAGAAAGGAAAATACTCTCTTCTTGCGGTGGGGACAATATATGGAATCTGGTGGAATCCAGCATAGCCTCAAGAGGCCATAAGGGCCGATCACAGAGACCCGTTGTTAAATCCGCAGCAAGGAAGGGGGCGGGCGATCTGCTGTGCAGGCTGCCTTGTGCCTCCTGATGGCCTTCTGGTGCACCTGCCAACCCCCTGGCAGCCGAACGAACGCAGCCCCTTCGGGCTTTGGAGTGGACTGATAAACAACAGTCCCTGGGAACTGTCTGTGTATCCCCAAAGCCCAAAGCAGGGAGACAGACATCAAATTCTTAGCTTTGGTGACGCTGCCCTGGAGGTGCCAGAGGTGCTGTTAACCTCTGACAGGCTGAAGAGGATAGGTACCTGAACTTGGTTCACAAAGCATCTTAAGAAGTAAGGAAGTAGCAATACAAAAAGAAAAAAGAAAAATTCCAGTAAATCAGTTTCCAACGGAGGTAGTAACACATTAGGGAAGAGTAGTAATAGCAATAATAATAACTGACTTTTTTTGAGCACTAATTCTGCCCCACAACCTGTTCCAGTTTAATCTTTACACCCACCTATGAATTAGGGACTGTTAATAGCCCCATTTCATTTAGACGGGGGAAGCCTCATAGGGATTCAATGTCCCCTGGAATTCGAACCCAGGCAGAGTAGCTCCAGGATCCAATGCTGTGACCCACCTCAGCTCTCCGAGATGGTGACAGTAACCGCTAAGTTTATGAAACGTCCAGTGTGGTCCACGTGCCCCAAAGCTTTAAATGCATCTGCTCCTTGAATTCTGTCAACACCGGAAGACGCGTACCGTTATTACCCTATTTCACAGATGAGGAGTAAAGTTAGGTGCAGTAACAAAAGCCACACGTGGTAAGTTGCTGGAAGGGTATTTCAGTGCAGGGTGCCTCAGAAGGTTGTGCTCCTGATCCCCACCCCTTTTAACATTTATTTTTGAGAGACAGAGAGGCACAGCATGAGCAGGGGAGGCGGAGAGAGAGAGATACAGATCTGAAGCAGGCTCCAGGCTCTGAGCTGTTTGTTAGCACAGAGCCCAACGCGAGGCTCAAACTCATGAACTGTGAGACCATGACCTGAGCTGAAGTCAGATGCTCAACTGACTGAGCCACCCAGGTGCCGCCCCCCCCCCCACCCCTTTTAAAAAGTTCAGCCTACCGAGCACCTTCTCAAGAGGCTCAGCCTGGTCCAGTCCCACTGGTTTCTCAGGCTCTTTGAGTAAAATGCCAAACCTTCTTAGTGAACATCTGTGTGATAGTTTATGAAAATACTTTTAGTGTTGGCTGATTGAGAAAAAGTGACGATAAACTTAGTGACTTGTTAGGGTGTTAATCGTTAAGAGCATCTGCAGGCATTTGAAAAATTGAGATTTAAAAGAAATCAGTTTTCAGATCCAGACAAATTCACAGACGCTTTGTCGTATCTTTAATATCAAGACTCCCCATTTCCTCCTTCCAGGAAACCTGGACTTGTCTACTCTAAGGCCCTATGATGATTCGACGAGGGGTTTCTTTCTCCAAAGAACTATTACTGAAGCCACTTTCAAAGGCCTAACAACAAGCTGGCATCTGAGAAAAGGCCGATTCATATAGTAGGAAGAGCAGAGGCTTCAGGGTTTGAAAACTGGTCCAGCTGTTTACAAATGGCTAATTCTAGGCATGGGGTTTAATCTTCCAGAGTCTTTGTTTCTTCTTCTATAAACTGCGGTTTCACCCAAAAGTATTCAGTGAACACTACCTGTATGTCAGGCAGTGTGCTGGGTACCGGGAGATCAAAGGCAAGACATAGTTTCCACCTCCTAAGAACTTTCCAGACCAAAGAAAAGTGAAGATGGTGGCATCTATGTTGTATAGCTAGCCTGGCATGCTCTAAGTGATCAATAAACGGCAATCACCTTTCTTGTTTCAACCCAGGATCTGAGCTGTATGTGACACTGAGGTTAATAAATACACCAAGTAAGGACTTTGGAGAAGTCAAACTTCTTACACTTTTGCAATTAATGTTTTAGGATTATTTCAATAAAGTCATACTCCAACTATAATTCTTACATATTCTTTGATAGCTTTTTAAATTATATACTAAAATGCTTAAAGTAAAAAGGATAAGAAAACAACTCAAAGATATAGAAGTTTATGTATAATAGTTTTGTGGCTGGATATAAAGTCCTTTATCCTTAAGCTTTGAGGCTGACTGAAATGTTTGCGATAGATTTCTTAGAATTGGTATTTTGAAATACCACAAGCATTTTATACTTTGCTCAAAACATACTAGATGGCCCATAAATGGAAGCCACTATCCATACATATTACTGTAATAACAAATTCAGAGATTCTCAGTGAATCTGATTCCCATAGTGATGTACTACTTTGAGTAGTAAATAAAAAAAAAGTATGTCTTTGAACAGATACAAGAAAAGCAGTGAATTTGCAGATGAGCTCCTGTAGGGCTGGCTGCCCCCTTTGCAGGCACCCCCAAAAATGCATTTCTTCCTTAATAGTAAGCTAGGGAGATGACTGGCCCCCAGAACAGATCATTCTCGAATGGTCAATCCAACAGTCCATGGCTCATCAATCTAAGTGCATACGCGACCCTCTGCTGGGTCACGTGGGTAAGTGACACCGACTGGGGGCCTTCAAGCAGTGAAATTCCCACGTGCTCAGAGGTCCCAAACAAAGCCTCCACGTTTTCTAACAAAGGTTGTTCTGTCCACTTTTCCAAAGATGACTCAATCCCACATGTTTCCCCAAGGAAACTGCTGGCCTTCGTTTTCAACTGGATTGTAAGTCATCAGCAGTGTTTGCAAAGTCAGGAGAAGTGGCCTTTCTGTAGGAGCAGGGATGGGACTACAAGTGATGTAACTGGCGGCAAAAACGTGTCGCCCAAAGCCAGTGAAAAGCAGGCAAGAGAGTAACACCAATCGGTGGGAGGGAATCTGAAGTGAGGTGGAGGAACCCACTCCCCCGCCGCCCCCCCCCCCCGGCTGCTCTGGGCGCAGGAGAGGTGGACCCACAAATTCCAATGCTCGCAGCAGGAGAGCCTGCCTGCCGACAGACAGAATTGCCAGGACACCCGGCGAGGTGATGCTGACAGGAAGGATTCCTGCTAACTGAATGCCCCCACGGAGCACATTATCACATTTAATCTTCACTATCATTTCCTCAAGGTCACACAGTAAAGGACTCAGATCTGACAGATGCCACAGTGCTTTCTCACGGCCACTACACAATGTAGCTGATGTGATATTTGCTGTTGATTAGAGCCTTAAGAAAGCACTGACACAGTTGGCTTGGCCACAGCTATGTGTTTGGCAGGAACAAGAAAGGGAGGGTGGAAGAGAAGTGATTTTTATTTTTAGCAAACTGTCCGAGGTCACAGGACCACCAGTGAGCAGTGCCACGGACTCACTCCATCCACTGCTCGGTTTCCTCACACTGCGCTGCCTCCCCCGGCAGGCTCTTAAGAAAGCCCAGTAGGTGGGACACGATCAGGTCATAATATCACTTGTGAAAAGGCTTTCTGAGGCTGTCACATAGCCAGATGAATCCAAGGGAGGAGGAGGGGAAAGAGAGGGTACACGTAGCACATCCCTAACTAAAAACTCCTGATTCACGTAAGGTCAAGTGGTCAGAGACTTTCACTGTAGTGCAGTTCACCTGAAGAATATTCTTCTGGTTTTCGTTTCTGCTCACAAACTAGATCCATCTCAGAGTCTCACCACTCGGACCCACCTCAGCTCATAAAATCAGACAATAATCAGCCACAACCAGGCTCGGGAAAGCGGAGGGAAGAGCAGGCACAATCCCATCCGGGCAACTGCTGCCCTCAGCCTCCAACCCTAGGGCACAGAGCTGCACTCAAACACCTCCCCGGTCATAAGGTTCTAGCTGCTGTCACAGCTGCTGCAGGTGGTAAGGTCTGAAAAGACCACCCTGGATACCTTTGGAACTCGCCCAGAGACAGGTCAACCCTGTGGCTCCCCAAGAGTCAGGATACTGGCCCAGGAGACGCCAAACCTTATCACAAAAGTGAAGGGCCGTCCGTGTTGACTGCCCTTATGAATGAATCGCTTCTCAGGATTCGTGCCATGCTTCGGGCCATCAAAGAATTCCAGCCTGCACGAACAGGCAACGTGCTTCTCCCACACACAGACTCCCAGGCACTCCTGGTTCAGGGCTGACTATGTCTGTGATGGCCCAACCTGGGATCCCATGCTGGGGAGGAAGTGGGGTTGCAGGTGAGGGGAATTCACATTTTGAGGGGTGTGGGAATGTGTACGAGCAGAGTTCCAACCTATACCAGATCCCAGCTGTGCCATGTGTGAGCTATGTGACCTGTAAGTGAACTTTTCTGAGCCCCAGCTCCCCCATCTGAATAGTGAAGGTGACATCATCCGTAACTTAGGTTGTGAGGGTTAAATGTTACAACGCGTTAAGGTGCTGGTGAATGCCTAGCAAATGGTGAACATTCGAAAACATTAGCCGCCATGATGGTGATGGTGGTGGTGACAGAAATGCTTTTGAAAAGTCAGATGGTGGCGATCTTTGCTTTCACAGAGAGAAACATAGGCCTAGAACGGAGACTGTTTCGTTGTCTATCAAACAGGAGCAACAGAAGCTACATAAAATAGGTTCTGGTAATGTGCTCAGAACAACGAATGCACAAGCCACAGAGAATACTCAATAAATGTCATCTATTCCCATCAGTGTTTCTGATCTTGGATCATTCTTCTGACACACAGCCCCCCAAGTATTTTAATCACCAACATAATGAGCAGAGTGGGCCCCTGTGTGGCCAGCAAACACCATTAAGCACTCACAGAGGCTTCAAGACTGAAATCCCAGCATTCACCAGGTGTGACACAGGCTGATTTCTTAGCCCCTTAATGACAGCATCTATCTGGTGGGTTGTGGCAACAATCACATATGGTGACACAGGGGAAGCACCTTCTACAACTTGGCTCATGGTAAGTGCTTACTTACTTAGTGGTAACTAACATTCTCGTGACCATCAGAACTGTTTCATAAAGCAACTGCGTGGGATTAAATATGAACAGGTCAAAGTTATCTCATCTGGGGACTACTCCAGCACCTGGAGTAGAGTAGAAGCTTCATGAAACGTTACCAAAGAAACGAATTGTTAGACAGCTTTAGCGATAACTAACTGATCTAAGTCCACCTGTAGGATTTCCCGTATCAGGTGGATGGCTTGTCACAGCTGGCATGATAGGTCAAAAATCTCAGTTGGACTGAGGGAAGCTGAAGGCCTCTGAAGAATCACCCTGCAAGGGTTCTGCAAGGGACAAAGGACAGAGATGATAGAATTGCTCAAGTTCCATAAAGGCCAATAATCGTTAAGACGTATGGAATCTTCCAGCAGGAAGGGTTTGGCCACAGGTTTGTAGTGACTACCTTGTGTGTACCGAGGTCTGAGGAGGGGGTGGGGCTGAAGAAAGATGACTAGGACCTGGTAAGTGCCCCGGGGAAGTGAAGAGTCTAGTAGGATGATGGGCTTCTGCAGGAAGAGAGGCAGAGTGGAAGGGGCATCATTCCCAACTGTGCCCGCTACTAGCCAAGTCACTGGGCGTCTCTGTACTTTAGTTTCTTCATCTGCAAAAACGAAGGGCAGGTTACCACATGAGTTGTAGAAGGGATTGAGTGAAATAAATTTTATGAAGTGTCTGGCAGGAAGAAATGCTTATTAAGTGGTACTTCTTGCTCATCAGAGGACAATCTAATCTCAACTGTGAATAACGAAAACTTGCCAATGTAACAAATGGCTCATCCCTCATTTTTACCATCCTGTTACCAATTAACGGCTTATCATAAACTCGAAGGCCTCATTGGCACAGGATACTGAAATTTACCCGAGCTTCTCTCCAAGCTGGGATTGCTGGGTGCGACTGCGCGTGCCTTTGTAAAGACTCTTGGTCTACTGTGCGGTTTCCAGTTCTACTTGACACATCTGCCACTATAACCTTTGCATCTTTAAGGGTAAGAAGCCATTTCTTGCTAGTTTTAAAAGGGCCAAACAGTAATTACTTATTTTACGGTGCGTGTCCTGACTAGCGCTAAGACTGAACCTTTTTTGACAGTGTATTAATTCTGCCAGTACAAGACTTTCAGTTGAAAATGGGTGATACCAAACAAAAGTTCCAGCTAGAATGTAAGTATCAACTGTAAGTATGCAATATATATGCATATGTAACTGCCAACAATCTGGAGAGAAAACAGAATAGAAGCGTTAATAGCTTAGTTACTTTCTACTTGCCACTGAATTGCCTTTATTCCTAAAGAAAGGGGAGCCACAGCAAGGCAATCTTATGATTTCAGTTTTATTTATATACATTTTAGCCCTTTACCATAATGGGGGCTTTCTGAGTGATTTAAATAGTAACAAGAAAAAGACTGAACATATTGTACGCATGTTATTTCATTTCCTAATTATTATTTCATGCAAAGAACACCCTCTGTCGTCTTTATAATTCAGAAAACTTTAGGTTTTTTAGAACCACCAGTAAGATTTCCCCAAAGATAAGATTATGAAATGAAAGAATATTGTGGGAAACGGCATGGGATGTTCTAGAGGGGCAGGAGAACAAGGCAGGCCACCACAGGACAAGACGAGACCCATTCCTGCGGTAAAGGAGCATCCCACGCTGTCTGACCCTAATCCACACATTATGCATAGCGGGTGGGGGTGGGTGGATTTCAGTGCTGGGTCCATCATGTTTTTGCTTCCTAGTCCACATGGCCGAAAGGCCTCGAAGGTGCAACACGGTAAATCACCAGGTGCACTTACCGTGGCGTGTGAGATGGTCAGGATCCCGTTCTTGACTGCACACTTCCTCCTCTGCCACACTTTCCGGAGCCTGAAGAGCAAGTCAGACACAACCCGATAAGGTAGCTGGTTCACTCTGTGACATGCAATTATGTCGTGTTATGTATGACGATCGTTAAAAATCGTAACAACAAAACCACCCCAAACCAAAACCCACGAAACCCAGAAAACATTATTACCCCTTTTATTATCCCACGGTGGAAGGTAATTCAGACTAGGAGGCATATATAAGGACGCTCATTATAGCACTTTTAAAAATTTTTTTCCAATGTTTATTTGTTTTTGAGAGAGAGAGACAGAGAGAGAGACAGAGAGAGAGAGAGAGCGCGAGCATGAGCATGGAGGGGCAGAGAACCTGAAGCAGGCTCCAGGCTCTGAGCTGTCAGCACAGCTGGGGCTTGAACTCATGAACCATGAGATCATGACCTGAGTTGAAGTCGGACATTCAACCGGCTGAGCCACCCAGGTGTCCCTACAGGACTGTTTTCGATGGCAAAGTGGGAAATAACAGAAATCTAACAGAAGAATGAATAAATGCATTATAGGTATTTTCATATTATAGAGTATTATGCAGGAGTTTAAGAGGACCAAGTAACTATGTCTGTGCTGACATACATTTCTAAAGCATACTATTGATTGAAAAAACCCAGCTGTTTTAAAGTAATTCAGGTATCATCTAGTAATGTTAACATTTTTTAAAAATATCACATATAAAATGGGACCCTAAGTTTTCTCAGGGTACATAAATACGTGTACAAACATACAGAAAAGGGCCTGGAAAGAGGCACATGATACTGACAGAAGTATTCCTGTCTGGGAAGGAGGCCCAGAACTGTACTAGGGGTTGTGCTAAAGAGTTTTTAACTGTATCTGTGAATCTTCCACAAGAAGGCTGTTTTAATCTATTGCTTCTGTAATTAAAATGAAATCTAAAGAAACTAAGAGAAGTAACTGAAGACATCTGCCAGGTAAGGAGGAGCGGGGGCGGGGCCACCTCAGGATCTAGAGAAAGGAACTCAGGGTCATGGATGAACATTTTTGGTAACTTGTACGCCTCTCCTTTGGGAAGGCGGACACCTCTCCTCAGAAAAAGCCAAACAGAACTCATTCCATGTTGGAAGTTTTTGTTTTCGGTGATGCTCCAGGTATCGGTGAGGCTCTGGGTGGCGATGTGCACATGTGCGGGCAGGTACGGACGCACTAGTGAAAAGCAGTCCCATGAGGAAACGGAAATCTACAGGGAACCGGGATTCTCCGGGGAAGACGAGACTTCTCTGGCCTTCGGTTGTCATGGAAACAGACAACATCAGAGGAGGGAACTGTAGCTTCTCCTGGCATTTAAAATAATATCATCATGTGTTTCCTTTTCCTTCTTACATGAGGCCTCTTAAGAAACCTGCCACAATATGAATTTAAAACCAACTCCGAAGACAGATAATGTTGTCTTGTTGTGTGTGTAACTACTAGAGAGGCATGGTTTAGTCTGAAGCATGCTTCACAGAGGGAAATCATCTGACACCATCTGACCACAAGTAAATTGAACACACTGTGCTCAGAGTGCCAGTATCTTCAGGGGGTAAATGCAGAACTCCTGATTGAGAAACTGCCCTCAGATTATGGCTACGTCACCGACTAGGGGAAGGGCCAACGAGAGGTGACATCTGTCACACGGTCATACCTGCATTCGGTTAAGGTAGTCAGTGCTGTCACTAGTCTGGCATCCCAACCTGACCCTCGTAAAAGCCTGCTGAGTCAGGCGACGTATTCCCTGGACTCACTAAGCCCAAACAGGCATCATCCTTCTTTACCAAAACGTTTTAAAATATCAACCAACCAACCTAACAAATAGTCAACTGTGAAGAAACTGTCCTGCCTCGGTTTACTCATTGTATTTAGTAAAATCTTTATTCATTAGTTTTTCTTAATGTATATTAAGGAAATACAAAACCAAACACAAAATTGATTTTTTTTGCATTAGTAATAAAGCCAGGGAAAGTGACACAAAAGCATTCATCTTTCTGGCTAAAAGAAATTGACCAGGTGGTGCTCCAGGTCACCAAACGGGGGCAAAATCAAGTCAATCCCTTGTCCATCTCTGTGAATACTGTGAGAGCTTTTATTCCTGAGATTTCTATGGAATGGCCTCTGTGCCCATGCTTTCCCCTTCCTGTATGGAAAGCTTTAAGGATGCTTGTCTGCGAAGCTCCTGAATGGACATACCATGGACTTTTACCATCTTTCCAGACAGCACCATACAGAATACCAGTTACACCATGCCCAAACCTCAGAATTCCAGAAAAGGAATTTTCTATTAGAAGGTGGTCTAGTATCACTAAACTAGCTCCAATTCTGAGGCTCAATTACTTGGGCTTCAATGTCAGCACCATCATCCACCAGCCATGGGACTCCACTCACGTTACTGTCCTCTCGGGGACTTACCTTAATCTGTGTCATGAATATGATAATGCCCATCCTGTAGGACTATTCTGACAAAATATACGTAGAACAGCTATTCCTTTGCCTCTCAACAAATGCCTTTGGATCATAAAGTTTTAAAACTACTTAAAAAAAAATTAAAGTGTTTTTTAAATTGTATAACAATCTTGTAAGTAACAAGGAGTGTTCCAGAACTGGAGTCAGAAGTTACTAAAGCAAATGATCCTTTGGAGAAAATCACATGACCCATCAGTAGTCACTGTTAGCAAGTGAGTCTGCCTTCATGTACAAGCACTACAGTTCTTTCCTCTTCCACAGACAGCACTGACAGGCCACTCTGGGTTACCATTATTTACCCCTGCACCCTGTGCAATTATGGGAAGCTGGCCCACCTCTTGTGTACTGTTTACCTTCTGGCACCTAGCTGACTGCCTGAGGCACCAGAGTGCTTAATAAATGTGTGTGAAATGAGTGCATGAAGGAAGAACAGACCAGAAGAATAGAGGAGCCAGGTGTGTGAGTGGATGACAGCTGATACCCTGTGTATCCCAAGGGCGATCAACAGCGGCGATGCCCCCTCTGAAAGATGAAGGGGTATATACCCCAGCATTAACTCAGACAACCCATGTTAGAAGTTGGCTCCTGTACTTACTGGCTGTAGGATCTCAGTCAAATTACTTCACCTCTCTGAAGGAGCTGCCTTACTTACAGGTGTCAAATGAGGTGAATGACAGGCACCTGGTCGTGTCCGACAGGCACACAGCACACGCTCACGTGGGGATGCTTCCCCTGAACATTTCAGGGTTTGAACCAAATGATACCTACGCAAAGACTCTGCTGACCTTTCTCAACAGGTAGAAATTAACCATCTCACTTAGAAACAGGCAATCCTCATGTCAAGAAAACCCTCGTGCCTTTAGGCAAGTAGTGTTAAAAACTACAGGATTAATTCATTTATGTCCACTAGATACCATGGCGTTGGGGCTACAATGTGATCACTGTGTCTGTTAAGAAGAGCCCAGCTTAAAACTGTGATTTGAGTAACTAGTGTGTCTTTTCTTCTTTTAAATTTTGCAAGATTTAATAGTCAACATTCACTGACTTTCTACAAAGGGCCAGGTGTTG
This sequence comes from Panthera onca, assembly GCF_046562875.1. NCBI lineage: Eukaryota > Metazoa > Chordata > Mammalia > Carnivora > Felidae > Panthera > Panthera onca. The sequence goes on from NC_138356.1 coordinate 72,261,518, forward strand.
CGCTACGTGCTGGGATGTTTTTCTTTCTTTACAGCCGTATCCGCAAATCCTGGTGGCCCTACCCCCACCATCCAGACTTTGACCCCTTCTTCCCCCTCTGTGGCTGTTCCCTTGATTCCCATCATCTCTGACCTGGCCTCCTGCTTCCGCTCTTAGATCCTACACAGCCGTGCTCAGCCCGGCAGCCAGAGAGCCTTTCAAACAAGTCAGAGTTTGGCATTCCTCTGCTTAAAAGCCTCCAAATGACTCCCATTTTCACTCAGTGGCTTCCACAGCCCTCCTGGCTTGGTGTCCTGCCCCCTCTAACCTTGTCTGCTGTGACCCCCAGCTCCTCTGTCCTTGCTATGCCGAACTCCTGTGTGTATCACAATAGGAAGCATGCTTCCTTCCCCCAGATCTCTGCAGAGATGATCCCCTCACTTCCTTCAAGTCTTTGCTCAAGCATCTCTTCACGAAGTCTTCCCTGACCACCCTGTATGACTGTAAGGCCACCCGTACACACGTCCAGGCCCTGCCTTGCTTTATCTTTCTCCATAGCACTTGTTACCATCTGACCTTCCATATGCTTCCTTCTTTATCGTCTGTCTCCCAACTTAGAATGTAGGCTCTAGGAGGCTAAAGACTTTGTTACCTTTTTTAATGTCTATTTTTGAAACAGAGAGAGAGAGAGAGAGAGAGAGAGAGAGAGAGTGTGTGTGTGTGTGTGTGTGTGTGTGTGTGTGTGTGTGAGAGAGAGCAGGGTAGGGGCAGGGAGAGAAGTGGGCTCTGTGTTGACAGCAGAGAGCCCAATGCGGGGCTCAAACTTGAACTGTGAGATCATGACCTGAGCCGAAGTCAGATGCCTTACCGCCCAGGTGCCCCCTTTCTTACTTTTCTTGTTCAATGTTATATTCCCAAACGTCTCCAACAGTGTTTGACATATATATACTAGAACTCCCAAAAGACATTCGTTGGATGCCTGAGTAGAACAATAAGCAAAAGTGACAGTGATCAGAAATTTAGGATTATAATTTACAGAAGGAATGGTTGAAATTTCAACAAACAAATAAAAAAAATGTGATTGTCTTAGATAAAAATCAAGGAGTGCATATCCACAAGCAATCAGAAAAGAAGAACCTTTCTTTCAAAAAGAAAAGCAGTTAGTATAAGTGAATAATTACGGTTCTACTTATGTACTTATTGTAAAGAATCGCCACTCAAGCGATGGAAAGGAGGCCAGCGTGGCCGGGCGTGGGAAGAGAATGGCACCAGACTGGGCTGGAGACAAAGGCAGAGGTGAGACCCTCCATGCATTTCAAGCATGGAAGTGACTTGATGTGCTTTGTTTTTTAAAGGCTACTCTAAGTGCTGTGCAGAGACGCAGTGGAGAAGAGGGAGGGGCCACAGGCCGGTTAGCCAGGGACTAAAATAGCTCAGGAGACAGTAGTGGCTCCTCCAAGGGCAGGGCAGCAGAGATGGCAAGAAACGCATGAGGTCTTGATACGAGCAGAAGAGCTCGTAGTTATAGTTATACTGGCTGTGACGTAAGAGAAGGAGAGGGGTCAGGGGTGACTCTCAGGGTTGGGGTTCGGGCGGCCAGGTGGGCACTCCAGGAGAGAAAAGGGCGATGGATAAAAGCAGAGAGGTGGGCGAGCATGAAGTCCGCAAGCCACTCGGTCCCTGCCTTCCTAAAATGGCGATGTCATGAGGCACAGGTGACACTTAGGGACCACGGGACAATGAATGCTTCTTCTAAAGACAGTAGGCTCTATCAGCTGAGGAAGACGGGTGGGCTAAAGGTCTAGAGCGAGTGCATTAGGAGAGTCTGAAGTGTGCTTTCCTAGTTGGGGGGCGGGAAAGAGTTCCTGGGTTACTAGCACCCAGGAAGGGTGCCGGGGCCTCTAGGAGGGCTTCCACATACCCGTCGCTTTTCTTCAGCAGGTAGCCCTTCTTCTCGCTGCCATATTCCTTGTTGCCCTGGAGCTGATGCATGCTGTACCCTCCTTGCCGGCTCTGGGAATCCTAGAAAGGAGAAGCCACAGATCAGACCAGTGCCGGGCACACTTCTCAGATCCTTGACTCTATTCTGCCACTGGGCCTCTGTGCCCTGGTCAGGGGCGAAGAGAATTCCAGAATTCCAGAACTTTAAAGAGCTGTCAGGTCCTTGCCTTCATTTCAGAGGAAACCGGGCAGGGAAACAATCAGCAGGGTCACAGGCAAGTCTAAGGCAGAGCCGGAGGCTGGGTCCAGGACTCCTATTTCTAGTTCAGAACCCTGCTCTGTTTCCAACACACGGAGGGGCAGACCGTCCTGTGACTAGACCAGTTTACACGGGCAGCAAAGGCCAGCACAGGAAGGCAGGGAAAACTGAGGTGGCTCACACAGTGCATGCAACCTGAATGAGTTCTTCCCTTGTGTACACCTTTTCTCTTTCAAGTATTCTGCTGAAATGCCCACCATAAAAAAGGACCTTCTCAGCCAGGTATCGGGAACTGTTATAAATTCTGGTTTTGTAACTAACAAGGGTTCTGTAAAATAAGCTGTCAAGCATGCTTTTAACTAAAAAAGAGGATTCTCTGGCCACGGAAAGTGGATGATGTGGAAAGAGGGGGACCAGGACCAGCAGAACAAGACAGAGGCAAACCAGCTTGACCTAATATCAGGACTCTGCTGTTACTTCCCCCTCGTTTCTAAAGACTGCATGACCAGACACAGCCATTCCACTCTGAAAAGGGAAGAAATAAACCAACAACCTTGAGCTGCAGAATGAACACATGGGGTTTAGACACAGAAGTAGGACAATACATGCTCACGGAAAGTGTTGACTTACTCTCCTAGACTTCGATCAGGAAGGGCAAAGGCAACAGAGAAAAAAGGCAGAACAGTTGAAAACATAGTTAATTTCATTGACAGTCATCGCTCATGATTTAAGCACTTTTCATCACATACAGAGACAACACCATCGTAAAGACAATTAACACCAGAACACATACCACCTTCAGAATCATGATAAACTTCAGGTGGTGGGACAATAAAACGTCCTATATTTGTCCTATATTTGTTTTGCTTCAGGTTATTTGAGTCAGACAGAAAAAACCTGCATGAAAGGACACGAGGCACACATCTCACCAAGATAAAATGGCCGACAAACTTCAAAGTGTGCATATGGGGAACCAACACCTCAGTGAATCCCAAATTACTTTAGAAAACCTAAAAAGAACCAAAAATTGTAGGAGGATTCTCTTTTAGTTTTCCAAGCAAAGAGAACATAATAAAACCCCCCAGTTCAGAAGTAACGCTTGAAGAACTATCTGTGTATGAGGTACCATGAGGTACCATCAGGATGGCCTCTCTGGCATCTGGGATCCTTTGGACCAAACAGTACGTGCTCTGTGGATGCAAATTAGTAACAGCTGAGGAACATCTCTAGGGCGGTGCACCTCTGTGAGGCTACTCCACATGGGGTGAGCTCCGTGTTCAAAAGCATGTCCTGAATACCTAAACAGGAAGGCACTGAGGACACGGAGTGGGGCACGACCCCTGTCCCTGAGGTGGGTGTTTATACACTAACCACATGCTGTACCGCTCCCTCCTGAAGCTAACTGGGTGCTGAATGCATGCTTTACTGGGCAAACAGACTCACCCTGAAGAGGTTACAAACTCGCGTCATTTTCTTAATGTGAGTCATTGCTTGGTCTTTCAGGGGCCAGACTCCCTCTGGCTGAAAGATCTTAATGGGACAATTTCAATCACCTACAGGAGGGCTGGAGAGTGGACCGGGGTCTAGGACCCTCTTCTGAAATCCTTCTATATGTTTACTTTTAATCAGGGCCCACAGCCTTGCACTCATAGTAACTTGGCTCCCGGGTCCTCTCTGACAGGTGCTTTCAGGCTTTCTGGACGGATGATGGGACTACGGGGCTGTACTACAGATCAGACGGGCCACGAGTGCGGCCTTCCTCCACCAGCACCTCCACAACGGCCTCCAACAGCAGTGACACGGTTTCTTGAAGGAGGCTGCAATGTGTCCATAATAAAAAGAACAATCAGGATGGGAAATTAGATGGGGTGGTGGAGAATGCAGGCATGGGTGAAAACAAGAGCAGGCTGATAAATGAAATCCTAGGATCTTTCTGCTTCTACCCAATGACATCATGTGAAAACCACTTAACTGTGGATCTGGAGTCAGGGATCTTTGTCATATCTATACCTCCCCAGAACATTTAAAACAAAACGTGAAATCTCCCTGGATAAAAATTCTTATTAAAAGAATAACTCTCTTCCTCAGAACGCTTTCCACTGAACTAAACTGCTCTGTGTCTGCCCACGGAATTCCTAGGTCTGTCCGAACGCTTTCAAACTATGCATCTCTGACAGCCAGTTTGCTAATCCTTAAAATAAAACAAGCTTTAAAAATAAGAGTGCTTCTCTTTTTTTAAGCAAGGATCTGTATGCTAATAACATGAAAATTATTACATTCTAAATTTGCCTCTAAGACATTCCTTACATACATTTATGACCAGCCTAAATAAACTTTACAGTCTGAATAATGAGCTGAATGGGCTTTGCTCTACATCGGGCAAATATGCTTTTATAGGTGAATAAAGTGGCTGATCTCCAGGCTCTGACCTCGGAAGCCTATTCCATTAAGCTGAGCAGGAAGGAAGCCATTCATTTCAGAAGTCTAGCATGGACAACCCTACATTAACTACTAATGAGTTCTAAGGCCTAAGGTAGTTCCACAAACGATTATTTCTGCACTCTGACAAATGATGGCCATTTAGCTTGCTTTTGCAGGGTGTCTAGATAAATGAAAAGAGGTTTTTCTTTTTTACGAAAATAAATCGTGGAGCATTAACACTCATAATAATTAACAAAGCAAGACGCGACGGAAGGAATGAATCAGGTCCTGAATCCTTTGACAGCATAATAAAAACCAACGTGTATTCAGGAAAGAGAAATACGAGTGAGAAATCCATTCGGACAAAAAATACAAAACTAAACTTTACACGATGAACTTAAAACCTTGGGGAAATTCCACAATGGGAGCCAAGAAATGGAAGCTATGGTGATTTTTTTTTTTTTTTTTTTAGTTCAATTACCTACTCTCTATTAGCAGTACAGATAAATCACCTTACTTTCTTATTAGAAAACTGTATTAACATATAAAATGCATTATTAAGGAGTAAAATCTCAAATCTTTTTAAACTGGAAGCGGTTACTCATTGATTTCATGGGGTTATAGATGTTTGTGGTATCCAACGTAAAACTAACCTCTACTACGAGGCTTCATATCTCTCATGGAAGGGATACATGGAGTGGGCCAAGGTTCCCTTCTGTTTCACCTTAGTAAATACTTACTGAGTAGCTTTTGGGTGCCAGACAGTGTGGAGGGAGAGATGAGCCAAACACAGAATCTGTCAAACACCTTGCAAACCACACTATCACGGGCTAGCGAGAGAGACTCAAAACGCTGGAATTTGGAGAAAGATTTATGGGTATCATTATTAAAAATAAGATATTTTCAACCCTAAAGATAGTTGTGGAGCAAGCAGTTCTCTTGGGAAGTTAGGCTACTATCAAAACTTAAGATAACTAATCTCATAGAACATCTGCCAGAAGTCAATGAAGAATTTCCCTTTTGACAAGAAAAAACAAGTCCACCAAAAATCTGGGGATCCTATTTACAGCTCAGATTCTTGGAGCTTCCTTTAAAAGAGTCAAGTTAGAACCTGGTGGGGGCAAAGAGGTTAAATAATTTGCTGGGTGCTTTTAATTTCTCAGGTCCTTTATCAGATCAGTTTACACTCTTCTCGAATAGTAGTGCTATGGAAAGAACTCGATGGTAGATGGTCCTCCTTTCTTATTTGAGTCATTAAAAATCATTACCTTCTAAAGTTATTTTTGCAATGAGAGACAATAACAGCATGAGAATAGGATAGGCATGCTGTGAAAGATCAATCTGACTTGTAAAATACTCTGGACATGGGGCTAATGAACACTCATCATTTATTCATTTGGAGTGGCGTTAAATCAAATCACGTGCATTTCGTCATGTACACACTCCTTTGGCTTATATGAACTTTGTTCTTTAGCTGCCGTGAGCAGAATACATCAATCTCTATGCGAGACAAAAAGGGACTGAGATAGTTCTTTGTCTCCCACCCCTGAAAGCTCCCACATACAGGAAGGAAGTAATCCTATACAACAAAGCAAAGTTAGGAAGAGGTTAAGTGCATTTCGGAAAGTACAAAAACTTGCAGTTTGCTCCCTAAATAGCAATCTACCTCCTACCCCTCCTCCATTTACGTCTTTCTATTGCTTTAACATGGAGAAATCATTCAAGGAGACACGTCTCCTAGGATTTGTATGCCAGTAATAAGCACCTTCAAAAGAGGCCAGGAAACACAGGGACAGGTGCTAGCTGAGGACAACACAGGTACATGGAACACACACACGTCTTCCTGGCCACTGATGCCCATTTCCACAGGGTGGCAGGTGCCCAGGGTCACAGGCTGTGGACTTCTCTCACCTGATGAAACCCCAGAGGACTATATTCCCTCAGTAAAGAGAACCTTCCTTTGGGGTTGCTTTCACGGGTTAGTGTTGCTTCCGCGTTTGAGGGGGGCTGCCTTGTTTTTGTTTGGGACTCATGAACCCCTTCAGAAATTTTAGGAATGTACAGTTTGCTATTGTGAGGTGATAACATGAGGAAATGGCAATATAAAAAATGCTATATATTACATGATTATTATTAAATATTGCATTGAGAAACTGCACTTAAATCCAATGCATGGTAATTTCATAATATAAACAGGTGCATTTTAACCCTCCCCTAGGTAACAAACGGTGCTCACTATTTAGCTTACCCTTAGCATGAAGTCCACACCCTGTTGCGTGCGTCCGAGGTCGTCCGTAATTAGGCCTGAGTTTCCACCTCGGAAACCCCCTCTCTCAATTTTCCACCCTCCTTGCCCCAAACTGTCTGTAGCCTGCTGACTACGCCGGGCAGTTTTCAACTCGGAGTCCCCTCTCTGCTGACAGCCACTCCCTGGAAGGTCTCTTGTGGCATTAACGCTGCTTGCTCTGTACTACGGGATTCTGCGTCCGCCTCCCTCTGGCTGCCCAGGAAAGACAGAGGCCATCTACAGAGGATGTGGGTGTGCACTTCACCCGGAGACGATGCACCACCTCTGAATTACACGTCTGCAAAGCCAGAATGGCAAACCCAGGGGCCATGGAACTGCAGCCTGGGCGTTAAGAACATCTTTTGTGTGAGGAGGGCAAGGAGATAAAGCACAGCTGTTACATGGGGGATGCGGTAGGGATACACTTGTATCTTCTATCTCATGTGTCCCCACAACCATGGTGGCAGGAGGCTGCCGACATGCCTGTTTTGCAGATCAGGAAACCCGAAAAGGCCATCCCAGGCCACCTCACTTACACTGGAAACCCTGCTGGAAACATCTAGACCACCTACTTCTTTCTGATCAAGTTGAAGAGAGGATTTTATTAAGTCTCGGAGTGCAGTTAGCTGTTTCTTTTCTTCATCCTGGGTCTGTTTTATCTGTGACAGAAAAACATGACTTTTATCATGTATCTTTATACATTTATGAGCAGAGTTTAATTCATCCAAATATACACCGGTCATTAAACAGTTCAATTACAGAGTTGATTTCCTCATTAAAGTTTTTGACACGAACTCATTTTTTTTTTTTTTTAACGAACTCATTTTATATATGAAAGGCAGAATCTTCTCATCTTATGAAAGTATCAGTGAGTTTTAAAATTAGTGAATATGCACCATGCTTTCTCATTAAATAATACATCTAGGCAAGACAATTAAATCTGAAGTACCATTTCAAACAAAGTTAAGAAATAACATTGAGTCACTTGCTTCTGGTTTTTCAAAGGGTGGTAAGCAGGAATACCAGGACGTGATTAAATGGGTCAGAAGAACATGTTAAAAAGGACCAGAACCTAATGGGCTAATGTATATATGAAAGTTTACCCTTTGCCCTTGGGTAAGGAACTGGTGGTACTTTTTTTTAATCAGCTGGAACTTACTGCAACCTGAACCATGTTAACTATTAAAAGACAATCGGAGGGGTGCCTGGGTGGCTCAGCCAGTTACGCGTCTCACTTCGGCTCAAGTCATGTCATGGTTCGTGGATTCGAGCCCTGCATCGGGCTATGTGCTGACAGCTCAGAGCCCGGACCCTGCTTTGCATTGTGTGTCTCCCTCTCTCTCTACCCCTTCCCAGCTCGTGCTCTGTCTCCCTCTCTCTCAAAAATAAGTAAACATTAAAAAAAAAAAAAAAAAAAAGACAATTGGAAAAAATACACAGCTTTGTGTAAAGTTACATAAAAATCTAAGGTATTATTCGTAACTCTGAAACCTTACTTCAACAGATGTGGGTTGTACTCATAAAAAAATACACTTTTCATATTATTTAGTACCAAGTGGTTTATGGGGAACACACTGGCCACTTCTACTCCTGCACTTAGTTTTTTCTCAAAGAGGTTCTTGTGATTTTATTATAAAAGTGAAACCTAGGTATCAGACAAAAGAGAGAAAATACAGAACAAGCAAATAAAACAAAAAAATCATAAATGTGCCTACTGTGAGATAGTCTTAAGTTCTGTCCTTCTAGAGGCAAAACATCTGGCAACACTGACTGCAGGACACTCACATGGGATGATGCTACAGGCCCCCAAAGGGAGAGCCTTCTAGAACCACTGGTAACATATCCCTGCTTTTCCTATGCCTCAAAAACATACTCTAGGATATCTGATCACTAACAACTTTGTGGTTAAACTGTTAGGTTTATACAGACACATCACTTACTCTTGCTTCTTTAAAGTTCTTCTACTAGAGATTTCAAATTTCCTGATATTTAGCTACAAAAGCAACTTAAAATGCATGTATTTTATAAAATACTTACATTATATAAATCAGCAGCCAGTTTTTCAATGTACTGTTTCAATTTATCAGCCGTTTTCAAGCCATCTTGAAAGAAACTATGATGGAGAACACCACAAATTTACCAAAAGTAGAAAAAAAGAAATAAACCCTAGTCACCTGAAAAACCTAAATATATTTACTCTCTGCCCACATAAGTTACACAAAACACTGTTTTTAAAGTTCATTTATTCTTTGAGAGAGAGAAGGAGAAAGAGAGAGCACGTGCGCACAAGCTGGGGAGGGGCAGAGAGAGAGAGGGAGAGACAGATTCCCAAGCAGGCTTGTACTGTCAGTGCAGAGCCTGATGTGGGGCTCGATCTCATGAACTGTGAGATCATGACCTGAGCCAAAATCAAGAGTCAGATGCTTAGCCAAATGAGCCATCCAGGCGCCCCTACAGAAAACACTTATAAATGAATTTCAGTATTTTACAAAGATGCACCGACAAACAGGTCATGGGCACCATCTGACATGTGCTCGCAGCTATCACATAGACCTTGTGAATTATAGCTGTGGTCCCAACACAGTGATTTCGTGTGCATTCCCATCTATTCATAGAACCATTCTTCCTGGTGGTGCCATATTTGAATTCGAAAGAGAGAGACACACACATTAACCAGTGGAATATCATGAGGATGAATTAGATGTTGTAAGGAGAAGAGGGACTTTTCTAGAAACAAAGGTCTCAGGAAAGCTGGACATCTTTCAGTTCCCCAAAGACCCCTGGGTGCATGCTTGAAATCCAGGAAGTTGGATTGATGGCATCCTGCCCTGGGAACAACCAGATTGGCACCACCACACCCTGAATAATAATCAGCATTGACATGTTACGCGCATTCACGAGCTCAGCATGCCGTGCATTTTGGGTGTTATTTCGACAACTCCCTACAACAACCCCAAGGAGTGCACAAGCACTTCAATCTCATCTCCATTTCAGAGGATAAATGGAGGCACAGGCTGAGTCCCTGACTTGCTCACACAACTAGTTAAGTGGCAAAACGGGGATTCGGGGCCAGGTTCTGATTCTGACGCCCTTGCTCATGACTACCAAGCGAAGAGATTTCTTGTCTGACGCCTCCACTGAGGAGTCCCACTTGTTTCAGTGTTTAGAATCTTCTTTCCCTTCTTGGAGGCTCCTCTAACCCTGCCCCACAGCAGGTTATTTCTCCCTACGCTTCATCTGTTGCTGTCTCCCCACCAAAGAATGAGGTCCTTGAGGATGAGGACTGTCTCATCTCTGGAACGCAGTGGGCCCAACACCAAGCAGATGCTCAGTGAGTGACTAAGAATAAGCACGACCAAGAAGTTTTAGGGCACATCTTGGGATGTATATATATCGGTACCAGAACTGGCCCTCCAACAAGCGATTACCGAAATCCGACACGTTCCAAAAAATTTTAAGGTTGACATATTCAGCTGAGAACCCTTACTAAAATAAGGAAGGGAAATACGATCTTCAGAAAGCCTTTGGCAACAGGGATGGGAGAAAGGAGAGCGTTCTGGTTAACCATGCAACTGGAGACCTACATGTAAATTCTCCTCTTCTGCCATTTGACTGTTCACCACTGCTTGTCGGGATGAAAGTTAAACTTCTCGGTAGAGAACCGAATAACATTTATATACTGGCCCCTGAACATCTTGTCGGTTTTATCTCCTACCACTTTCCTTTAAAAAATATGAACTCTAGCCATGTTACATTTTTTTCCAGCAACTCCCCCGGCCTTTGCATATGCTGTTTCCCTGCTGAAATGCCCTTCCCTACTCCACTTCTACTGTGGCTCAGCTCAGTTGTTGCCTCCCTTGTCTTACCTGTCCAGGGGATGGCATTTTTCAGCACTGGCTACACCCAGGCCGAATGCTAGCTTTAGAGGAGCCGGCCATGTTCTGTCCAGAGAAGGCTATTCATGAACATCAACCTGAACCAGCATCATCTACATTCAGGAAAGAGTGTTTGTCAAGGAGGCATTAACTTTGTACGGCTACAAAGTTAATCACGGCAAAACCAGTTCTGACCTCGGATACTTAGATAATTTCTGGAGAAAGTGTTCCCTACAACAGAAAAAGCAAGAGCCTTAGGGTCAGAGGAGTATCACCCCAAATCGGCTCCAGGATTTACTTGGGGTGGGACCCTGGTGAGTCACTTAACTTCTGCTCGTGTTACCTGTATTCAGTGGGGAGATAACACATATGAAATCCTTCCACAAAGCGCTGCAAAGTTAGGACGTGCTCAGCACATGTTAGCTTTCTTTCCTGGGGCTGCGTGGGTTTATCATGAGTCATGTCCCTCCCAGAAGGATACAGACTGGTCACAGATATGTTTGTAAAAGTGTCTCATTTTCACTCCACGTGAAAGGAATTTAATTACCATCTTTTTTTAAAGGTGAGTCTAAATGACAATGCTGTAGAGAGGGTTTTGCAATGGGATAGTCACTAGCAGCTAATTTAATGAAAGCTCAATAAATTTAAAATTCAGTTCCTGAAGTCTCAGGAGCCACACTTCAAGTGTGCAGCAGCCACACGTGGCCAGTGGGTACCATGTTAGACAGTAAAGAGTATCACCATTTCCATCATGGCAGAAAGTTCTTCTGGACAAACTGAAAAAACAAACTCAGATTTGAACAGCACATGGAAATATTATAAAACACACACATTTTAAGAAGAGGGAGGACACTGTTTTAGTTTGAGATGGCACTGATAAAAATGAAATGATAAAGTTATTTATCAGAGCGAAAGCAAGCTGGAAGGGGGACAGATCCCTACTACTTCTAAGGCTGAAGGAACACCCCAAAAAGTCTGCTTTTTGCACTTGGATTCTTCAGAACATTATGAACAAAGACTCAGAAAAGTCAATATAACGAGAAATCATTTTAATCTATAATAGGATCCAATTTTTGTAAGTAAGTCATATACATAAACCCAGTAATCTGAGATTATAGGTTTTCTTTTTTGTTAACTTCATTTGCTAATTATTTTCTAAAAAAGATGAGATCTTAGGCAAAAAAAAAAAAAAAAAAAAAAAAAATTATAGAAAAAACCCCCGACATTTAGTCTGGAAGGCTGAGCTGAGCCCCTCGCAGAAAGTTATTTTAGCGCTGACTTCTGGTTTTGACTTCTGGTTTTTGGTGAGAAACCGGAGCAGGATGCAGGGGACAGGTGGCAGGGAGGACAAAATGGTCCTGAGGTTAGTAACACAGTCATGAGTGAGCAATGGCCAACGTGCTGTCAACTGTCCCCTCTCTGGTGACCCCTCCCCTCTGTGACTCAGCTGTGAGCTGGGTGGGCTCCGTGTCACAGTCCCACGTCACCTGCCACAGCATCTCACTGGGGGCAGCTGGCTTCTGTGTCCCGTTTCCTTCCTCCACTTCAGCTGGCTCTGGTTCACTGGAAATGCGTGCACTTCAGAGTCAAAAGCAGATCATAGTCTGGCTCTAAGGCTCGAGGTATGTGGAACCCTGGGCAGATTACTGACCCTGTCTGAAAATGAGTCCGATCGTCTCCAAAGGCGGGACGTTTTCTGGCTTCCAGGAGTACCGGATGAGGTACTACACATGAAAGTGTTTTGTTAATTGGAAAATGAAGCCCAAGTGTCCGTTCTCATTACCTGCCACTCAACTTAAACACGTGAGCCTTCCCGGTAGAAGGCGAAATTACCTCTCTGACATCCCACTAGTCCCTTGGCCACTTTCTCTGTAAATTACTGAAATATAATGAGATCTCTGGAAAACAGATGATGATTAACAGTAATAATAATAATGGCAGTTGGCACATAATTGAGTATTTACTCTGTGTCAGTCACTCACTATTAGGACAATTAAGTATCCCCTTTCAAGTCTCATTAGAGGCCAACAAAGTAGATAATTATTATTATTAACCTGTAACAGACAAAATAACTGAGGCCAAGAGAGGTCAAGCCACTTAACAAGGGTCATCTAGTCATTAAGTGCAGAGTTGGGATTTGAGTGGAAATTTTCCTACCTTTGGAGCACAGGTAGTTAAACAAATCAGGCTGACCCGGGTCTAAATCCTGGGTCTAAATCCACTGAGTAACAGCATAATATCTGAATCCCTGCATCTCTGTGTCCTCATACAGGAAATGGAGATAATCATATGTACCTTGGGAGAGTTCTTGTGAGCACCGCAATAATGTTCTTAAAACGCCAGGCACAGAGAAACAGTTCAAAACATGACGGCCACAGGCCAGCAAAATGAGCCTCATTACTTCTCTGACCTTAGGGACACAGCTGCATTGGCTTCACTTTTTAAATAAGCAGCTTGAAAGAAACAGGACCATAGTTTAATGACACAGAGTGCTAGAAAAATATAAGATGCCAACGGACAGTCAGAAGGACCCCCCCATTTATCCTGACAGGCTGTCACACACCCATCGCTGCAGAGTGCAAGCTCATGAACACTGAACACAGTCCCCCATCCACCGGGCAGAACACACCCTCCTCTGAGCGAGGCAGAGACTTCTCTAGCCTGAGAAAGTTGCTACCAACTTCACTTTTTACTCTGCTTATTTTGTCCAAACGATGGGAAAGGGAGACACTATGTTCTCTCTGCTTTTAACTTAATTAAAAAAAAATTTTTTTTTTAACATTTATTTATTTTTGAGACAGAAAGAGAGCATGAACAGGGGAGGGTCAGAGAAAGAGGGAGACACAGAATCTGAAACAGGCTCCAGGCTCTGAGCTGTCAGCACAGAGCCCGACGCGGGGCTCGAACCCACGGACTGCGAGATCATGACCTGACCTGAAGTCGGACGCTTAACCGACTGAGCCACCCAGGCGCCCCTAACTTAATTTAAAAGAAATAGAGATAGGAGTGTCTGCTACCCCCATCACACATTCTGCTCGGCTTAGAAAGCATTTGGCCAAAGGCTGAAATGCTCAGAGACAGTAATATTATTTTCAAAAGAAGTCAGGATGCCCTGTAGTATCATAGAGCGTATCGTTCTTTAAAACAAATCAAATCATAGAACAAAACAAAAATAAGCAACTTCTTAAACACGTCAACCATCAATCCCACCTGAAAGCTTATTTCCAAGCTTTAGGTACTGATTTCCAGCTACCCAGGGTGACATTTCCTCCTAGATACATTCCTTGTGTGTCCTGTGGTACTGAAGAAACTTAATTAGTGTAAGTACTAATTAACTACAAATACATCTTGACAGTTCAAAGAGTGAGCCAAGAGTGATATGTTGGTATCTCATAAAAAGACTCTTTGGAATAGAGATGTCTAGGCCCGAGTCCAGGCTTACCAGATTCGGATTTCTGACAACTGAGAGCATGCACTCTGGAGTTACAGAGACCTGGGTTCAAGACTTGGTTCTGTCACCTGATTATAAGTTCCATGAGGTCATGGATCTTTGTTTTTGCTTTGTTGCTGTTTTCTGTGTTAAAAAAAAATGAGTTAAATTCACGTAACATGAAATTTACCATTTCAAAGTGTACAATTCAGTAGTTTTGAGTATATTCACAATGTGGTGCAACGGTCACCCTACCCAAGTCCAGAACATGTCTATCACCCCAAAAAGGAAACCTGCTCCTGTTAGCAGTGATTCTCAATTCTTCCTTTCCCCAGCAAACAATAACCTGCTTTCTGTCTCAGTGGACTTGTCTTTTTGGACATTTCATTTAAATGGAATCATATGATGTGTGGCCTTCCATGCCTGGCTTCTTTCCCTTAGAATAATGCTGGAGATGTTCATCCATGTTGTACCATGTATGTGGATTTGTAACCCTCCTCGGAGCTTCCTGGGTATGGTCTGAAAGTGGCCCCTGTCATCAGAGGGCAGGGAGAGACCCGAGAAAGCATCAGGCCACTCCAGGTTGGTAGGTGGCAGTTTTAATGACAGTGAAGGGAGCTTATGTTCGCGGGTTGTCTTGGGAGGCAGCAAGGTGCCTGGATCCCTGTACCTGCCTCCAAATCTCGGAAGTTTACAAAGAGGCCCTACCTGTGCTCAGTCATGTATACACCATGCAGGTATTTGCAACAGCACATCACCATCTCAAGGCTATGTCCTTGGGGCAGCCTCTGGGAGTGGTAAAGGCATGTGGGGAGGCCACATTCCAAGGACTGGGGAAGGTGAGGAGCCTCTGAGTGCCCAGGTCCATCTTGCTGGGCAGTCAGCAGTCGTGTTTCTTTGGTGACGTCTCCCTACGTGGTCTGAATACTGCATTCTCTTTTATGGCCGAATAATACTCCATTGCACTGCTACACAGTATTTTGTTTGTCGGTTCATCAGTTGATGGATATTTGGGTGTTTCCACGTTTTGGCTATTGTGAATAATGATGCCATAAACATGTATGAACCCATTTTTGCTTAAATATTTGTTTTTAATTCTCCTGGGTACAGGCCTAGGAGTGGGACGGCAACACCAAACGATCCTCAGCTTTCCGTTCTCAGGCGCTGTCGAGCTGTCTTCTGAAGCAGCTGCACCAGTTTGGAGAGATGGAAATCTCTGCGGTGTCCTGAAGGCTCCAACTTCTCCACAGTCTCACCAAGACCTATTTTCCACTTTGTCGTCGCTATTGTTTTTTAAATACTGCCACCCTAGTTCGTACGAAGTGGTATCTCATTGTGGTTTTAATGTGCATTTTCCCCAGTGACTGATGATGTTGAGACTTTTTTCTTGTGCTTTTGGCCACTGTGTCTCTTTTCTGGAGAAATGGCTATTCAAATTCTGTGCCCATTTTTAAACTGGGTTATATTTTTGTTGTTGAGCTGTAAGAGTTCTTTATATATTATGGATACTAAACCCTTATCGGAGAAATGACTTGCAACTATTTTCTTCCCATTCCGTGGGTTGTCTTTTTGTTTTCTTAATAGTGTCCGTTCCCTC
This sequence comes from Panthera onca, assembly GCF_046562875.1. Classification (NCBI taxonomy): domain Eukaryota; kingdom Metazoa; phylum Chordata; class Mammalia; order Carnivora; family Felidae; genus Panthera; species Panthera onca. The sequence continues at coordinate 72,277,307 of NC_138356.1, forward strand.
ACTAAACCTTTCACTTTTGAAGTCCAATTTACTTATGTTTTTGCTTTGGTTTCTTTTCTATTGCGCATTTTGACACACGTTTACTGAGCATCTACTGAATGAGTGAACGTGCCTCTGTGCAAGTTACTCATCCTTCCTGAGCGACACTTTCCCTACTGCTTTCAACGAAGGTTAGCTGTTATGGTTTTTAAATTAAGGGTAATAGAAGAATGTTTGTAAGTGCTTGTGATCCTACAGACAGATCATAATGATACTTGCTAGGTATCCTTGCTAGGGAAAAGGAGTGAGCAGCAGGAGAACGCATTTGTCCCGAAACTAGGATGTTCCCCACAATGTTCGTGTCTGAAAGTGAGGAGCGAATGGTGCAGGTGAGCTGAAATGGCTAGCAAAGAGTCACAAGCTCTTCTTTTCTGCTCCCTTTGTTTTTCCATTACAGCAGCTGCATATTCCCACTGGGGTGCTGGACTATCCAAGGTGCTGCAAGAGCAAATTCGCTTTGGGGCACCACCTGACTTTGCACTGAACATCATTTGGGGAACTGGAATAGGTACTTTGAATAAGAAATCGTGGTCTCTGAGTTAAGTAGAGATGCTTTACAAGTCTATTATATGTCTATTAAGGGTTTTTGAGGGATTGCCTGAAGGAGGAAAGAGTAAGAGTCTCCTCTAAGAACACTACCCTTGGGGCACCTCGGTGGCTCAGCCGGTTGATTCCGACTGATTCCGACTTCGGCTCAGATCATGATCTCCCGGTCCGTGGGTTCAAGCCCTGCACTGGGCTCTGTGAAGACCGCTCAGAGCCTGGAGCCTGCTTCGGATTCTGTGTCTCTCTTTCTCTCTTTCCCTTCCCCACTTGCTCTCTGTCTGTCTTTAAAATAAATAAACATTAAAAAAAATTTTTTTTTTTTATATAAAGAATACTACCCTGGCTTTTCGTTGTGTGGGCATTCTTGAGGTTCAACCATGAGGCAGCTAGGGCTGAATCCCATTCGAACTCACTTTACTCCTTGATGTTTTTGGATACCTCTCCCCACAAAGGTTTTACTGTATAGGGTTTCCTCCTGCTGATCTCTCTCTGCCCCCCGTGTGGCGGGGGGAGAACTCTTCTCCCAGATTTCAACGGCCGGATGCTAGCCATCCCCCAAGTCTAATCCCGACCGCGACCACCCCTTCAAGGAGCTCTCCTCAGTGCCCCTGGATGAAAGTCTCCCCTTTTCCTAATGCCCATGTCATCTGTTCCTTCCTGGGCCCACTGTGATGACGATGTTCCAACTTACTTCCTGTATCAGACAATTAACTCCTAAGGGTACAGTCTTGTTTTGTCTTTGTACCCCAGAACCTACAAAGCTCCTGGCCTTTGTCAGGAGATTGATAAATAGCTCTGGAAAGGGAAACAGCCAGGAATGGCCGAAAAAAGGGAGGATGTGTTAGCTCTATAGGTCAGAAGTGCTCTTCTTTCTACCTTTACCGACTACTTGTAAAAGTAGTTTGCAAAACATCTTACAGTTTGGAAAACTCATGTTAGTGGAGGTTAAACCCTTCTGCACAGACTAAGAGAATGTGAGATCAAAAGAGACTTCTGGGGCGCCTGGCTGGCTCAGTTGGTAGAGCATGTGACTCTGGATCTCAGGGTCATGAGTTCGAACCCCACGTTGGGCGTAGAGCTTACTAAAAAAAAAAAGGGAAAGAGAGAGAGATTTCTAAAATCAGGTGTCCAGATTTGCTGCCCAAGTACTGTAACTGAGAAGCTCACTTATTTCTTAAGGTGGCAAAGCAATGGTATGTTTCTAGGAAAACAAGTTGTTGAAAGGTGAAAATTCGACCCTAGACTCAAATAAGGGGCCACCACAACGCATTTCAAAGTTTCCTATGTGCCCCACTGAGCTATAAAGCCAAAGGTTAGATCAGTTCTTTTGTGTGAGGCTTCCACAAGCAAACTTTATCTTATAAACATGAAATTGTTTCCACGTCGATGGATTATTTTTATATGTGAAACCCATTCATTATACAAGGTAGAGTTTGCTTTGAAGGGCAGGAAAAAGTTAGCAAGGGCAATTTATGTAAATAACTATTTGATCATTAAAATTTTTCCCGAAGAGAAACAATTCTGTACAATATGTGCACACAGACATGGTTTCAGGAGCCCTCGGGCTCTGAGAGTAGTCAGCACATACACTGTGGCCGGCACCAGGCTAGGCGCCCCACATGCACTATTCTCATTTAATTCTCACATCTACGAACCTGAGTCCCACCTGACAGATGAGGATACTGAGGTGTAGAGAAGCACCCGACGAAGATCACATGGTCACCAGGCTGCAGAGCCAGGGTCCGAACTCATCTTTCTGTCTGACTCATGCCTTGTGTGTGTCCCACAGTAATAACGCTGACTTCCCCACGTCTCAGTTGAATGCAAAGATGTTCTTAGAACATTAAAAATTGGGGGGCACCTGGGTGGCTCAGTAGGTTAAGTGTCTGACTTCGGTGCCAATCATAATCACACAGTTTGTGAGTTTGAGCCCCGCATCAGGCTCTGTGCTGACATCTTGGAGCCTGGAGCCTGCTTCCGATTCTGTGTCTCCCTTTCTCTCTGCCCCTCCCCTGCTCATGCTCTGTCTCCCTCTCTCGCAAGAATAAATAAATATTAAAAAAAATTAAAAAATGGGCATGTTTTCACATAAAACTCTATGAGAAAACCGTGAAAGCTAATCCAGTAAGTCAACAAGAAGTAAATAAGCAAATGAAATGCCAGAGAATCTCAAAGAGAATAAAAATGCAATGTTCATAAACAAAAATGGTGCTGGTATAGAACAATGGATCATTCTCAAAGCATACCTCTAATTACACAGGCATTCAAGTAAGGAGGCTAAGTATTCTTTTTTAAAAAAGCTTTTTTAAAAAAATGTTTATATTTGAGAGAGAGAGAGAGAGAGAGAGAGAGCGAGCATGCGCGCATCAGTGGGGGAGGGGCAGAGAGAGAGGGAGACACAGAATCTGAAGCAGCCTCCAGGCTCTGAGCTGTCAGCACAGAGCCTGATGCAGGGCTCGAACTCATGGACTGTGAGATCATGACCTGGGCCGAAGTTGGATGCTTAACTGACCGAGCCACCCGGGTGCCCCATAGAGGCAAAGTATTCTTTTTTTTTTTTTTTTTTTTTCCAACGTTTTTTATTTTATTTTTGGGACAGAGAGAGACAGAGCATGAACGGGGGAGGGGCAGAGAGAGAGGGAGACACAGAATCGGAAACAGGCTCCAGGCTCCGAGCCATCAGCCCAGAGCCTGACGCGGGGCTCGAACTCATGGACGGTGAGATCGTGACCTGGCTGAAGTCGGACGCTTAACCGACTGCGCCACCCAGGCGCCCCGAGGCAAAGTATTCTTAATGTCCAAGGTATTTAATTTTGTCTAATTCAGATGATGAAAAAAAAAATCCAAGTAGGTATATGTGGTACAAATGAGCCAGTAATAGGTAAGATGCCAAGTACGGGAGGAGGGGGAGGGGGTCACCGAGAAGGCCTCTGCAGTGACAGGGATATATGGATCTGTGGCCAGAGCAGGGCCAATGTTAGGATTTGTTAAGTAAGACAGCATTTTTGAGTAACCAAACAGTTGCACTGATAGGAGTTACTGATTTACAGAAAACGACGAAGATGGAAAGATCATACGAGTTCCTACCATGTGGCTGTGGAAGGTTATATGGGTACGTACAGCGACCAAATGAAGAGCAGAAAGAAAGGAACATAAGAAAGGCAAAGAAGTAAAGGGGGTCCTTCCTGGGGCTAACAATCACGACCGCCGTGTTCCACTTACTTGCACTGAGCGTGGTAATACTTTATAAGATTCTGCAGCAGGTCCACACCCTTTTTGGTCTTGATTTCATTAACTTTAATGAGATACTGTGGAAATAAAACAGAATTGTATGTTGACTGTTACAGACAGGGTTTCCCAGTCCTGGGTCTGGGGAGCAGAATACCGATCGTGAATCTGCACAAGCTACTGAACCTTGGCTGCCTTCAGACAGGGGGAGTTTCATTTGGGAAATGACGATCAGGCACAGTCACGAGTGTACAAACGACATGATTAGAGTGTTAATGGTTTAAAACACTCCAGATTAGTTTACTCTACAAGCAGAAATCAAACACAGCAAAACATTCTAGAATGTTTGATTATTTCCCCCTGGTGCAGTGGATCTCAAACTTAGCGTTCACATGATCGAAACCTGAAAGACAGGTCGTTCTTGGCAGAAAATCAGTAAAATTGCACTCTCTTTATGGAATATGCGGTGAGGTACTGAAACTTTTAGGAAGAGTTTCCGGTACTCAAGAATGAAAGAGTAAGAAAAATTAACGTTACAATAACCTGTTATTAATCAAGCAGTTAATGAACACTACTAGCTCTGATTTTTACCAGTATCCAAGACTTTCTGTTGATATTGTTTGCTTTTTTTTTACTTGTTTTATTATAAAGAAGTGCATACGAGCAGACAGGTTCAAGAAGAAGCTAAAAGGTTGAAGAGGAGGAAAAAAAGTATTTTTTTAAAAAAAGAAACACTTAAAATTGAGAAAATTCTATCCGTTTTAGTATTTTTGGAAAACTGATAAAGGAACTGTTACACGTTAGCGTCAGAATGGCAGGACGCCAGGTCAAGGAGGACCAGCGCTCGCTGGGAACCCAGTTTGAGAACCGCTGCTCAAAGTTTAAGGGAACATGCTTTCATTACATTTCTTTCATGAACTCAGACTTTCTTCATGACTACTTTATTTCAGCTTTCATTCCACTGGACACATGGTTAAAAAAGACACATGCTCTTAACCTGGATCAGTAAGGCTTCATGTTCACCAGTGTTACTCCTCACCAGATGTTTTTTTCCACACTCACTCACAAGCAACATTAAAGTTCTCACCAAAGAATCCTGTTTTGGCATAAACAGCCCCACAGGACCAAGGCTCAAAATATGAGACAACAGTGAAATGGCGGATCCCAAAAGGCTTGGAGAAAAACGGAGATGAGAACCCTTAAGAAACGGTCCCCTCCTCTAATAACCAAACAGCCTGCAGTTAAGCAGAAAAACTGCTGACTAGCAGGAAAGATCACAGTTAACCAAACGCCAGGCAAATGCTTGCAAAAGCTGTTCTTACTTCGCACATTTGGAGCTGGAAGAGGCGTCTCTCCTTCTCCATTTCTTCTGCGATCTCGGCTCCCGTGATCTCCGTGCGGATCATTCCATGCTGCTTTGCGTGCTCTCTCTTCTCCTTCTCAATTTTTGTACTGTAATTAAAGATGCCATCATTTAAAAACAAAAACAAACATTCCTGTCTTTCCTTTTTGTCTTCCCTTTAACAAGAGTCACTGATTGTTTCTTACTAAAGGTTAAGCAGCAGGAACTCTTAAGTCGGTAACGTTGATGTTGAAAGTAACATTCAAAGAGAACACACATCGTATAAATTTTCACCTAGGAAACCTTGCCTTTTAAGTCTGATCTTACACATGGATGAATTCTTATACATTCTCTCACATTTTGGTCTGCATGAAAAAATTCTGACAGTTGATTTTTTTCTTGGGTAAAGTACGTTACTCATCGATGAAAAAGTATCAGAAAGTTGGAGACCTTAGGTGTATCCTGATTGCCAACAGATTAAGAGTCTGAGAATTATTTCAGGACAATCAAAGCGCATAGTGGGCATGCACAAAAAGTAGTCAAAGGTAATTTCCGATATTCTTCTAAACCTGGGCCATTTTCATATCCCCATAACACACTTTAATCATTCCATCATCTGGCAGTGGCCTGTACAAAATAAGGATGGGAGAGATCCTAATCTACAATTTGGAATCCCTCTCTGGCCTTTGTTGCTTCCAGATTGCCATCATATACATCACTAGACACGGGGCTCAGGGAGCTGAATGGTGCCAGAAGACACAGTTCTGGATATTGACATTTAGAATGTTCCTGAAAAAAAAAGCTGTCTTGACATCCTAACACCTAAAAACCCAAGGAGGCAGCTCACTGCGTTCTTGACAAGCCCTGCTGATGTACAGGAGCCTTCTATCAACTTTTGGGTGCTTTACTCTGAAATATGAATGGGTGGTGAAAGATGATAAGGTAACTGAGGAAAGGCTCCAAAATGAAAGCAGGGGTTCAAAATAACAAGTCAGGGAGTGGGTAGGCGGTGGTGAGAGAACCAGGGGCAGTAAGAGAGAAACTACTTTATAAAATATAATCAAATCCTCAGAAAGGTAAAATAGTGTATCTATGAAACAAGAAGAAGAAACTATACAAAGGCCACCAAAAACTCCCAATGAACTGAGAAAAAGGGCTTTGGAAATTTAAAATATGATAGCCAAATTAAGAAAGTCAACTGAGGGATGCCTGGATGGCTCAGCTGGCTAAGTGTCGGACTTGGGCTCAGGTTATGATCTCATAGTTTGTGAGTTCGAGTCCCGCATCTGCGGTCAGTGCAGAGCCCACTTTGGGTCAGAGCCTGCTTTGGATCCTCTGTCTCTCTCTTTCTGCCCTATCACCTGTTCTCTCTCTCTCTCTCTCTCAAAAATAAATAAAACATTAAAAAAAAAAAGATGACTGTGGGATGCCTGGGTGGCATCTGACTTCAGCTCAGGTCATGATCTCACAGTCCATGAGTTCAAGCCCCACGTCGGGCTCTGTGCCGACAGCTCAGAGCCTGGAGCCTGCTTCGGATTCTGTGTCTCCCCCTCTCTCTGCCCCTCCCCCACTCATGCTCTTTAAAAACTTGAAGAACTTGAAAAAAAAGGTTTAAAAAAGTCGACTGAAACAGTGAGAATAAAAGGTTGAAAATAATCTAAAACAGAACATAGACAAATAGAACAGAAAAGAGAGAAAAATTATAAGAACAACCTAGAGAATCCAACATTATATGGCGAAGCCTTTTAGGAGAATAAACAGAAAAGAAACCAGATGGGAGGAATGATAAGAAACATTTTGGGAACTACAGAGCTAAAAACTGCAAAGAGAAGGTCAATGAAGAAACTTCGTAGAACATTAAAAAAAAAAAAAAAAAAAGGCTTTCACATTTTCTAACTGAAAATAAATGAACCCCTTCCCCAAACCCCACACAAAGAAATGGGAGCAAATATGATTATAAAATGAGAGGATTTATATTCAGCCAAACTCTCATTCTGTGTGATGCAGAATGAAGATATTTCTGGACATGGAAAAATCTGAAAATTTTCCCTCCTTGAGAGCCGTTCCCTGGAAACGAGTGGAAGTGGTGTGCCAGCCAAATATGGGCCCATGCCAGGAAGGAGGAAGGAGGAGAGCTACCATGAAGGGGCAGCCCAGGACGACAGTTGTGCTGCTAAGCAAAAGGGCTCTGGAGGGAATCTCCAGGACAGAACAGACGGGACTGCCAGACAACCTAACGATAACAGATCTATAATCGTTGTTACAACATACATAGTGTATGTTCTAAACAGAAACACTATTATTTTGTTTTAAACAGAAACATTCATAGGTGTTGGACATCAGTTCTAACAGATAACAAAAGATCACAAACGTTTCCAGCAGTAGGAGGCAAATGAAATGAGGCAATTATTTCACTAAGGGAAAGCAGAAAATGGTACGATGAGAATGGAAAGTCCATTATAACACCATTTGATGGGCACTGAATATTTACAGCCACAGAAGTTGTTCACACTGACAACTGGTTTATCCATAAACTGTGGTATTAACCACACTGGATGAACAGGAATGGGGGTGGGAAAGCCACGGGGGGTAGTTGTGCGAGGGAGCTGAGCCCTCATGTGCTGTGGCTGCACAGCAGGTGCACCAGGAGGAAACAGCAAGAGAACACAGAGGAACAGAGACAAACCAGCCAGGGAACAGGAGAGGGACTCAAAGGACAGGATGGGTGGGGCTGAGGACCACCGTGTCTTTCCATGAAAAGCACGTCCATTGCCTACGTAAGATCCCCTCCTCCCGTTCCTCGTTAGGAAAAGAATCCTCATTATCAGGTGCAGCACAGACTTGGGAAGGCAGCACGGACATTCTTACAGTGCTGTGACACAGAAGTGCTGTGAACGGTGCCTGGTCTGCCCTAGACGCTCTGCTCGGATAGACTCTTGTCGAGGCCATTATTATTGGAGTTTCTATTCTATGCAGAGTCCGTCTTAACCGTTGCAAGCACTATTTAATGCTTTCTTTTATGTATGGGTGTTATTTTGACCAAGTATTATTTGATGGTTTAAAAAACTTGCTAGAAACAACTGACTGGCCAACTGTATGTCTGTCAACAGGCAATTACTTCAACATATTATGTTATCTTGTCTTCACAGAAGCCTTGAGAAGTGGTTAACGCTTCTATGGTTTTACAGGTGAGGATCATCAAAGTTAAGTATCTTGGCTCAAAGTCACAAAGCCAGGAAGTGGCACCACTGAGATTCTCCCATGGTCTCTGACTCCCCAGTGTGTGGTCTAAACTATTATGACTCACTGCCTCCCGGGTTCTAAATGGAAGACCACAGCCCAGCCTCCTGGTTATCAAAGCTAATAAATTAACTTCTTTTTTTTTTGTATGTTGCTTTGTTTTCTGTAATTCATAATCAAATGAGCCCTATCACATCAAATAATCAAACATTTGGGTTTTTTTTTTCTTCTTATACCGCTATACATGGTGAGGAAGAAGCATATCTTAGGAAAATCATTTGTTGATAGAGGTTTATTTTATTTATTTATTTATTTTTATTAATTTATTTCTTAATGTTTATTTATTTTTGAGAGGGAGAGAGAGACAGAGTGTGAGTCAGGGGAGGGGCAGCGAGAGAGGGAGACACAGAATCCAAAGCAGGCTCCAGGCTCCGAGCTGTAAGCACAGAGCCCGACGTGGGGCTCGAACTCGCAAACTGCGAGATCACGACCTGAGCCGAAGTCAGACGCTCAACCGACTGAGCCACCCAGGTGCCCCGATAGAGGTTTATTAAAAAAGAAAAATAAAACAACAACCTTTTGGTGAAATCCTAAAATCACGACCCACTTAAATGATGAATCCTGATACACATTTCCAGATCTGGATAATTCTTTCATTCCTGCAGCAACTATTCCCTATGCACAAGCTATGTGCCCAAGGTACTGCTAGGGGTAGGCACTGGGAGATTAACACCAAACGCGAGGACGATATGGTCACTGCACTCACCGGGGTCAGATGCCAGAGGACAATACAGACTAGTGAGCAACCAGACAAGTCTGAGTACAGTTGAGCAAAGCGCCATGAAGGGCACCTAGATTGTCCTAGAATGGTTTCTGCTCCAGGACATTCATAATACTGACCAGCAGGTCTTGTGCCAACTGTATTTTTATAAAATACCAAAAATACAGTTCCACTACCCAACAGTGGTAGTATTTCAGCTGCCAAAGCACATACTGTACCTTGTTTTATTTCCATGTCCTACAAAAGAGATCTATTCCACAAGTGTAGAGCAAAGGTGTTTTGTTTTGTTTTTTTCTCCCTTCTGTGGACTCGGGCCCCTTTTGTATGTACTTAGTTCTATTCCAAGCCCAGGGCATGAAGTTGCCTCTGGGCAGGGCAGCACTTAGCTCACAAGAGTGAGCACTGATGATCTTTTTTAATACAGAAAGACAGGATGGCCTATACTGTTCACTCCATCACTGACCATTTTAAGAGCCCTTCTGTTCTCAGCTGCATTTATAACCATCAATGCGTAAAAGTATTCCTAAGGCAGCAAGTCTCCAACAGTGCGTTTATTACATAAGCATTTGTAGAAGTAGTCTAGCAAAAAACAAATTTAACCCCGAATTTGTTTTTCTTTTGTTGGTGTTTTCATTCTGCTGTTACTGCTGTCTCCAGAAATGCTTTTATTCTCTCATGGTGACAGCTATCCAAGTTTACAGCCAACCTTTTTTATTAAGTGCTTTTAAATATACTTCTCCTCCCACCACACCTCCTGATAATACAAATGTCTTCGAGTAGCAATGAGGGAAGATGGTCTGACTCGTACGGCAGGAAGGTGAGCCAGGCCCACACCATGCATTTCGTGTGCGTTATTTCCACAGTCCCTGCAACAATCCACCGGACGGGCCCGCCGTGCCCGTGACATGTTGCTCCGGCTCAGGGGCCACACAGACCCTGGGGAAGGCAGCGTGACACCGCCCAGCTCCATGACCTCCTGTAATCCCTTCAGTCTCTCCAGGCTTTAGTTCCCCAATCCACAACCAGACGGTGAGGTCACGGTGTGGCGGTCACGCAGGTAGAACATGGCGCACAGGCCCCGGCGGGCAGAAGGAGGTCACAAACGCTAGCTATGAATTTTTATCGTTTCCTAATTGCTATGCAGGAATGTAAACAGCCTACAGTTATATGCTAGCTGTAATTAGAGAAAAGTTGCAACGGTCAGATGGACTACTTGATAGTCAGCGTCAGCAGCCATGGGCTCACAAATTTTTGGGAGTTAACAGCGCACCTCCCTCCTCCTATGACGAGGAGGAGGAGGAGTCATAAACACCTCCGGTCAGGTCAGCACACCCGGGCTCTTAGCCTTTACAAGGAGGTACTCAACGAGTTCTTGTCCAAAAGAGATCAGGTAAGAGCTCTGTCCTTCTTCTAGTTAACTTTTTCTTAAGAAATGAACAACTATAAAAAACAACCAAAAAAAAAAATGACTTACAACTTTGTCTCATAGTCTTTCCAAGCTTTGTCAAACGGCTTCTTGAGATCCTTAGGAAAGAGAAAACGAACTTGAGACTGGATTCACTTTTGCTCAAAGGCAAGCAAACAGTGCGGAAATAACATGGCAGCGAAAATGCTTTCCTCTAAAGGACGCGTGAAACCGGACACGCTCTCACGCACGTCACAGCGTGTGTCGTAGACGAGGAGCCTGAGCGAGCGGGAAGGGCGGCCTTCGCTGCGATGCCCGCGGGGTGGCTGGTGGCGCGGCCAAGGCTCAGCACAGACTCCCCGCAGCCCCGTGGGCTCTCACCGATAATCCGGAAAGGGCCTCATCTTATTCCTCAGTCAATAACACTGTGTGAAGCGGCACATCTTTTCCAATGATCATTTTCCAAGTAGTTTTTATGCTAGAAATGTTCAGAGTGCCCTTCAAATGCAAGTAACGCTATGATCTTTAAAGAGGGGGGAAAAAATCAATCCTTTCCAGTTAAAGTGAAAATCAAATTTCTGAATACTTACTCCTTTGACTCCCTTCAGGTCTCCTTTCAACAAGGAGTCCAAGGTGAAGATCACATTGTGGCTCAGACCCTGGAGCTGGAAAGTAAAGCAAACACGGAAGACGGTTAAAAAAGGAAGTGCGTGCAGAATAACAAAATCAGCTACTGTGGACACTTTGCACACAGCAGACTCTGCGTAAGGGCTCTCACGCACCATCTTGCTGACCCTGCGCACCGCCCCGAGGTTAGGGGGCAAGACCAGCCCCCCCCCCCACCCCCCACAGCAGGTGGGAGCCACACAACTGGCTTCTATTACTCCTTTTCGTACGCTTCTTCGGCATCTGTCACTATCTGAAATGACCCAGTGTGTTTATACGTGCACTCTGTCCCCCACCAGAACGTAAGCTCAGTGAGGGCAGGGACCACGACTGTCCCACTCACTGTGTCCTCTCTGTGCCCAGATCCATTAGAAAGACAAGATACAAGTGCGGGTTTCTCACTGTTCTGAGGCAGTGGCCTGAGTCTCCTTGATGTCAAGTTGGAACAAAAAGGGGTCTACAGAGGAGAGGGAGACGGAGCTGGCACCCAGCTGGAGACAGCGAGGCAGGGAAACCAAGGGAGGGACAGGCAAGCAGGGAAAGAGTGTGCCGAACAAGGACCGGGAACAGTGAATGACACGGACCCGGAGCACTGTGGGGAAACCGGGTCTAGTCGTGTGGAACCAACACTACAGGGACCTGCCGAACCAGGTCATAGCCGGCGAGGTCGGTGGGCTCCCTCACTCAGGAAATAATTTTACTCCCGTGCAAGAGTGTTCTCATTTGTCACTGCAGCCAGCCAGTCACCCTTCCATCAATCACTTACCACGTCCTTGTTCTGTGACACCCACCATGCTAGCGGCTGGCCAGGTGAAGGTGAATAAAACACCGTTCCTGCCTCGAGCGAGCTCACACCCCAGGGACAGAGGTGGTCGCCGTATGCAAACCCACTCTGCCACATCGCGGTATTACAAGTGCCGTACAGAGGCGGAGGGAGAGAGCGGAGCGAGAAGGACCCATGTGGACACCTGCAGGCTTGGTGCGGGACCCTGGGCGCCCCCTAGATAACCGGGGGACGCTACAACCTGCCGCAGACAGCTGCAGTGAAGGGGTTAATACACCTCACAGTGCTAGCTTGCTCCCACACACTCAGCAAGTGCTGGATACATATCTGTTTTCAAAATCCAAAGGGACGTTAGAGAAGAAATAAGAGTAAGGCAATGTGGGGCGCCTGGGTGGCTCAGTCGGTTGAGCATCCGACTTCAGCTCTGGTCATGATCTCACGGCTTGTGAGTTCCAGCCCCTGCGTCGTACTCTGTGCTGACAGCTCAGAGCCTGGAGCCTGCTTCACATTCTGTGTCTCCCTCTCTCTCTGCCCCTCTGACGCTCACGCTCTGTCTCTCTCTCAAAAATGAATAAACATTAAGGGGCGCCTGGGTGGCTCAGTCGGTTGAGCGTTCGACTTCAGCTCAGGTCACGATCTCGCAGTCCGTGAGTTCGAGCCCCGCGTCAGGCTCTGGGCTGATGGCTCGGAGCCTGGAGCCTGCTTCTGATTCTGTGTCTCCCTCTCTCTCTGCCCCTCCCCCGTCCATGCTCTATCTCTCTCTGTCTCAAAAATAAATCAGTGTTAAAAAAAAAATTAAAAAAGAAAATGAATAAACATTAAAAAAAAATTTTTTTTTTTAAATAATAAGGCCACACGGAACAGACAGACACCTTCTCCCAACCCCTGCCTACTGCTCTCATCCTGGGCTCCCTGTGGCTCACCATTCCACCTCTGCCTCCCGGCTTCCAGTTTCCACGCAAGAGAAGTTGTCCAGGGCACATCACCAGAGGGCTTGGATCAAAAACCACCAACTCTCTCTTCTTTCAAAGACAAAGAGATTCTGAATACCGAGACGATTCTATCTGTGCAATCTCGCTACCCCCTGCTCCGCCACCCACAGAGAGATAGCCTGGCCGGCAGGTGCCAACAGTGAGAGAGCCACGGATTCGGAGTCTGTGTTCTGTAAGGTCAAGGGCATTGGTTCCTGGGGAGTGGGGTGAAAAACATCTTAGCTATTACAATGGCTGTGGCTTTCCAAAGGGCCAGAGTACATAAACTTGATATAGAGTATATCTGTGGCATTACAACTTCAAAGTTTAGTTTAAACTTTCTAACTTCCTCCCTCCCTCCCTTGCTTTCTCTTTCTCTCTTTCTTTCTAAATGTTGATTTATCTACTTGTAGGGGAGGGACAGAGAGAGAGGGAGAGAGAATCCCAAGTAGGCTCCGCACTGTCAATGCAGAGCCCAATGCAGGGCTCGAACCCACAAACTGTGAGATAATGACCTGAGCCAAAATCGTGAGCCACCCAGGTGCCCACCCCCCCAAATATCTTTAAAAAGACTCCTTGGGATGGGGTGGTGCAGTTTTCAGGTAATAATAACGTTGAAAAACACCGGCTGTGGGTATGAGATGGGGAAAATAAAGATGAACAGGACTCACTCTCAGCCACAGATGAAGCTCCTTCCTGAAACATAAGCCTCCTGCATCCTGCTCTCCTGCGGGCCTCGGAGGTTTGTGTGGATGGTGGTAAGCGAGGCAGGGGCCAACCAGCCCTCCACTCACCAGGCCAGTGCCTACCTCTCCTCGATTCGTAGAAATCCTTAATCTTCTTCAAAACATTCACCATCCCTCACCATGCACGTATCTGTTTCCTCATTTGTTTGCTGTACCCTCAGTTTGAACGCAAACTCTCCAAGGGTAGGGTCTGCATGTTCACTGCCCTATTTCCAGAATTTAGAACACCGCCTGGCACAGAGTAGGTGCTCAATAAATATTTGTAGAATACAGGAAATAGAGAATCATGTGAGCACAAGGTTCCTCTCTATAGGATTTATTCTGACGGGAAGCTTAGGACTTGTCAATAAGGGACGAGTTAAATAAACTACGGAAGTTCTAAACCGTAGCCATAAAACTGAGAAAGTTCTTTATGTGTAACTTTGGAAACGGCTCCAAGATAAATTGTTACATGACAAAAGCAAAGTATAAAACAGCATTCACAGCATACAAAGTTCTGTATGAAAAGAACAGGGGCGCCTGGCTGGCTCGGTTGGGGAGCACACAACTCTGGACCTGGGGTTGTAAGTTCTAGCCCCAGATGGGATGTAGAGATTGCTTAAATACATAAAACTTTAAAATATTCTAAAACAAACAATGAAATGACAGTGATTATAAACCATTTTTAACGTCGTCCTAGAATCAGGCTTTTCACCAATGCCTCAAATCCTTTGTGAAATGAAGCAGGAAAAAAAAAATTGTTATGCCATTTTGGTCTGAGGGCTACATTACAAAATAAGAATGAAAAAATTATGAAACTGTGGTTAATACTGAACGTGGGGGTTGCGCGGAAGGAAAAGTCCCTCAAAAGCCATGTACTGACCACACAATAGACACACACTGTAACCTTTCAGTGCCGTCGTCGGGGTTGGGGGGGGGGAGGGGGGGCTGCAGTGGCACTGATGGAAAACCCCAAGAATTAAGAATTTCTTTGTGGTTATCCACACACATACTCTTGGGGGCTGATAAGAAACTGAGAAGGCCAAACATTGTGTATTTATGAATTCAGAATCTTCCCAGGATGAGCCTGGCAAAAGGCCCCAGGAAAAAAATCTTTCCCCACCTTACTTCCCAGGAAAAAGTTGGTTAATTTGCAAAAACCGGCAAAGGCAATGGTTTTAAGGAAAGAGCGAATAGCAACTCTCTGTCATTATGAAGATGCAGAGAGATGTCAAAGAGAAAACAGACTACTCTCAAGAGAAGGAAACTTTTGAGAAATATTTATCAAGAGGCCAAAATTTCCTTTGCTGCAGATCTCAATGAAGAGAAGGCCTATTTTCTCCGACACTGGAAGGTACTGCGACAGCGATGGGTTACATGACCTCACAGTTGTAGGGTTCTGTGACTTTCCTGCTTTTTTATTTTCCAGTTCTTTCAGGAATCCTTCTCACAGCCTAAGCAAAGCTTGCAAACGAATACAAAAGCACCTCCAGGGCAACCACGAGGAGGCCAACATAAAAAAAAGAAAGACTTCCTGTATCACCTTCATTATCCTCAGTGGATTTTTTGAAAGCCTTTCAAATCTATTATTTCCCATTAATTTTACTAAAATTCTATTGATTGCATTTCCATTTACTCAACTTCCAACCTATTTCCTTTCCTTTAATGATAAAGTTGAATTAATGTAAGTTCTTTACACAAGCCAAGATAACAGGACGATGAAGGATATGTTTTTAAGAGCACCTCTTTTTCCATTTTATTAAGCAAACACATTAGAAAGCATTTCAGGAGTGGTGTTCGGGTGCGGTAAATGTGTCTGCTTTCCAAACAAACTGCTTCCTCACCAAGTGGAAATTTCCTCTGCGAGTATATACGTATATCAAGCCCAACGAGAAACCTGGAATAAAGACAGGAGGAGGCTGACGTGTGTCCTTTCATTATGCAAAAGTCATTTGTTTAAGCAAACAGACTGTAATTAATACTGGTTTTGATCACAATAACCCCCTATTCCTTACAACTTGCTCAGACGCTACCAGACATGAGACAAACAGCTCCCGTTAGAGAGGACTTCGGGACGGCTTTCCTCTTTGTATCCGCTCTGATTTTTCTCTAAACCCCTTAGAGTTTTACCACAAAACGACATGATCTCATTCTTTATGATTCATCACCTGTCTTTCTTCTCTAGAAGGTATGCCTCTTAATTAAGGGGGAAGCATCTCATCTGTTTTGTCCACTAACCGACCAGGTCCCAAAGCTGGAGTCAGCAGGCAGCTGCCGGTGGCCACGCTGCACTGTGGTTTCTGGCTCGCCTGGGGGCCTGCGACCCGGGGGACTGTGCCACCCTGCGGGAGCACAGGCCTGGGGAACAGTGACTCAGCAGCATTGCAGTGGGAGCGCAGCACGGCTCTACACGTGGTGCCCTGCCCCCACG
Organism: Panthera onca; assembly: GCF_046562875.1. Lineage (NCBI taxonomy): Eukaryota > Metazoa > Chordata > Mammalia > Carnivora > Felidae > Panthera > Panthera onca. The sequence continues at coordinate 72,293,465 of NC_138356.1, forward strand.
GCCCCCACATGCACACGGCACCGTATCAATGAACGGGGACATAATTTGCTTGCTTTGTCATCCTGCGTTAATCCTGACGTTCCTACCTTACTGCCCACCGGTTCTCTCTCCTTCCCCTCTACAGACAGAAAGTAAGGCTAATGCAAATCTGCTGACTTGCTCAACACATTGGAAAATCCAATTAAAATAATGAGCCAGCTCCCAGCAGTTAAGTCTTCGATTCCCTGGGATAAATTAGATATTCTGTCTAGTGTGTTAACTCCTTCATGGCGGTGCCCGGTTGTGGTCAGGCAGTTTCCAGGGTGTTAAGATACACTGGAAAGAGTTCTCAGCAGGAGCTGAGAAGGCCAGAATGTGGCCACTCATTACTATTGGCCTGGGGACTTTGGGCAAACCGTTAACCTGACCGACTCGGTTTTCTGATTTTAAAATGGGTGTCCTGGCACCTTCCTCCACTAGCCAAGGCTGGTGCGACAGGATCAGGGAGAACGGATGCCAGCGGAGCTCCCACTGGGTAGCAGGCCACAGGGCTGCCTGCTTTATCCGGCTGCTCCGCTGGCTGCTCCCGAGAACCCTCAAGGTGGTATTAACGTGTTCAAACACACTCAGCCAAGTGGACGGGCCAAACCACAAGCCAGGGCTAACTCCCAAGTCAGTGAACTATTTACAGCATTATCTTCTTGTAGGTTATCATAATGTGCTTTTTAAAAAAGTTATTTCTTGAGAGAGAGAGAGAGAGAGACTGGGAGGGAGAGGGGGAAAGAGAGAGAAGGAGAGAGAGAGAGAGAGAGAGACAGATCCCAGGGCCATGAGATCATGACCTGAACCGAAATCAAGAGTCAGACACCCAAACTACTGAGCCACCCAGGTGCCCCCAATTATCAGAATGTTTCAAAGATGATAATATACTGCATACACATACAGACTATTATTAGCCATTACCGACCTACTAAACTAAGCTTTATTGTATTCGGTTGCATATGCTTCAAGGGGAAACAAAGAATACTGCTTTGAGGGCACTTACAATTCCCACGCAGATGAGACTTAACGTTCCCACCTCACCCACTGCTCAGGCATTTGTAACAGTTTACACTTCACAGCTGCTGGAGTGCCCAGCACTCACACGATCAACAGGCGGCACAGACTTAGCCAAGCGTGTGCCTGGACAAGTCATTCAACCTTTCAGAGATTTAGAGATTTAGTCATTCAACCTCTTAGAGATTCAGTCTCCTTCCTTATAGTGGCAATGATAAGGCTGCCTCCATACGGTGCTGAGGGTGTTGCCGTGTAGATGCCGGGTGCTACGCGTGCAAAACGCTGCACAACACAGACTCTTAATAAAACGTAACTAGGTTTACTGTCTCACACTTGAACAGCTCAGCCGCAGTGGTGGAAAAAATACAATGATGGCATTTTGGATACTGGACTAGGTCTTATGAGGCTGGGACGGAGGTTGGCAGGACTCCCGAATGTCCTTCATGTTGCACCACATTCCCTCCAATGCTTCTTGTTTCCCTGCCTCATCCCGCAAGGGAGTCTCTACAAACTGTAAGGTAATGCATCCCATTATATACCATGCTCTAATCCAGGCAAATCAGCCTGAATTAGAGTTATTAAAATGACAGATGGTACTGTGTTTAACGTTATGTTACCTAAAGTTATTGCTCACAACAACTCAGTAAGATGTATCTTAGCCTCACCCAATTGAGGAAACAGGCTCAGAGAGGTCAAGTAACTTGCCTAAGGTCAAACAGTGACTAAGCGGATGGTCAGAGTCTTAATTAAGGTTTTTACTGACTCCAAAGGCCATCCTCATTTCCTGAGTCCTGTCGTTCCAGTGATCTTTTAAAACGATTATCAGATCATATTACTCTCCTGCGTGAAACCCATCAATGGCTTCCCATGGACTGGATTCAAATCCAGCCTCACAACGTAAGTCTGGCCCTGGCAACCTGTCTGAAGCCCCTCTACCCTTTCCCCCGCCCATCAACCATGCCGGCCCTTCTTCTGGTTCTTGATTTATCAAGCTCTCAAGCATATACATGCTTTACCATCAGTCTGGAACAGTCTTCCGTTGGCTCCTGGCAAAGGGCCTCCTAGTCTAGGCTCCATGCCTCCTCCTCAGTGAGGTGTTGAGCACATTTCTACATAGGTCTCTCCTCTCTGATCTCCCCTGAGTCTTAACTAGGCAGAATAGGCTCACTTTCAGAGAACAATGCATTTGACAGTTTCTTTAGTGTCTAGAGCAAAGCTTCTTGAAGGCAGGAGCTATGGCTGTTTCACCCACCACTGTGTTACATCCAACCCCTAGCAGAGTGTAGATTCCTTAAATAAAATGCGTGTTGACTGAGTAAATGGCTGAACAAATGAATTCCTCTCCACACCAGAAAAGTTATTCTGAGACTCAGAAGTATTATAGAATGTGAACGAGTTTTGGTCTTCCCGGAGCACTCTGCACTTCCAGATTAGAAGTCGGGGAGGTGACGGCGGATTTAGGAGAGGGACAGGAGATGAGAACTGCTCCCACTATGTGGTTGGGGGTGAAGGACCAAAGGTACCTTCCATCCAGCAGCTGCCTGGCTTTGAAAACTGGAGAAGAGTGTTCTAGACCTGAACCTGCTTCCACCTGGCTGTGTGGGTACAGGCCGGTCGCTTCTCATTTCTGCCACTGATAAAACGAGGTCTACAAGGTCTCTAATATACCTTCCAGGGACAGTACTCTCAGAGCCTAAGATGAGATACTGAGATACGACTAAACACACCAGAAAGAAATCCAGATGACCTGGGTGAGAAAAGCCAGAGGGAAATGCTCATGCTGTCTCCTGGGCAGGATGTGGCCCCGTCCCCACCCCCAAGAGGGTCTAGGCTCCTGATCCCATCTCAACCATGGTAGTTCTGTTTTAAAAGGCTGTATGCTTCCAAGTAAGCAAAGATCCGAGGCTACAGTCTTCCTTTCCAAAACAGGAAAACATTTTCAAAATGTATAAACAAGTGAAAAATCAGGTTATAAAACAGCACTTAGTATGAAACCAATGTGGTTAAAAAATTATGACAATAAATACACATATAAGAAAAGATTTATAAATAGGAATGAGATTAGAAGATACAGATAGACAGGGGCACCTGGGTGGCTCAGTCAGTTGAGTGACGGACTTCAGCTCAGGTCATGATCTCACGATTTGTGAGTTTGAGCCCTGCGTCAGGCTCTGTGCTAACAGCTCGGAGCCTGGAGTCTGCTTCGGGTTCCGTGTCTCCTCTCTCTCTGCCCCTCCCATGCTCATGCTGTCTCTCAATAATAAATAAATGTTAAAAAAAAGAAAATTAAAAAAAAAAAAAGAAGATACAGATAGATCTCAACCCGTAAACAGTGAATTGTAAGGTTATCAGTGACTTTTATTTCAGGGTTTTTCCCCCTGTATTTCCTAAGTTTTCAGCAATGAACTGGTATTTTTTATTCAGAATAGTATTAAAAAGAAATATGACACAGAAACACAAGAGGGCGATATAATCAACCAGCAATTTATTTCTCACTCAACTTGTTATTTGACGTATTAATACAACATAGAAAACAGATGGCAGGTATAAAAGTAAAAATAATGAGGGAGTGAATCTGGCAGGAAAAATGACAGCTTCTCTGTAACATTAGGGAATTCTATACCTCTGTCCAGAGTGACCGTCCTTCCTAGTGGTCTCCCAAGTGTGGTCTTGGGAACAATAGTGTTTGCATCACCCAGAACTTGTTAGAAATCCAATCTCAACCCTAATTAACCAGACACTCTGCGGGTGGGGCCCAATGGCCCAGGCTGAAACCAGCTCTCTAGGCGTGATGGGTAGGGTGCAAGGTCCAGTTGGGGCATCAACTGCTTTACACTAACAGCAGCTGTCCAAAGTCAAAGGGGAAGGAGAACCCAAGTTCCTTTAGAGAAGGAACACCTGCAGTCAACACATGGAAATCGCCAAGGCACAGTTACCACAAAAACAGAACAGAGGTGGGTCTCAGCCATAATTACCAGGAGAAAAAGCACAGGAATGACTGCTCTGGGTGGCTTGGGGAAGACCTAAGGAAAAGGGGAACCAAATCAAACCATGACGTTACAGGCCTCAGGAACCGACAAGACTGAATTTGGCAGAAAATACAGTTCTACTGGAAGTTTCACAGAGAAAAATGGGTAGGCGTAGGAGTATCTGGGAATAGGAGAATTCCTTAACGTAAAATAATGCAATTATGTTTTGTCTAATTCCATTTAAGTAAATGAGGGGTTAGATTTAACATCATCTCCTACATCAAGGATGAAAATGAAAGCACTCTTTTTTTCTTTGTACGATCTGCAGCATCTGACTTCATCTGAGGATAATTATAACAAAAGGGGGAGCGGCTACGACTTGTAAGCCCAAGACAAACGGGGAAGCAAAAGGAAGAAAGGCCCGGGCTGCTGGGCCTTGGTTTGAAGAGACATCTCGGCCCTAACGATTTCTCTACTGTGCTTGAAACGATTAATCGGCTGGTTCACGATCAACTTTCAGACCCGTAATTTCATTTCCACGCACGTCATCTACAATTTGCTATGTTTAAACTAGAACAAAAGCCTACGGTGGGTGACATCGAATTACATTTTCCTTGCCTTCACTGAACATCTTTATCACACACTTGTATTGTTTGACAACAACACGCTTTTAAGCACTTTCCTGACAAATTAAAAAATTTAACGAAATAAGTGAGTGCAAGCACTCGGGGCCCACCACGTACGACACCAGGAGGACACAGGAATTTCTTACTGTAGACACTGTGTTCATTTAACTGGTAGAAAAGCAGAGAAGCAGTGCCCTCTTCGCCTGGACTGCCCCACTCTGCCTGCTTGGTCCACATCTTGTGCTTTAATTAAGACTCACTTTGCTCCACCCTCACTGAAAATGTTAGAATTCAAATAATTTACCTCAACGGTGGCTGTAATATTCACCACCGGTTGCTATAGTTCCAGGCCACCCTTGCAGAAAAAAGAAATCTTGGATATTATGCCTGTGATGCCAAATGATGCCAAAAAAAGTTTTCTCTACTTGCAGGCAGCAAACAGCAGGAAGTCTAAAAAATCTGGTCCCATCCCCATGTCCATCCTTCCTTATAAAATGAAGTGCTTGGGGCACCTGGGTGGCTCAGTCGGTTGAGCGTCCGACTTCGGCTCAGGTCATGATCTCACAGTCCATGAGTTCGAGCCCCGCATCGGGCTCTGTGCTGATGGCTCAGAGCCTGCAGCCTGCTTCTGATTCTGTGACTCCCTCTCTCTCTGCCCCTTCCCTGCTCATGCTCTGTCTCTCTCTGTCTCAAAAATAAATAAAACCATTAAGACAAATAAATAAATAAATAAATAAATAAAATAAAATAAAATAAAATAAAATAAAATAAAATAAAATGAAGTACTTCAGTGTAAACTATTAAAAAAGTCTGTATAAGCAGTCTGTTGAACGGAAGTAATCGTCAAGCTCAGCACAGAGCCTGGAACAGAATGGACATTTAGTAAATACTAGCTAAGTCAGGATCACAATTTAGAAAATCTTGGAGCGGGGGGGGGGGGGGGGGGGGGGGGGGGGGAAGAAACAAAAACCTGAAGTACAGACTTTCACCTGACTCTCTAAATATCAAATGTATCAACCAAAGCTTAATGCTGTTTAATGCTTCTATTTAAGGAAACATGCATCTGCAAGCCTAAGAGAATAGTTTTATAAATATCTATTAATTATTTATGGCCTAGTTCAAGGGTGTCTCTTCTGGGAAGCCTCTTTTGATGTCCTTGCTTTCTGGGTGAATAAATGAGGGAGTGAATGAATAAATGATTCTGCCTCTAGTGACCCAGCTTGAGAAACGAGGGAACAGAAACGTGAACTCAGTTTTATCTGACTTCAAAGTCATGCACTCTGCCAGCTCTCTGAACTTTCAATTGTTTGACATGGCTAGACAACCAGTCAATAAAAGGGCCTGTTCATATTTAGTGGAAGATGTAAGCTGCTAGTTCAAGACTGGATCAGCAAGGGGTTTCTTCATGTTAAACCTAATGGTACCAAAAGGCACCAAAGGGTATAATCTTAAAGAAGCAAGGTATAAAGAAGCCACCAGCTTAAATAATCAGAAATTACACACTGAAATGTAAATAAGAAATAAATTCTAGAAGAACAGATATAAAGTGGAATAAAATTAAAACAAATAAACAACAACACATGAAATGGATCACCTGATCCAGAAAACGTCTCTATCAGTACGTCTCAAGGTGGTTCCATGGGAAATCAAAGTTTCTTATACAAGAATGTTTGTGATCAAGGAAGTTTTAAAAAACACTGAACTGGTCAGGTCTCTAATAACAGGATATCTCCAAGTCTTTAATATACAAGTGTACACTGTAAATCCCCAAGGGCAATATGTAGTGCTTTTCAATCCAGAACTCTTGTCAAAGAAGGTGGCATGGGGGGCGCCTGGGTGACTCAGTGGGTTAACTGTCTGACTCTTGATTTCGGCTCAGGTCATGATCTCACAGATTGTGAGATCGAGCCCCACATCAGGCTCCACGCTGTCAGTGCTTGGGATTCTCTCTCTCTCTCTCTCTCTCTCTCTCTCTCTCTCTGCCCCTTCCCTGCTCACACGCACACATTCTCTCTCCCTCTCTCAATAAATAAATAAATAAGCGAACAAACAAACTTAAATAAAAAAAGAGGGCAGCATGGGATTAGTATTTCAGGGAAAACTTGTGGGAAAAGGCATCTTAGGCCCTGATACTCATATTCCCAGACAAGAGGGAGTTAGATGCACTGGGCCCAGCACGGCCCCTGCACACGGTTGCACAGAGTGTACAGAGCTCAAAGCATCAATCTGGCTTATTTAAGTGGTGCCTGAAACCCAGCCACACTCCCCTCACAAATCCGTGTTCCCTGGTGCTGGCTGACATCGGCCCAGAGGAAGGTGCCCTAGCTGGGCTGTGGTACCTGCCCAAAAGTCTGGGTGTGGAGTGGGTTGCCTCATTGGGAGGCTACAGGAAGCGGAGGTGAGGAGAGACTCGGGGGCGACATTCTGCAGAGGAATCGAAACCCAGTTCAACCGAGAACACTTAATGTGAGGCAGGGAGAGGAATGGCAGAGTCCAGGTAAGATAAGAGGTCAGGCCGGACACGGAGAACGGGAAATCGAGGAAGAGGGGGAGAGGTCAGAGGCGTGAGTGTGAAGCTGACTTTGGCAGAATTCTCTGAACAAAGGAAAACATCCGCATTTGCTTTTCACAACAGGCTCCAGATCTGGGCTTGGAAAAGGAGCTCTGGAGGCTTCTGGGACCAAGATCATGCAGACCCAAGGCTAGCTACCTCCCAACAGTGTGCGCCTTACCCTTGTACAGTCTCTGCCACTCTTGTGCTTGCGGTCCTTTAAATCAACCTTTTTACTTAAATGAATTAAAAGTATGCTTTACTTTGTAGCCATAAAAGGATCCTGACACCTTGAGAGGCAGTCCAGTGTTCTTCAAAGCATGGGGGTCTGGAGGAGACCACCCAGGTTTGAATGATATCTACCCCAGCACTCTGTGCCTCAGTTTCCCCAACCATTCAGTAAGGATAATAATGGCTACTACCGGGTAGGGTTGATGTCAAGATTAACGAGGCAGAAATGGTAACACTCACCAAATATTCTATTTGCTCCCTTCTATTTCCTGTCCCCTGCCAGTGGGGCTAAGAACACAGTTTAAGGTGGGGAACTAACACACCAGGGGAAGCAGTGACGAGCCTGCACGTGGTGCTCTCTCCTCTCCCCCGCCGTAGCAAACCCTGCAGTGATGGGCCCTTGGTCTCTGAATGACTTAGCGTGTGGAGCAGACCCCTTGGTAGACATGGGATGTGAGGAGGAAGGAACCCCTCCCTCTGTTAAGCCACGGAGATCTGGGGGTGAATTTACGACTGCCGCACATTCTAGCCCCTTCTGGCTAGTATAACACGTGAGTGCTTAAAACGGAGTCTGGGATATAGTCGGCTCGTTGTATACACTACTGTTACCAGTATTATTTATATAAATAAAATTTAACCATAAGAATAATGAAAACTCCCGTCTGAAGGCCCCGAGGGTGAGACCAGCTCTAGCTTTGTTTAAGAGAGATACTGATAAGCAAATATTAGGGGGCCTGAGCATTCCAGGGTGAATCTGAAGCCTTCCCCTCCATGCCCAGTCTTCTCTTACTGCTAATGAAACTTTCTCCTCCAACAAGTGACTGGTTTCCTTCTCCTTCCTCCACGCTGCTTGCTTTTCCTTCCTTCCCCTCTCACAGAACCACGACTCTCACACATAAGCCTCTGCTAGCATCGAGAAGCTGTTTTGTGAGTCTGTTTCAAGTGGAATAACACTGGACAGCCACAAACACACACATTTAAAACATTTTGAAAAGTGTTATTCACTGCATGCAAAATTCTCAAGATGAAAATTCAATCCTATTTAAAATGTATTATTTGAGGGGCATGTGGGTGGCTCAGTCGCTTAAGCGCCCACTCTTGATTTTGGCTCAGGTGGTGATAATCGTGGTTGTGAGACCGAGTCCTGAGTTGGGCTCCATGATGAATGTGGAGTCTGCTTGGGATTCCCTCCCTCCCTTCCCCTCCCCACCCCCCACTCTCATCCGTGCACTCTCTCAAAATAAATAAACATTAAAAATGCATTATTTGAGGGGTGCCTGGGTGGCTCAGTCGGTTGAGCGGCCGACTTCGGCTCAGGTCATGATCTTGCGGTCCATGAGTTCGAGCCCCATGTCAGGCTCTGTGCTAACAGCTCAGAGCCTGGATGGAGCCTGTTTCGGATTCTGTGTCTCCCTCTCTCTCTGACCCTCCCCCGTTCATGCTCTGTCTCTCTCTGTCTCAAAAATAAATAAACGCTAAAAAAAATATTAAAAAAAAATGTATTTGAACTTCCTATTTACACTCTTTTTAATGTTAATCCTTAAAAGAAAAAAAAGCCAAAAGAAAAATAAATCATTTTTGAATTCAGGCTGGGGATACCACAGGACTTCCGTATATTGGATGTATTTAAGACAAGGTACACCTGCACTGATGAATGTAAAATTCAATTTTTATATAGGGAATCTATGGTTTATACAATGAACATTATAGAATGAACCATACAACTATGGTTTATACTATGTAGCCTGTTAAAGTGATTTTTCCAGTTTTATCTATATAGTCCTAGACAGCCAACAGGCTTCAAATAAGGTTTGCAAAGCATATGTATAATAACAAGGTTTTTTTTGTTTTGTTTTGTTTTTTAAAGTCATTTGGCAACAAAATCTGATCTAATGTGAATTCAGGTGGTTGTAAGCTCTGACCTGAACTGAGGTGGCACCCTTCAGAGTCTTTTCTTACTTCATGTAAACATTCACAGGTTCCACTGCAGAAAACAGATTGATTGCATTTAATTATGAGGACCTGCCTGAAAAGTCATGGGGTGCTGGTGGGAGGGATGTTATCTAATATGTGGCATATGCACCCTACCACCACTCTGGAATCTGCAAAATTCTGAATTTTATCAGTTTCTCGTGTACAAATCTATAAAATTGTTTCAAAGGGCATGGTATATTATTAGTATTAACAGGAGTTAGAAGGGTAGAATTACCTTTATTTTATTTTGTCCCCTATTTCTCACATTTTTATAGTAAACATGTACAACTTTTACAATGGAAGAGAAAAAGGAAATCTCCTTCTTACCCACATGGATAGCTCTCACAATAGTAACTGCCAGGGAAGCCTGTCAGGACATGGGGGGATGTCTGGCAGATGAAATGCTAAAACCTTCCAATTATGGATGACTCTTCTGCAAAGAAGGTTGTTAAGTTGTATTCTATAATCCAGGGTACCCAGGGGCTACCAATGGACTGTTGAGCAAACTCACGCCCTCTACGTTTTTCAGTATTTCAAAGAACCTGAGAAATAATTGATTAGCTATAAATCTAGGTCCAACCTGTATATTTCTTAGCTATTCTCAGTTGAGGGGGAAGAAAAGAAAAAAAATTGAACACTAAACAAATCCTTAACTCGACCACATACCCTGTAGTTAGAGATTGCACACGGGAAATGCTATGTAGCTGGAGAAATCTTTCTTGTGCTTCAATAGCTCTGAAGCAATAACGGTCCTCTAACTGTTAAAAGAGAGACTGAGGATCTTTCGCAAGTTACAGAACTGTCCAGAGGCTCAGGGAAGAGAAGGCATGGACAGTCCTGGCTGGACCAGAATCCTTCTGGGCACCTCCTTTAAAAAGAGGATTTACATATATTTCCTAACACTGTTGCTGCACTGGGGGGGTTGGGGTACGGTTCAAATAGTTTACCTTACCCACTGAGAATCTATTTCAACCCACCAGTTACTCCTTTCCCGTTCCATTTGGTGGCTTGGTGATTAAATGGATGCAATTTACTGTTGACTCCTTAACTTCTTCTTCTTCTTCTTTTTTAGTCTTTATTTATTTTTGAGAGACAGAGTGTGAGCAGGGGAGGAACAGAGAGAGAGGCAGACACAGAATCCAAACAGGTTCCGGGCTCCAAGCTGTCAGCACAGAACCTGACGAGGGGCTCGAACTCATGAACCAGGAGATCATGACCTGAGCCGAAATCACACGCTTAACCGACTGAGCCACCAGGAACGGTGGCCTGCTGCTGGTCAGAAAGCAGATCTGGCACCGTTTAGCAAGCAATGCTTTTACGTCTTTCTTTCCAATGACTTAAAAAAAAAAAAAAAAAAAGAAAAGAAAAAGAAAAAATTGAACATAATTTAGGTTCTATGTATTTAATCAGATGAATAACAAAAAATACTTAGAAAAAGCTAAAACTCTAAAAGATCATCCTTTCTTTTCTTCCTTTTTTTTTAAACAAGCTGCATTGTAAAGAAAGCCTTTATCTACTCTATCTACATTAACTACTAAATGACATTAAAAGGAGAAGGAACGGAAGGTATAAAGGCATGGAAGCAAGAAATAGTTTATAATCCAGAAACAACAAGTGATTTGTTATGTCTGGAGCTGGCTTTGGTTACAAAAGCATCTTCAACAGGAAGAAGGATGAATTCAGAGAGACTGGTTAAGTCAACTAAAGAAATAGTTCTAATATATTTTTTTAAATGCTACTCTGTACTAAGCATATGCTTATGGACCAGATTATATGACAAGTACTTCGCATAAAAGCCCAGGCACTTGTAATCTGGCCTCACACATCTTAACAAACATCAACAAAATACATCCTGTCCACATCGCACTGGCTTCTCTCCACTAAGAGGCAGCATTCCCTAGGCGTATTCACACACGACAAAGACTCCCTGCTGAGGGGAAAGAGCTCATCACTTCATGTTTTGGGAACAGTGACCACAAAAAGGACTCTGACTAGAGGGAGCAACTGAAAACACGGACAAAGACTGGTTTAGAAAACCTGTAAAAAAAAAAAAAGGGGGGGGTGGGGGCAAAGAAAGCGGGAGTACAGATCTGAGGGCATGGCAGAGAAGAGAGGGTTTGAGTTTTGCTCTGCACATTGGTTTCACATTGAAATTTTCATATAACGGTAGCTGTATCATTCAAGGCTTTTCCCCACTTTGTTTCCCTGACTACAATTCGATGATTTATACTTTAACTTTCCATTTTGGAAAAAATTACAGACTCAGCAAAGTTGCAAAAACAGTTCAGAGAGGCCCCCTGTACCCTCAGCGAGCTTCCCCCAAAGTTAACAACTTACGCAGACCTTACAAAGTTAACAGCTTACACAGGACATTATCAAAACCTGGGAAGCAACACTGGGATAAGACTATCAACCAGTCTACAGATGCCTGGTGGGGGAAAATTGAGAATCCAAAGAGAAAATTGTGGTTTCTCTTTTATATTCTCCTTTCCCAGAGATAACCATCACTGATACCTGGGCTTCTGCATACAGTCATTTTTTTACTATGCCTGTGTATGGCTCAGTGACATTTTACCACACGAACAGGTCAGCACAACCACACCACCACCAAGCCAGAGAACTGTTCCATCAACACAAAGGGACTCCCTCAGGCTACCCCTTTACAGTCATGCCCTTGACCCCTTCTCTAACCCCTGGTAACCACGGATCTGTCCTCCCTCTCGGATCGGTCCACCCCCTCGGTAGTTTTGGGTGACCTGGACTTCAATCAGAAAAATATACAAATGGCAATGTTATCTTGATGGATGTCACGCTTTTATGGAACTTGTTTTCATTTTAAGGTGTCAAAAGCACACAGGAAGCAAAAGAAAAACGACCTTCTGGAATGTACTTGGGGAGTCCCACCGGACAGTAAGTCCCAGGTCCTCCTCCTGCCGTAGCACCTGGGCTGCCATCAGGCAGATGTCCTGGCACTGGGGCAGGACAAGACTCCCCAGGGAACAAAGGCTGAACTGTCAAGGATGATCGGTTCTTTGGGAATGCACACCCTCTCAAGCTTCTGAATCTGTCATCCGTTCCAATGAGGGAGAGTGCAAATGCTCTAACGCCAACATTAAGAGAAATCTAGTGAAATACAAGTTGCTTAGAACATATGATTTCATCTATTTGGAGGAGAAGAGGTGCAGGAAAGAGGACTAGAAAGATAAACCCCAAGTATCAATGACAGTTATCTCTGGGAAGGGACACTATAAAAGAGAAACAGCAATTTTCTCTTTGGATTCTAAATTTTCCCCACTAGGCATGTGTTCTTTTTATAGTAAGAAAAGATACATAAATAAAGTCTCCTGCAGTGGCTATTAATGCCTCAGCGGTTTTAATATTAATGTAGCTTATTAATACGGTAATAGCCCACTGTGTGCGACTCCAGGACTCGGCAGCTTGCAAAGTTTCTCACCTGTGTGGTGTGATAATCCTCATATAAGAATAGGGCAGGTGGGCGCCTCGGGTGGCTCAGTCAAGCTTCCGACTCTCAATTTCGGCTCAGGTCACGATCTCATGGTTTGTGAGATCGAGCCCTGCATCAGGCTCCGTGCTGACAGTGTGGAGCCTGCTTGGGATTCTCTCCCTCCCTCTTTCTCTGCAACCGCCCCCCCCCCCCCCCCCCCGCCCGCCATATGTGCTGTTCTCAAAAATAAATAAACACTCAAAAAAAAAGAAAGAAAGAAAGAAAGAAAAAAAGAATAGGGCAGGTAAGGAAGGTAACTCTTCCTCATTCTCCCAGTAAGGACATTCACGTTTGTAACTTAGGCAGTGTTAATCTATTCAGGGCCAGGGCCAGAATCACAGCAAAGCCTTTGATTTCTTATGCCAGGGGTCCCCAAGGCGTGGTACAGGCCCCTAGAAGTCCCAAAGGTCAATAGTACTTTCATAATAGCACTAACAGATTTTACCTGACTTTCCCACTGTTTATTTTTATTTTTTTTTTAAATTTTTTTTTCAACGTTTTTTATTTATTTTTGGGACAGAGAGAGACAGAGCATGAACGGGGGAGGGGCAGAGAGAGAGGGAGACACAGAATCGGAAACAGGCTCCAGGCTCCGAGCCATCGGCCCAGAGCCTGACGCGGGGCTCGAACTCACGGACCGCAAGATCGTGACCTGGCTGAAGTCGGACGCTTAACCGACTGCGCCACCCAGGCGCCCCTTTCCCACTGTTTAGACATTAGCACTGACAGCACGAAAGTAATGGAGGTGAAACCAATGGTGTCCTGATGTGAATTACGGCATTAACACCAACCGAGGCCACTGTATTGTTTATGGTCATGCTCTTGCAATGAAAAAAAAAAAAAAAAAAAGGCTATTTTCATTTAAGAATGCCCATGATGAGGGGTGCCTGGGTGGCTTAGTTGGTTAAGCATCCAACTTTGGCGTGGGTCATGATCTCACAGCTCAAGAGCTCAAGCCCCAAGTCATGCTCCGTGCTGACAGCTCAGAGCCTGGAGTCTGCTTTGGATTCTTTGTCTCCCTCTCTCTCTGCCCCTCCCCTGCTCATGCTCTGTCTGTCTGTCTCTCTCTCAAAAAAATAAACATTAAAAAAATAAAAAAATAAAGAATGCCCATGATGAAACAGCAAAAATTACTGATTTGATTATGTATCAGTCCTTGAGTACATCTTTCTTATATTCTGTTTGATATAATAGGAAGTACACACAAACTACCTTCAAGGCATACCAAAGCATGACAGTTATCTTGAGAAAAAGCACTTATGCAGTATTTTGAGTTGCTAGCTGAACTAGCTAGTTTTGTCCATTACCTTTTTAAGGGGACACCATTTTTCCCCTTGAAAGAATGGCTGACAAACTGTGGTACTGAGACATGGGTATTTGGCAAACATTTTCTCAGAAATGAATAAAGTGAGCCTGTCACACACAGTTTCGGATTCACAGACATTGTTATTAACTTTTAAGAAACAAACCCTTGTCAAGTTTTGACACAGTAGCAAAGAAGAATACTGATGATCACCTGAATTTGTAAAGTACTCCTTTCTCTTTCCAATGTATAGACCTGTGTGAGGCTATATTTTTTTGTCTATTTCACCCAAACAGCATATTGCAACAAAATGAATTAATAGACTTCAAAACTTCTCTTTTGAATTCTAATACAGTAAGTATGGATAGAACTGGTCCACATTAGCAAGAACTCTTCAGTGTCCTTGATCATTTTTTTTTTTTTAATGTTTATTTATTTTTGAGACAGAGAGAGACAGAGCATGAACGGGGGAGGGGCAGAGAGAGAGGGAGACACAGAATCTGAAACAGGCTCCAGGCTCTGAGCTGTCAGCACAGAGCCCGACGCGGGGCTCGAACTCACGGACCGTAGATCGTGACCTGAGCCGAAGTCGGACGCCCAACCGACCGAGCCACCCAGGCGCCCCTCCTTGATCATTTTTAAGACTGGGGTCCTAAGACCACAAGTTTGTGAACTACTGGCTAACACTCTTTTTCTAGTATATTATAACTCGCTGGTGGGGGAAACGAAAGGGAAAATGCGGATAGAAAGAATTTTGCAAGCTAAACAGACACAAACCTGGGTTGATGGCTACTCATACAGGTTCTAGTCAAGCCAGGTGGGCTACCTGTATCCACAACCCATACAGAAAGGCAATGCCACCACTCTGTCACTGCTGGGGGCACATCGCTGAAACAGTGCATGTCAGGGAACCTGGGGTCGAGCCCCAACTCCACTATTTCCAGGCATATTATTTTTTTGGAGATTTGGTGCACTTATCTGTAAAATGGGATGGGACTCTCTATACCTGCCTTTACCCTGGGGAGTTGCCATAGAGATCAAATGAGAAGATGTAAGTAATAATAAAAGCTTGTATTTGTTAAGTAAATTCCGCATGTCAGGTACTGTGCTTGGTGATCTGATTCCATGATCTCAATGAAGTCCCATCACTACCACACAACAGATACCAGCAATGCTATGTACAGGTCAGGACACTAGCCCTACAAGTTCAACCGTTTGCCTATGGCTGTAAACCTGCTAAGTGGGGAGCTGGGCTGGCAGGTCCAAT
Source organism: Panthera onca (assembly GCF_046562875.1). Classification (NCBI taxonomy): domain Eukaryota; kingdom Metazoa; phylum Chordata; class Mammalia; order Carnivora; family Felidae; genus Panthera; species Panthera onca. The sequence goes on from NC_138356.1 coordinate 72,308,926, forward strand.
GGAGACCCTACTTCCCCCCCACCCTTCACAGCCTCTCTCGGCCTGTTGTGAGGTGAAACAGCTTTTTCACAAAAAACATCTCCTGGTATGTGGAGGCGAAGGGCAGGAAGAAATGCAAGTTGCTTTTTTTTTTTTTTTTAATTATTTTTAAAGTTTATTCACTTATTTTGAAAGAGAGAGAGAGTGTAGGTGGGGTAGGGACAGGGAGAGAGGGGAGAGGGAACATCCCAAGCGGGCTCTGCACCGGCAGCATGAAGCCTAACGTGGGGCTTGAACTCGCGAACCGTGAGATCATGACCTGAGCCAAAACCGAGAGTCAGATGCTTAACCTACTGAGCCACCCAGGCGCCCAGAAAACGTGAGTTACTTTAAACCTGACTTAGTGCGTCGACTCTGGCACGAGCTCACAGGGTAAAGAGGCACAGTGACAACTCTCTTTGGGGTCCTCAGGTGGCGGTCAGTTAGCAGTCAGAAGCTAGACAACAGAAACCAGCCCCAGCCCTGTCTGATGTTAGCCCAGCATCCCTGCGGCTCTTGGGGTTTTCACGTAACTTCCCACCTGGCCATCCCACCTTCCACAGTCACTGAAAGCTAGGAGATGAAGACAAACAAACAGAGAAGAGACAGTTATCATCACTTAGCGGGTCACGTTTCTCAGGACCAACCAACCCTTCAGAACCCCCTCAACACAATACACTCCCAATACCGATTATTTACAGGCAACACGATGAAAGTTTTTCTCTAACTAGAGTTAGTCGAAAGCAGAAAGCTACACCTGACCCCCAAATCTACCGGTTCCTTTTCCTCTATATGAAAGTAAGTAATGTTTTAATGAAAACTATTAAAATGCCCATTGTCAGTACTACCTTTATTAGAAAATGACATTTTTCCATATGTACCACAGACCTTGGAACACAAGAGACATTTGGCATTTACTGGTTGGACTGAGGATACAATTTAGAAAAGTCTAAAAATATCAAAGTACCTTCTTTTATCTTACTCTCTGAATTCCAACTGTACCCATTCTTGCTTAACGTTTCCAGACTCCACTAGCTTAAGAAAATAGGCTTTTCAAGAGCCTCCTGAGAAATACTGGTTCCCAGGGGGTGTTCTAGAGCTCCAACAAACTCCAGGATGTTCCCCAAACTCTTATGTGGGGGCTGGAGGGCTGCAAGCTGGCCAGAAGCCCCTCCCTCCTGGGGCGTGGCTTCCTCTGAGCCCTCTCTCTGCTCCAAGGCTTGGCCGCATCAGCCTGTCTGTTTTGCTCTATCCTTTCCTGGCAGAACATAAAAAGGGAAGCAGCAAGCTGCTGAAACTGTTGTCAGGTTGTATAAACTCCTGGGACTGGCTTTTTATTCAGTCAGAATAGCGTTCCCTTAGTAACCAACTATAGTACAAACAGATTCTTTTACCTGCTCCCTCGTCAGGCATGCCACCACTAACTTCAAAGAGAAAATGTCAGTTTTTATTTTTTTAATTAAGCGAACTGGGTCTTCTAGCAATTCTATCAGATATTTCTTAGACTTCTACCCCTTAAAGGAGAGTAGCCAGGGAGGAAGAAGGCCTGCAGCTTGGAGTTTGTGTAGGGGGCCAGCGAGATCAGCATTACTTAGGGAAACACAATCACCCAGGTAGGGTGATAGAGGCAGTGTAACAGAGTAGGGTGGTAGAGACAACGGACTCACAGAATGTTCGGGTACACGTCTGCTTATTAACAGTGTACCTGAACAAGTTAAATACTGATGTGCCTCAACTCCCTCATCTGGATTGAAGGTATAACAACCATAGAATTGTTGTAAGATGTAAAATAAGAAACCTACATACTGGGGCACCTGGGTGGCTCAGTCACTGAGTCATCTGACTCCTGATATCGGTTTAGGTCATGATCTCACAGTTCGTGGGTTCAAGCCCCGCGTCGGACACTGTGCTGACAGCTCGGAGCCTGCTCGGGATTTTCTCTGTCTCCTTCTTTCTCTGCCCCCCACCCTCTCTCTCTCACAAATATACAAACATAAAAAAAAAGAAAAGAAATCTACACATGATGCATATTACCAGGTTCATCAAGGCGTTCAATAAATATCAGTGGTTTCTGCATGGTGGCAAGTCAGTGCAGTATTAGGTAAGCAAATACAGACAACGAATGTTCCATGAGTTCCATGAGTGACCACTGCGTCGTGGGGCCGGCACACGCTGGGGAAGGAACCCACAGTGGAGGGAAGTGGAGGAATGGACTGGTCCAGGAAATGTGCAAGTGATGAGTCTCGACTGAAGCCAAATACATTTGGTGTCCCGGAAACTAAAGGTTATTAGCAAGACACCCCTGTGAAAACACCCACCTCGGGGGAAAACAGAACTTCCTCCCTGAGCAAGTCTGTTACCAGTAATTACTCACGTGCATAGTCAGAGTGCTGCTTCACTTCCCTTCTTCCCACCACATGGCCTTTGAGCAAGGCCATCAGCAGAAAGACAGGCAGCACCCAGAGGAAGGAGAAATGAGGGCCATCTTCCCAATAAAAGCGATTTAAATACTCTAAGATTTACAGAGATATCATGGATTTGTCAAATAAACCCCAAAGTATAGCAACATGTTGGTCCTAAGTTCCTGAAGTTTTTGGAAATAAGACCTGTTTCTATTCTCCATCTTCATTTTCTTTAAGATTAGCTGTCACTGTAGGAGACTAACTCAATGGCATAAACCACAAATTAGAATTAAGCTGTTAGGAAGACAGACACACACATGTATTCATCTAGTAGGATAGGAAAAAAAAAGGAGACTCTGATTGGTCAAATATTCAGGTTAAAACACCACAGAATGGCAGTTTTCATTTTTCGAAGAGTATGTATTCGTCTGTAAACCAGCTGTTTGTATTGAACGGATCTGTGACAAGATTCTCCTGTGAGGTCACAGAAGCCTATCTGATGGAAGAGCAACTAACCCAGGGCCAAGACATCTTGAGTTCTTAAAGGAGGCCAGGGTGCAATACTGAGAGACTGGGGGAGAGGAAGAGTCTGCCGGTCTTCAGGAAAGAGCCGAGGAAAGTATAGCATCGTTGTCCTTTGGGACTGTCCAACCTCCCTGTGCCTCTATCTCCCGGGACTCTGGAGAAGAGAGACTTGATTTAATGTACAAGGAGGGCTGGGTGGTGATGCCACACAGAACGAGCCTTCTCGGTGTGAACAGGGTGTGAGGGCGGGTATCCGGACAGTAGTGTCGCCAAAGAGACCGCCCCAGCCCCAACTCTGTTTGCCTCCTGGAGCCAGACACCCCTCACGTCCCAGGTTTTTAGGGATTCCTTTTGTCAACAACTTCTGTAACCCTGGATTCCCCTGAATCCCAAAATCTTTTTCTTGGTGGGGGGTTAAAATGATGTGAGGAACTGGGGAGGTTAATTATTTGTAAGTCAGGGACCAAAATGCATGCTTGTCTTCATACAAGTGAGGTATAACACTTGCAACGTGGATTTCCAGTGTATGTTTGACACAGAAATCATCAACACTCTTTCAACTAATAAAAAAACAAAAGTCGCTAAAAATTATCTCAAACAAAACCCAAACGAAGGCAATGGTAGAATGGGGAAGAGAATTCAGGTTAACTACCTTCTCTGACTCCGTAAATCCACCCTGCTAGAAGCTGGATCTAGGAGTTCTACAACGGTATTTTCTTTACACATGACTCCATACCGGAGACTAAAAAGCTTTTCATTTTTTATTTTTTTAATTTTAATTTTGTTTAACCCCCAGGACGGGGGGCTGGGGAGATTATTAAATTGTTCTCTTCGTGATCTTATTGTACTTTGATCTGGCTGAAATTTTTAGAAATCACTTATGCAATGGCTTACCAGATTTTTCAGCAGTGTGGACAGTTCCTTTGTAAGAGTAGAAAACTTGACGAAAGCAGTGCCAAGGTCTGGGTTGTCTCGACTTAAAAAATTACTTCCGAACTTGTCAAGAACTTGTGCATAGTTTTCTTCATTTTGTACATGATCTAAAAAAGAAGAAGGCAGAAGTCTGAGCTATTATTTGCCACAATGACGAGTTACTTTGAACACTGATTGATCATTAGAAACTCTTAAAAGGAAGGCAAAGAGACACGGCATCAATTATTCACTGAATGTGTCCAGAGGTGGTCAGCGGGGAGCTAGATGTCTTCGTTCACTCTAGTAAACGGGGTTTCCTCCTTGTTCTTTCACAGCGTTCAGTTCACCTACATCCCAACTAGCCCATGGACTCCCCACAGGGGCCGGGGAGGGTCAGATTATCATCCCATCTCAAAGCACATCGTATTTCCATTAAGAAACTATGATTAGCAGGAACAAGGAGAAAAGTCTCCTTTGAAAATCAATCTTGGAATGCAAAAGAAACATCCACGGGTTCTAACAGCTTTCCTTCTCTGCAACTCATCTTAATTTCCTTTAATTCTGTCTAAGCCTCAGATCTGAGGAACAGCATTTTTAAAATGATTTTTTTTTGCACACGATCTCTTGGTGTGAGTCGTCAAGGCATGGATCAGATGGATCAACGTTTGAGGTTTGGTTTCACCACCTATAAGCTAGCTATCTTACCAGTTTTTTAACTTTTAGGACCATTATCCTAGTTGGAGAATTACAAGGCGTTAATGAGATACTTGTGAATACATTTCCTCACTCTGAGCTTTGCTTTCCCGATCTGTAACATGACACTAACCCTATCTTACATGAATGTGGTGCTGAAGAGGTGATACGAACTGTACAAAGAGTGGGTGTACCATAAATAATAACCACTCCCACTCTCTCTACTGGGCTTCCAGGATAATATCACACTCTCTTCATCGTTCTTCTATGTCTTGGCTGCTCCTTCCTCTCCAACATCTTTGCTGGATCTTCATCCCCCTGACCTCATAGTGTTGGAGAGCCCTGGGCTTTTCTTCTCTCTCTCTCTCTATGCTCACTCTCTTGGGATCTCATCTAGTTTATAGCTTTGAATAACTTCTATTCTATCCCAGATTGATACCCCAGCCCAGACCCTAGCCCTGAAATATAGACTTCTATGTCAACTGCCTATTCAATATCTCCACCTGGATGTCTGATAACTATGTTCAATCTCAACATGCTAACAGCAAACCCTTCATGTTCTGCCCCTGACCTTCTTTTTCTACAGACCCTTATATCTCAGTTAATGACAAATACATTCTTGTAGTTGTTCAGGTTGGAACCCATCAAAGTCATGCTTGATTTTTTTTTTTCTCATACCCCAGATACAACCCACTGGCAAATCCTATTGTCTTTACCTTGAAAATGTAACCAAAATCTGACAACTCACTACCCCCATGGCTATCAATCTTATCTGACATCATTTCTTGCCTTGATCACTGCAGAACCTCCCTATGAAAGTCTCTTTATTGCAGCTCTTTCTTGCTCACCTACAGTCCCCTATCAATACAGCATCCAGTGTGGTTCTGTAAAATTGTGCATCACATCCTGCAATGCTTATGGCAGACATAAGCACTTACCGCAGATATCCAGACTCCCTACCCCTGCAGGCTCTGGAGGGCAGTCCTGCACGTCTCTACACCCTTGAAGGAAGCAAGCACGGAACATGACACATGCTGACCAAGGAAGTGTGAGTGGAGGCGAGGTGCCCGACTTCCACGTGCACACGTTTCAGATGCCTCTACTCAGGTCCCCGCTTCTCTCTTCCTTCGTGGTAGAGGACAGGGAGGCACAGATTTGTACGGAGCCCCATAAGAGACGCCTAACAATTTACTGAATGAATAAATGAACGGTGAGTATCTGACAAAATCATGTCTAGCAAAATCAGACCTCTAAAGGCTTAATTAAATACCTCCTTATAGAGCCTTCCCTTAGTTGGCAATATCCTCCCTTGCCAGTAACTCTCTGTGCCTCTTTTGCAGTATTTTCCACCATATCACATCATACTTGTGTAAGTACAGACCTTCCCTTGCCATACGACTGTGAGAGGCAGGGATTAGTTCTGGCTCATCTCTGCGTCCCCACCCAACAAATACCACCGTGGTTGTCATTTTTCGGTGAGCTGAGCTTAAGAAGCTAGGGCTCAGTAAATATCCATTGACTTGGATTTGTTGATTTTCTTTTCAGGAATTTAAGAAGCATTCCCTTCTTAAAATCTCCTGGATCGTTCAATAACGGAGATGAAAATCCAAAGCATCTCACTCTCAAATACACTCTCAATAACTGTGCGGGAGCACTGGGCACTCATGAAACCAAACAGAGGTCTGAACTGGGGAATGTCCCAAGAAGGAAGTCTCAATACACAAAAGGAAACCAGTGTCACAGCAGTCCATGGAAATGAAATGAGGCCCCAGCAGCCTTCCAATCATCGCATCAAAAATTCATGATGCCTACAGTGGATGTCAGCATTTTAGGCCGAGATATTAAAAAAGATAAAACGCAGCTCTGGTTATTGCCCAAGTAATGGAGGGAAGTGGCTCAGGAAAACACAAAAGAAAGGCCACATCAGCTCGACAGACAGGATGCACATGTTTGATCCCCTCATAAACTGGAGTTACCCCTGATTCCTTCTGTCTAAAGCTAAAGAGCCTACCTCACCCCTGAGAATCCCACCACACCTGACAACCCTCTTCTGCTTTTGGAGGCCAGCAAAAACAAGAAACAAACAACAAACAAACAAAAAAAGCATTCAGCAGCCTGTTAATTTCAACTGCTTTCAAAGGAAGTGTTTCTGGTAAAACAGAAGTATATAGGATTTTTGTTTGTTTGCTTGGAATTACGAAATATTTCAAATGACATATATCACAACCTTCAGATGAAGAGAATACTCATGGACCCGCCAGCCAGTTTAAGAAATAAAGTATTCCAGAACGTTTCCTCTCTCCCCCAACCCCAATCTCTTCCCTCCCTCCCCAGACACAGCCACTCTCTTGAGTTTGGAACCGCATGCAGAGCTTAGAAAGAATTAGGAGAAGCTCTTAGTCTCTCAGAGATGAGGGACTCATCAAACAACAAGACAGACTTGGGCTAAGGCAGATGGGGCTCAGGAAGGGAGCACTGGCATTTGTTGAGAACCTTCTCTTACCCAAATGCTTTTTACAAGACCATATTTAACCCTCTCCAGAACCCTGTAAGGGAAGAAGGAGGCTTTATCGGGAAGATGGAACATCAAAAATGACGCGAGAGAGGCAAAAGGTGAGACTCGATGAGTAAGTCCAGGCTAGGGCATGGGTCCTGTGTGCTTTGTTAATTCCACTAATGAACCACCATATAGTCAATACCTATACTTATGTGCATAAGTATATGTATGGTAATCCTACATCTGTATATATGTGTGAAATTTCCTACTGTAGATACATTTTAAAAATCACAGTCTATGGGGTGCCTGGGTGGTTCAGTCGATTAGCATCTGACTCTTGATTTCAGCTCAGGTCACGATCTCATAGTTCGTGGGTTTGAGCCCTGTGTCGGGCTCTGCGCTGACAGCACAGACCCTGCTTGGGAGTCTCTCTCCCTCTCTCTTTGACCCTCCCCCACTCTCAAAATACATAAACATTAAAAAAAAAATCACAACTTAGTAAGGTATATCTGGGGATCATACTAATAATCTTGTGGGTAGAAATAATGGCAATTAACTGTTAGGTGCTTAAAACAGTACCTGGCATGTAGCCAGTATAAGAATATATATCTCACACACACAAAAAAAAAAAAAAAAGAAAAAAAAGAATATATATCTCACATGCTTTTTTTTTTCCCCCAAATCTGTGACAACTCACTAGCAATATTATATAAACACATGCATCCCTTTGTACAAAACTAAGGGTTTACCAAGCAGGTTTTCAGCAGAGGGAGAGGGTAAAGAGACAGGGGGTTCTGGTGGAGGAGAGAACAACGGCAGAGGCAGAGGGCAGGTTCTATTACAGAGTATAGCAAGCAGAGAAACAAATGGTAAATTCGGGGGTGTAGGGAAGAAGAGAGAAATACAGGGCTTTGGGGGAGAGGGGGAGGGACTGTCACAGACACAGGTGTGACTGAATGGGAGGGCTGATGAGACAGAAAATGGCCTGACCAGGACCTTTCAGAAAGCAGGGTAAACTACGTTAAGTGCCAGCAGACTTTCGGGAAGCTGGTAAAGTGAGTGCTGGCGAAAGGAAGTGAGGATGGAGACCAAATAGAAGAAAAGAACAAGGAAAGAGAGAAATTCAATTCAGCCGTGATGGAGAGATTCATGCTTTTCAAATATCTACAGGGGATTTCTGGTATTCATGGTATTGTCGCAGAATGTAAGATAATTCTAAGAGCCAGGTGACTCCCTTCAGTTCTGGAAAAAGAAGAAAATAAAATAATTTTACCAGCTGAACCAGAGAGGGCCACTTAGTCAAGATTTCAACTGCTGGCACTTCTTTGGGGAGATGACTAACATATACAGATCACCTACTATGTTCCATGCAGCTCGAAAGGGCCTTTACATACATTCTGGCATGTAAGCCCACAGTAGTACCTAAGTAGTGATTTACTATTCTAGTAATAACACAGATAACAGTAGTGTGTTGAGTATTTAGCATATGCCTGTCACCGCACTAAGCACTTCATGCACGTTACTTAATTCACTTGAATCAACGTATTAACAAGACTGGAAGAGAAGTATCACTATCATCCTCACTTTTGAGATGCCAAAACGTGCCCATGGTCATACAGCTGATAAACAAGGGAGTTTAATCTTAGGCTTTTTTGATCTCAGAGCGGAGACTCTCCCCCGTATCCTCAAGTGAGACAGATCTACGATCAAATTCCAGGTCTGTCACCAACCCTGTGTGGTGTTCTGGTCGAGTAACTCACCTTCCTAAGTCTCATCTTCTCAGCTCTAAAATGGGGGTAATAATGGTATTTGCCTCACAGAGGTATTATGGGGAGTGAGCTACTGCACGCCAAGTGCATGGTACGTGATAAGGTCGATAAATGTTTATGGCGAGGATAGCAATGATGGAGGACGGCACCAGGCTGCTCCTCGGAGTCCAGTGCAGTGGCGTCCATCTTTCGTCCTCTGGCCAGGGGGACAGCGGCTCCAACTATACTCTGAAGTCCGTGACAGCTCTCAGAGTGTATGTTCCTGGGGCTGGCAGTTACAAGTGCCTTGAGAATACATTAAAAGTCAATAGTCTCTTTTTTTTAAATATTTTTAAATGTTTATTTATTTTTGAGAGAGAGAGAGAGAGAGAGAGAGAGAGAGAGAGAGAGAGAGAGATGCAGAGGGGCAGAGAGAGACGGAGACACAGAATCGGAAGCAGGCTCCAGGCTCTGAGCTGTCGGCACAGAGCCTAATAGGTTCGAACTCATAAACCATGAGATCATGACCTGAGAGCTGAAGTCGGATGCTTAGCCGACTGAGCCACCCAGGCGCCCCCAAATTCAATATTCCTTTGAAATGTCATGTACATTTCTCCAATGAGGCCGTCCTCAAAATTTTCAGAACCACAGCAATTATTAAACAGGCCTTTCTCTAAGGGATGTTTGCCTTACCAAACTGGGAAACTCACAAAACTTCCCAACTGGCCTGTCAACGCAACCTTTGATGCTCTGTCGCTGTAACTATAGCTGCAGCTTATAAGCACCAACCGTGTGGCGAGATCCAGAACGGGGAATATCCTAAAACTTCTTCAAGGCAGTGTTTTATAGATAAGACAGTGAAACTCACTGGGGAATCCACATTGGAACCTAGCCTCATCCGATTCCAAACCCACCCTTTTCCACTGACAAACTCAGGAAAGACAGTCAAGGCTGCCATGATGCGTGCTACAAATATCTATTTGGAATCTAATACATGAAAGGCTTAATGATAAACACCAAGAAAAACAGGATGAGTAAGACAGACCTCCTGTCCTGTAATAATGACAAAGATGCAATAAATGTAACAATGACTGATTATAATCGTTAATAATTATTAATTACAATTATAATTAATTGTGGTTAAATTTTTGATCACTTAATGGGCCAGGAGCTGTGCTTTTGTCCTGCATTACTTCACTCAATGCTCACAATGACATGCCCTTATTATCCCCATTTTCCAGATGCAGAGACTGGTTCAGAGTTAAACAGGTTGCCCAAGGTCACCCAGCTGCATGGTGATGACAGGCACGGACTGCAGAGCCTGTGTTCTTACCCATTATGCTTGGCTAAGTGCTGGAACTCCAGACGTCTGCTATTTTTCAACGTTTTTTATTTTTATTTTTTTTTTATTTTTGGGACAGAGAGAGACAGAGCATGAACGGGGGAGGGGCAGAGAGAGAGGGAGACACAGAATCGGAAACAGGCTCCAGGCTCCGAGCCATCAGCCCAGAGCCTGACGCGGGGCTCGAACTCACGGACCGCGAGATCGTGACCTGGCTGAAGTCGGACGCTTAACCGACTGCGCCACCCAGGCGCCCCAGACGTCTGCTATTTTTGAGCCAGATGTCAAGTGGCTGACTGAGGGATCTGAAAATCTAGGTCCTTAGCTCCAGGCTCGACCAGGTGACCCTGGTCAGGTGACTAAGGCTCTCAGGGGCCTTTATTTCACCTATAAAACAGGTCTGATGGGGCGCCTGGGGGGCTCAGTAGGTTCAGCATCCAACTCTTGATTTTGGCTCAGGTCACGATCTCACGATTTGTGGGTTCAAGCCCCGCGTTGTACTCTAAACCATGTCAGCACAGAGCCTGCTTGGAAGTCTCTCTCCCTCTTTCTCTGTTCCTACCCTGCGTGCTCTTTTCTCTCTCTCAAAATAAATAAGTAAACTTGAAACAGGTCTGATAATACCTATACCCAGCATACTCCTTGAGGTTGAATGCTAAGAGGTAAAGATGTCATAATTAATGTGAAAGCTCTTTGGGGAAAACTGCAGCAACAGCAGTGAACATTATAAAACCACGAAGGATTATTTCTATTTAATGAGTAAAGGCCTTGAAAGCATTCATAATAGATCCATCCTCAAAAGCTCCCCCAACCTTGACCAAGCACAGCCTAATGTTTACCGAGGCATCATCTGACGGAGGGACAGAGGCATAAGCGGTTTGCGTCTCCCTGGGTTTGAATCTCCCTCTGTCCAGGCTGACCCATCCGTGACCTTGGAAAAGGTACTTTTCTGGGTCTCGGCTTTCATACGTGAAATGTGACAGATGTAGAATCTATAAAGTACATGGCAAGCCTCTAAAAATATCTTTACTTTTATTGCTTTCATTCACCCTGAGACCGAAGGCTGAAGCTCTGATGTTAATGGAGAATTGGGTACAATCTAAATATCGTGGTATTTTTTGGAGGGTCCACGATACACAAGACAACTGTGGACCAAACCCTAGGTCTTCCATTTACCAGCTGTGGATCTAAGACAATCTATATAATCATCTTAGACTGTGCTTCCTTAACCACAGTAATACCTCGATGGGATCGTGACGCAGACAGGACGGGAAACGCCTCCAGGGCGTCTCCTCCGGGGTCTGGCCTACGGTGGGTCTTTAAGATGTGGGAGGAACCATCCCTGGCCCCAGACTGAGTCTCCCTTCCTTAACTTCGCACACTCTCCTTCTTGAGAGCCTCGCTTCTCTTCCTGTGTCTCTATGGAAGTTATCTTCTTTGCCGCGGGTCCAGTGCCACTGTGTTTATCACCTCATCTTCGAGAGCTCAGAACTATCTGGAGCACAGCTCGGGTGCAGGCATCACTGCACTGCAGCCACGCAGCCCAGCCGAAGTTCCCCAGTGCACCTCACAGTTCTGGGCCTCAACCTGCCTCTTGCGAGATCAAACGTAAGTGTAACCTCCCAGGCGAGCCTGTCATTCACTCCCTCCTCAGCCTCCTGCGACGTCCCAGCTGCCAGCTTTACCTGGTCTGCAGTTGTTCACCCAGTCCCCAGCCCTCGACCTGCTTGGTAAAATGCTCAGCGTATGTAGTGAAGTCTCCCGGAGCAAGTCTTTTCTCCTTCTTCGGAAAATACTTAGTATTGGCCACGTGCCAGGCATATAAACTACAATGAGCTATAACTGTAATAATAAAGCCATGTCATAAATTATAGTGCTGGCCGAGAGGGGGAAGTGATAAATTCTTTTACACCGTCCTATACATACTCTGTAGCACTAATCACCCTTTAAAAGTTTTAATTCCATTTGTTTTTAAAATTACAAAAATAATTCATACACTTCTACAGAGATACATAAAGATACAAATGATCATTTCCTTTCCCCTTCTCCAATCCCATCTCCTTGAAATAAGCAGAGTTAATAATGTGGTATGTTAATAATCTCAGCAAAGCTTTCTCTATGCTTAAAAAATACACAAACACACATACAATAGGGGGTCTTCTCCCTTTTTCTCATTTTAAAAAAACCAAATGGCATATTAAAATCAAGACTACACGGCTTACTTTTTTCCTACTGAATAAGGATCAAGAAACCGAATACAATTAAATCTAATTAATCATTTTAACGTGATTATATTCCTTAATAAACACTACTATGATTTGGAGAACTATCCCCCTGAGGGACTTCCAGTGTTTGCTGCTGAAAAACCAATGCTGCCATAAATATTCTTATCCACAAGTTCTTACATGCTGTCACTTTAAAAGATGCAGTCACAAAAGCAGAACTGTTGGGGAATGGGGTGCACATTTCAAATTTTAAATAACACTACTATGTTTCTCCAGAGGCTGGTGGTAACAATGCACAGACCCAACAGCCGTACAAATGTGAGAGGGATTTCTCTAGAACTTCCCTAGAGCACAGATGTTGCTGTACTTTTTTAATTCATACCACAGGGATGTGAGAAAGTGGGTGACAGTAAGCCCGAGTATCTTTTTGTATTTTATTGTCCATTCACATTTCCTTTTCTGCTTGTTGTTTTCCACAGCTTGCCTTCTCCCTAGCAGTCTGTGAGAAAATTTTCTGCCTAAGGGACGGCAATCTTTTGTAATATGTGTTGCTGGAATTCCCTCCCATTTGTCTCCTCATTTGGTTTACGGTGTCCTTTGCCGCACAGAACTTTTTACATTTCATGTCATCAAACATACCAATCTTTACCCAGAAATCTTTTGAGTTTCCTATCTTATATTCCCAAACCTCCTAATAGTTTGTATTAAAAAAACAACACCACATTGAAAGCTTGAATTCAATCCAATGTATCTGTTCACGTAGGGTGAAGAACAGTCCTAGCGTTAAAGTTCCTAAGCCTTCTAATATTTGGTTTAGTTTTATTCTCTTTTGAATACTTAAATACTTAACCCATCATCGATGGTTTTTATTTTCTTTCCTCTGTACGAAAATATATTGCTTATTTAACACAGCCTCTCATAGGCACCCACGCTGTATCTGATAAATAAGTGAACACACGGACAAAACTTGGATGTAGCCACTGAGTTCCCAAGCGATGACAACTGCCTAACTCCCTGAAGAATGAACAGCTGATTAACTGGTACACCCGGGGAAACAGGCACAGCATACCATCAAGGCACCTTAAAGTACCCGGGGGTAAAGAAGCTGGTGTCTGCTTGAGTGGGCAGAGATACGGAGACCACCAAGGGGCCCCCAGTCTCTCCAGAGCTCACCGTCTAGGCAGGTTAAAGTTTTAAAAGCACTGCCCTCCACTCCTGTTCAGTGTCAGCGTGGGGCCCGGCTCTTTTTGTCACGCTGATCCATACAACCAGTTACCATTCAACCTGTGACCCTGAAAACAACCTGTTTTGTTTTTAAGTTTATTTATTTTTGAGAGAGAGAAGGACCGTGCATGTGAGCAGGGGAGGAGTGGAGAGGGGGGTAGAGAGAGAGAGAGAGAGAGAGAGAGAGAGAGAGAGAACCCCAAGCAGGCTCTCTGCTGTTAGCGCAGAGCCCACAATGCAGGCCTCAAACCCACGAACCATGAGATCATGACCTGAGTCGAAATCAAGAGTCAGATGCTTAATGGACTGAGCCTCCCAGGCACCCCATGAAAACCTGTTTTAATTTTACAGACACGTTATTGGTGGGGGGTGAGGGAGTTTGGGCTCAGAGTCCAAAGTCTGTATTGCCTTAGATACAACCTCCACTATTTAGACACATTTAAATTGATTACGAACAAGTTATTTCACTTCCCTGGGCCTCAGTTTCCTCATCTGTTCCCACCACCACTCACTAAGGTTAAGGTCCAAGGCAACATGGTTAAAGGCAGAACGGTTTGCATACATTTTTTTTTTTTAATTGCCTTTCTCCATGCCACTTGGGATGACTCATTCCTCTGATTTTTCAAGGTCATTTTGAATTTGGATTTGTTCTTTCAAAATTCTAGCCAAGCCTCTACAAGAATCTGCTCCAGCCCCAAGGGTGTTATCTGGAAACTTAGCATGCAGACTCCCATTTCCGCAGCAACTGACAAATCCATTAACTAACAGAGCCCCAAGACAAGATGCCTGCAGAGTTCCACAAGGCTATTACTCGGCATTTAAACGGCATTTGAGCATCAGAAGCAGCAATGCCCTCTCTTCTGGCTCCATCACGTTGGCCTCCTAACTGCCAGATAAAATCCACATCACGCTTGGATTTGCTGTCGGCTCTTCTGGGTAATGTTCATGCTTTGAGATCTGCCCCCTAAGAAAAGCTAGGAAGGAGACAAGTATTCCTCTTCTATTCCAGCCTTCTAGTCAACTGCCCACCTTCCGAGGGAGCCAAGCTTTCTTATAAACAGGTGTAATGTACAAATATGTCCCCGCATGTTACTATTAATTCACAAACTTTCATTAAGCACCTACAGTGGGATACAAAGGTTATGTAGGTCATTCGGTTTACAGCCTTAGTCCTTCTGAGCTTCAGCTTCTTGGTTTAAAAATTATGTGTAAAATGACTAGAGATAAACCAAAGCCTCACTGGGATCTTGTCCTGGTAGATGAAGTAGGCTAGGATAGGACCTGGCTGGGCAGCTGCTCTTTAAACTGGTAGTCTCCAGACGATTTGTGACCATCTATACTTTTCATGAAAAATTTTATTATTTTATTTTAACCTACATTTATTTATTTATTTATCTATCTATTTATTTATTTATTTATGAAAGACAGAGTGTGGGGTTGGGGGGGGGGGGCGGGCAGAGAGAGAGGGGGACACAGAATCGGAAGCAGGCTCCAGGCTCTGAGCTGTCAGCACAGAGCCCGATGAGGGGCTAGAACCCATGAACCGTGAGATCATGACCTGAGCCGAAGTCGGATCACTAAGTGAGCCACCCAGGTGCCCCATGGTAAAACATTTTAAAACCTAAATTTCTAATATTTATTTACTTAACCATTTCCTTATGTGTTAATACAGTGTATGTTAGATGCATATTCTACATACAACGTTACTACTTATAACCATCAATGGTTCTGGTCTCAATTCCACGGCTTGCAAAAACCCCTAAAATTGACTGAAAAATTCTGCCTTCAAAAAAAAATTTTTTTTTTTTTAAATTCAGAGAAGGTCTGTTGTTCTCATATTATAAAGGGATTGATGACCCCAGAATGTTAAGGATCACAGAGGAAAGTCAGCTGAATCTAAAACCTTCTTGCCCTCAACAGGTGCAGAGTCCAATGAGTCTGAGGGAGAACAACAGCACGTGTACAAAAGAGATCAAACGTGCAAGCTGGCCTGTTTGGTTTTGGGTGGAGGATGGCATTCTTTTTTGGACCCCGTGACCCCCCCCCCCCATAGGGTATACATGGTGTCTTTTAGGTTGCGAAAGAACCTTCGTGTCCTTTCATCACCACTATTTCATCAATAGACAAGGTAGGTATCACCTCGGCTTCACAGAGAAGAAAACTGAGGTCTTCAGAAATGGACGGACTTGCTAAGAACTACTCGGCTACTTATAGCCAGAACAGAGATCACACCCCAGCGTTCAGGTCTGCGAGCCAATGCTCTTCCAGAAGGGATCCCCCCACTCCTCACTGTGCAGGCGGCACAGAACACCCCCAAGCGCTACAGCAATACACGTCTCTCCACCCCAGGGCTCCTGGAAAAGGCATCACCCAGAGCGTGGACAAGGAAGATGACAAGGGCCACGCAGCACACAAATGTGCCAGGTGCCACGTAAGAGTGCTGTCTGTGGTTCAGAATACACACGCACGCACACACACACACACACAAAAGTTTAAAAAAGAAATACGGCTGATTAGTATTTTCTTCTTTTCTCTCAATTTTCCTTTGCAAATATGTTAATATATATTATACTTTTCCAATGAGAAAAACAAACAGAAAATGCCATTAACAACAACAACAACCAGCCCCAGGTTTTCCAGAATGCACTGGAAACCCCCTGCGATTCCCCATAAAGAAAAAGTGTGACGTTTGATCAATTATCAGGGACATGGAAGATCGGAGAATATCCTGTTGTCTGCATGCAGGTGACAAACTGGCCGTGCAAAGTCATCCTCCATCAACCCCCAATCACTCCGTCTTACGGCACTGATTATTTATGAAAAACACTTCAGAATCGATAGCAACTTGCTTGATTTCCATACCTAAGCAGGCGTCAGAAAAATCGATAAGTAGTTATCTTCCTGGCTAAAGACTCAGCTGGAGAGTCCCTCCCGTCCTAGACAGAGACACTTTAAAATTCATATGCATGTCCAAACCACAAATGGAATTCAACACATGCATCACTGCTTTGTAGAGTTTATCACGGAGCATGGCTGCCTGAAGCCGGGGCCTCCTGTGAAGAGCTGAGGTGGGTTTGCCTCACAGGATACTCCATGTGGCCAGGGAAGCCTGTGTGAGAGAGGCAGAATGGAAGCGACCCTAGCAGGAATACCATACACAGAAATAAAACCAGAGACCCTGGCATTCCTCCAGACTCTTGCTATAGTTTAATTGCAACATCATTATACAGGAAAACATAACCCTCGTTTGGCGAGGCATAAACCATCCAAGAGTGTGGTCAAAATGCAACTTGGAATAAGAGGCAGCAAGATCTGGAGTGACCACAGAATCTTGGCCGTAATCGTCAAGGAGGGTCAGCTCAAGGCAGAAAGGTGGTCCGTAAAGAAAACTCGGCAGTCACTAAGCTGAATCTTTACGCGAACGGTAAAAAGGATTAGCTGACAAGGACTGAAAATCACAGTAGGACACATCTGTGCCTTTAATTTAGGAACTCCTCAACTTAGTCGATTTGGAAGAATGAGAGAGAGAGAGAGCAAAAACCATGTAAACAGCACTGGGCACCCCCCCCCCGCCCCCCCCCCGCCCCCCCCAGTCAATGACGAGTATGTGTCTGTGGGCAGGAGGGACAGTGTTCACAGGGGGAGCCTCTCCCTGAGCTGTGGGTGACGGGCTCAAAGGCTGTGTGTGGAGGGTGAGTGTGTGCGTTTTCAATACCACACTCCTAAAGGAATGCCAATCTTTGTAAAAACACCGAGGTAGAATTTTAAGTGTACTTTATTGGCCATATAAGGATTTTCAAGGGTTATTCTGACTCCATGGGTTACTTCCCTTACATGCAGACTTTAAGACCGAACTTCAGAGTGAGACTACGAGGTGAACACACTGAGTTTACAGTAAACTGGAAGTCCAAGAGTACAGACGATCACTGCTTATCCTAGCATTTAATCACCTACTTGCCTCTCCTGTGCTTCGTAAATAGTTTTGACTGAATAAACAGAGCGCCTATTTTCTGTGTTTAGGTATCTGTGATCCACAAACCCGAGCTGAAGACATACCTCTCTCTAAGTCACTTTCACACACTGCTGCATATTGTTGAGTCCAACTATGCCAAAACACCTCTCTGCGAGTCAAGTGTTCTGTCAATCCCTGAATGTTGTATGTTCAATCAATGCTTAATAAATGAATTACTCATACATTATTTTTTATAAAGATCTATCTGCATCGGCAGTTGATAATTTGATGGAATAACTTGTACCAGACTAATGCTCCTGCCTATAACAATTATGAATGATGGACAAAATACAAAAACAACCACTAGAAACCATTGGAAAGCACGCAAAAGCAGGAAGAAAAAGAAGGGGTATTACCCTTTAAGGAAGAGAACCATGCCAGAGAAGACCATATTTAACTGGCTTTTCTCCTAAAGGCAGACTTTAGTCCATGTTGGGCAAGGAGAACTGAACTCAAGTACAAAGTAGCATTTTACTCAGCTGAGGTGTCAGAGGTCAGAGTTTGAGATTGCTTCAGCAGCTGGCAATTGAGGGGGAAAATCCAAGAAAAGAAGAAGTCACAGAAAGGGAAGCCCTCAAATTCAACCCCCGGTTGCCCAGAACTGCAAATGCTTCGAAAAGCCTAGCAGAAAACAGTATCTAAAGAGTTAAGCAGATTCTAGCAACTTCCCATTGCTAAGGAAAGAGTTTGGAATTCAAATCCCACAAAGTTAGCCAGGGCTTAGTAAACACTATGGGCTGAAAGCCTGGTTGGACGGTGCCATGAGAGTATGGGCCATGTTGCATGACTAAGGGCTATATCCTGGGACTATAAGCAAAACTAAGATAAACTTACCATAAGATCAAGGTGATGGTCATCACCAGAAATCTAATCAGGTACTAGAATAAAACACCACACGTTTCATAGAAGATAAAAGAACCCAGAGTCTCTACATCATACAATTCAAATGTCTAGCATGCAAACAGAAATTATTAGACACACAAGGAAACAGAAAAACGTAGCAAAACACCGAGAGAGAGAGAGAGGAAAAAGAAAAAAAAAAAAAAAACAGTCAAAAGAAATGGAACCACAGACAAGTTAGATGTTGGATTTAGTACACAAGTTCAAAATAAATATTACAAGTAAGGTCAAGAATCTATAGAAATAGATGGATAAATGGCTGAAGAGATAACAGAACTCTAGGAAAGACAGAAATTCTACCAAAAAAAAAAAAAAAAAAAAAAAGGCCACACAGAAATCCAAGAACTAGAAAAATACGGTATCTGAAATAAGAATTAACTGGATGAGACTAACAGCAGACTGACACTGCAGAAGAAATGAGCCATAAACTTGAAGCCAGGAAAGTAGAAATTATCTAAACCGAAGCACAAGGAATATAAAGATTGAAAATAAAATCTCAGTGAGCTGTGGGAGAACATTAAGCGGTCTAACACAAAAGTAACTCGAGTCTAAGAAAGAAAGAGACAGAATATAAGAATAAATAATTTGAAACAATACTGGCTAAAAATTTTCCAGCATTGATTAAATTTTTGCAGCTGACTGTAATTGTAACTACCACAGATTAATATATTCTAGTATCATATTAAATATTTTTAATATGTTCTTTCCAACATGTGCAACAAAGTAGCCATTATGGTCCCATTTTAGAAAGGAGGAAACTGAAGCTTGGGGGGGAGGGAATGGGGGTAGAGCTAAGCAGCTTGGATACATCCATGCGGTGGTGGATGGAAGAGGACAGATTTTGTTTGGACTCCCCCTACTATTTCAGAGCCTCAAGCTGAGGGGGATGAAGTCGTCATCACGGTCACCATTGTCAGGGACCTGCATGACCTGTGTGATGCTTCAGAACCGTCCGATGAGGTTGAAAAACTATTTTTCCATTTCCAGAAATGAAGGAAAAACTGCTCGAAGTATTCTCTGACAAACCAGTCAGGGGCTGACTCAGCATCTGACCCCACATCCATGTGACCCATTCGAGAATAAGTCACTAAGGGGGTGCGGGAAGCAGTTCCGTCTATGGAAGAGAACACGCTGGTTTGCAGGCCTCCCTAGTCGCTCCTAAGTGATGCCAATTACAGAGGCCCTAGTAACGGCAGTGAGGGGCGGAGAAAGACGAGACTGTGGTGAGCCAGTGCCAGGTCCAGGTTGCATTTAAAGTGAAAGAAGCTGCTCCTCTTTTTGAGGGACCCATCTAGTACCTTCGTGCTCTAGGACGACCGCCTGTTTTACTGGCCTGTCCCCCTGCACAGGTGAGGCACTCCTGGGAGTCCTCACTGCCCCAGCCCACGGCGGCAGGCACTTACCAAAGACCTACGGTTCAAATCTCGTAGCTACTTACTAGCTGTGTAAATGATTTAAACCAGGTTTAAATGTAAACTTACTAGCTTTGTAAATGATTCAAACTAGGTGACTTCATCCCAAAGTGGGGATAATAACGTCTTGCATATAGGACAGGTGAGACAATTAAGAAACATCATAAATCTATATAATAAGTCATCTGGCAACAAACATCAGGTGTAATTTCTTAATTCTACAAAATTCGACTATTAAGGTAAGAATATGTTTTTATATTTACCTTTAACAGTATTTTTGTTATTCAGCTTGAGGCTTTAAAAAAATCTGAAGCACTCGTTGGGGAATGAACACTCCCAGTTTTTTGTTTTTTAATTTTTAACATTTTATTCATTTTTGAGATACAGAGACAGACAGAGTGCAAGTGGGGGTGGGGTAGAGAGAGAGGGAGACACAGAATCTGAAGTGGGCTCCAGGCTCTGAGCTGTCAGCGCAGAGCCCGACGCGGGGCTTGAACTCATGAACTGTGAGATCATGACCTGAGCTGAAGTCAGACGCTTAACCGACTGAACCACCCAGGGGCCCCGAGCACTCCCAGTTTTATTTAAAATGACTTAATTTCTCATGAAGAACGCTCCCATAAAATGAGCGTATATATCATAAAAAACTACCTCATTTTAAGAGCACTCCTTCCAGGACAGCAAAATGAAGGAAGTGTGTGCACCTGCCCTCCATGCCTCGTGCCCCCTGCCTCTGATTTCAAGTAACAGAATATTTCAGGCAACGGCTTGAATATGAAAATTGGACCTTCTTAAAGAGCCTGGAATTCTGAGATTATTCTGGAAAGAAACTTCAATTTTCTAAATGCAGTTTAAAAAATTTCTCCAGTTTTATCCCTACATACTTTGAGGAGTACTACTTTCCTGGATAAGTGTGCCTCCTTTAGGAAAAAGCTTCCTTCCTTGACCCTTTTGAAGGAACTAATTATTTCAATTTGTTTTCACTTTTTAAGGAGTAATAATGGACCCACACAAATACAAAATGCCTTGCAGGCCGGAAGTAATTTGTTTAGACTTGCCTTAAATCACTACCAAAAGGTATTTACAGTTTCAGTCTAAAGGCTTCTACTTCTGGGGGCTTAAAATTACCTCTTTACTAGCAAGTTTACTGTATACCTTTTGACATTTTATGATTCTGTACGTTTCTATTAAAATTCTAATCCATTTCATCTCTTAACTATTCCAGTTAGGAAACTTCTTCACACTGAAGAAACACTCCAGGATTAAAAATACCATTATATGACACAATGGTAAGACACCAAACTTAATTATCAACTCTAGATTCACTCTGCATTGTACCTTTGACAAAATGTTAGCTAAAAAAAGCTAAAATGAACTTGCTATCCGCTTCCTATCCACTGATGAATTTAGCACTTTACCTTTAAAATCTTAGATTTCATCATACGCTTTGAGCAATTTCTTAAAATAGATAAATTAACAAAATGAAAATCTGGGGCGAACATCACACATTAATTTTGCGTTAGAAAACACAAATGTTCCTATAAAACTACTCACTACATAATTCTACACTGAAAAGGGAGAAAACTGCCTTTTTCCCCTCAAGTATGGAACTCTTTATGACAACGTAGCCATACGCTGGAAATAAGGCTTCCATATCATATGCTAGTAATTGAATTCCATACCACTGTCATTTTTTTATTCGCTAAAATTAAAGAATTTAAGAGTCCCAACTTTCAGACTAACAATGTTATGTATTTCTAGGGGGCACAATGTGTTACTAATAAGCTAAAACGTATTCCAAATATATCTTGGCATGAATTTTAAGGAAGCCACTATTTAATAATAAAATCCACATTTGGATTTGTGAAAAAAAATTTATCATAGAAGAAGAACTAGGAGAAGGAATATTCTGGGGTCTTTACTTCCAAGGAAAAGTATACTCATGTGTAATAATACGTCTGATTCAAAAAGATGAACAAATTCAACCCAACAAAGTCACTGACGGAACGACAAGCCAGGCGCACCCATGCTTACTAGGAATCACAGCCTCCTTCCATTTTTACGAAAGTACAGTATATTTCAGTTTGCTTTTTTAATAGCACTGATGAGCAGTGAGCTCGTCTTTCTCAAGAGACACACACCGACTTCCACTGAGCCTAGGATTTGCACGCCTAAACCCATGTTTGCAAGGGCAGAAGTCTCGTGAAGGCCAGTCCAACGTCTACTGCCCTGACCCAGGGGCTTGTACCAAGATTGAGGCGACGTGTCAGCAGGCAGGTGAAGGCCTGCCCGGGGCTGGCAGAGTCACTCCAGTGGCCTCACAAGAGGGTGGCTGGCTTCCTCCAAGGCAAACGTGGAGCCGGTGGGGAGACCCAGACGGAAGCTAGCTCTTTTATGAACTGGCCTAGGGAATCACATGGTATCACTTCCATCACATTCTATTCATTAGAAGAGAGCTGTAAGTCTGGCACACGTACCAGGGAAGCGAATTAGGCTCTATCTTTGGAAGGAAAAACTGTCAAAAATTGCAACATTTTTTTTTAAGTTTATTCATTTAATATTTCTGAGAGGGTAAGAGAGAGAGAGTGTGTGTGTGCGCAGCAAGTGGGGGATGGGCAGAGAGAGAGGGAGGGAGACACAGAATCCGAAGCAGGCTCCAGGCTCCGAGCTGTTAGCACAGAGCCTGACGCGGGGCTCAAACCCACGAACTGCGAGATCATGACCCGAGCCGAAGTCGGATGCTTAACGGACTGAGCCACCCAGGTGCCCCTGCAACATATTTTAAAACCTCTACTGTTCAAGAAACTACTAGCTATTTTAAACATACATTAGGAGACAGAGAGGTGGGGGGCGGGGGGGACACACACACCAAGGCAAACTTTCTACATGACAATATTCTTCACAGATTAATAATGTCAACACTTCAAAACTTAGAAACAATACAGGAAAGTTAAATAGCTTGGAAAATTCTCCCCTGATCCAAGCAGTTCACAGAATTCAGGTTTTTTTTTTGTTTTGTTTTGTTTTTCTGAAATGTCCTCATACGCAGCAGGGACAGTAAGAGAAAGAGACAAATCCCCAAAGCCATTTTCAAACTAAAGGCTTTTGGGGAGATAACTTGTTTTTCCAATAAAATTTCTGTTTTTATTATACTGTGTTCCAATTAATACTGATAAAGGTTCTGCGTAAACATAATCACTACATTGTAAATGCAAGACCACCTCCAAGATATTCAGCATCTTCCACACAGTCTGGTGGGGGTGGGGGTGGGGGTGGCTGGTCATCTCAAACCAGAAATACAGAAATGCTTTGTAAAACTTTAAAGAACATCAGATGGGTCTCGTGTCACTTAAGCACTGTGAGAAAACAAGAAAATGATGAAAACACACTGGGAACCAGATCCCAGGGTTCAGCCTCTGTGGCTTCTTTGGATGAGGCCAAAAGCCCTTGGATGGGAATAGCCCGGATTCCACTGGGCATGTATCATGGAAAGATCTGCAACACCGCTGTTTTACTCATCTAGCTATTTTTTAAGAATTAAATGTCACAGCGCTGCCCACACAAGCTGACCAGAAACCCGAGTGTACTATGCTCGCTGGTGATGGTGGCAACCCTATCAGGTCCCAGCAGTCTGTGAGGTCTGAGTTTTTATCCCCACACGTCCGAGCCATGGGCATGATAACTGCTACCGCGGCCCCTCTCCAGGAACTACCGAAGTCACCCCAGGATTTACACTGCTGGGAGGTTCCATTTCATCGAGTCATTTGTGAACAGTCATGATTAAATACTTAACAGTCGTTCATGGCAAGCTTCTCAGGGACGTATCTAGCCAACCTGTAGCAATTCATTCCCCATGTGTTGAACCTCTAACCACATGTCAGGTAGAAGACAGGTACAGGGTGGCTGTACACAACAAAGCTGGAATCAGCTAGACCCTCATTCCATTACTGTTAGGTGTGGCCCCTTGCAGAAGATAGTCTGGCTCTTGAAGCTTCAGCCTCACCACCTATAAAATGGGATCTAATGGGGATAATGGTAGGCCTACCTCAGAGGCTTGTTCAGCTTAGCTTCGTACGCATCAACCCCCTTGAATGTCACCTCCTCCGAGAGGTGTTCCCCTTAGCACCCTGTCAGACTATATCAGGTCCCTCTTTGTAAGCTTTCCAGTTTCTAAATTATAAGTACTTTCTGGTATCTCTCCCACTGAACTGTAAAATTCATGAAGGTAGAGATTCTGTCCGATTTGTCTAATATACTCACCCTACAGAATGGTATCATGGAACAGGTGTTCAACAAATGTTTGTTGAACAAACGGTATTTGGTGACAAACACATAAAATATGAAGATAAAAGACATAGCACCAACCTTCCTCAGGCAATTCATGGGCCAGTGCAGAAGCTCTCCGTTTTAGCTGCACATCATCTGGGAAGTGATTTTATTATGATCCCAATACCTGGGCCTTACTCTAGAACAGCTCTTGGTATGTAGACCCAAGGGACCCCTGTGTTTGTGTTTTAAGTGCTCTTTGGGTGATTCTAATGAAAAGTCAGGGTTGATGGGAATATAAGCTGGTGCAGCCACTCTGGAAAACAGTATGGAGGTTCCTCAAAAAACTAAAAATAGAACTACCCTATGACCCAGCAATTGCACTACTAGGCATTTATCCACGGGATATGGGTGTGCTGTTTCAAAGGGGCACATGCACCCCCATGTTTATAGCAGCACTATCAACAATAGCCAAAGTATGGAAAGAGCCCAAATGTCCATCGATGGATGAATGGGTAAAGAAGATGTGGTATATATATGTGTGTGTGTGTATACACACACATACACATGTACACATATATACATACATACAATGGAGTATTACTCGGCAATCAGAAAGAATGAAATCTTGTCATTTGTAACTACGTGGATGGAACTGGAGGGTATTATGCTCAGTGAAATTAGTCAGAGAAAGACAAAAATCATATGACTTCACTCATATGAGGACTTTAAGAGACAAAACAGATGAACATGAGGGAAGGGAAACAAAAATAATATAAACACAGGGAGAGGGACAAAACAGAAGAGACTCGTAAATATGGAGAATAAGCTGAGGGTTACTGGAGGGGCTGTGGGTGGGGGGATGGGCTAAATGGGGAAGGGGCACTAAGGAATCTACTCCCGAAATCATTGTTGCACTAGATGCTAACTAACTCGGATATAAATTAAAAAAAATAAAAAATAAAACAAGTTAAAAAAAAAAAGTCAGGGTTGACACTCGCTAGTCCAATGCCAGAGAGACCGATCAACAGTTACAATACGATGGGGTGTATGTTCTCCTCCTGCTGCAAACCGATTTCCTGTGACGATGGAAATGTCCCGGGTCTGCCCTGTCCATTACCGTAGCTGTCAGTCACACTGTGGCTATTGAGCGCTCAAAATGTGGCTACTGAGCCTGGAGGACCTGAATTTTAAATCTTATTTGATTTTAATGAACTTAAATTTAAAAAGCCATTATGTGACTAGAAGCTACTCTATTAGATGGTAGAGACATAAGGCAAAGTACGCAGGGGAACCCCTCCCCCAGCGAGGGGTAGGAGCGGTCACACTCAGAGCGCTGAGGTCCCCATTCCAAAGGCGAGAACAACCTCCTGGAGGAAGTGGCAGTCAGACCGCACATATTCCTTGAACTCTCTACCTTACACATATGCACGGACAGCCTCTCTCTCCCGCCATACCCAGGTCAGCTGTGACCAAGGAAGCCCTTTCAAGAACAAGATGAAGCACATCCCTACCAAGAAAAAGAGCCCTTGTGTGAGCTGCCGAAGGATGTGATTGTGGTCACCGTGGCACACAGAGGGAACGCGTCTTGAGCAAGGACACTGGGGAGAAAAGGAGTTACGTGGAGCCCCCAGCAGAGCAAATATGGTAGCAATGCTCCGCTGCAAATCGGAGTCTCTCTTCGGTGGCTCACAAGCTGAGAGCCTCAAGCATAAACCATAACATTACGGAGAACTGACACTTGGTTCCTGAGGCGGATACTGGCTCGTTAAGCTCTTTAGGAAATCGGGCGGGCCCGGTGCTATTTGTAGAAGACTGAATTAACCGGAGAAGGAACCCATGCCACTGATCTGCCTGTCGTTTTCCCCCCGTGCGATGCACCTACCACGTGCAGGAAGTTTCTTGGTGGCTTTAAAGATTACCTCATTTTATCCATACAAGGCTCTGCAAATTAGATGATTGTTTTCTCATTTTATGGTGAAGCAATTTAAGATCCATGGAAGTTAAGTCATTTACTTAACAAGTAGTGACAGTTAGTGATCTACGCTACCTGAGTTTCTTTCTCCCAAAAACTGTATTTTATGAAATAGATATCCTAAGTCCCCATTTGTTTTTGGTTTTTCCACCACAAATCCGGATGATCACAATCAATGCTTCAATAAACCCACCTGTGTATCCATTTTCCATACACTTTCACTGATGCATAACATACCTGCATCCACGCAAAAAGTATGTAAGCCTTAAGTGTAGCATGTGAAGAATTATCAAAAAATGAACTGAGCTACGTAATCATCCCCAAATCAAGAAAGAGAACAATACCACCACCTCAGAAGCTCCCCATGGCCACCTCCTCGTTATTCCTCCCATCCACCTCCCCCCAGAGGGCGAATATCTACAAAGGGGCTGCCACATTTTGGGGGTAAATCAGAATGAAGCTAAGGCAGAAGTTATATAATTTAGGCCAAGATTTAAAACATTTGAAACATTTAAACAGTTAAAACATCACTATATAACTAGACAATTCTCTATTTATCTGTCTTAATTAGAAGTTTGTGTCTTATTGGAAATAAGGAAATTAGAGAGGTGTCAGGGAATCAGGATACAGAATGTGTTAACAATCAGGCCCAAGGGCTTTGAAGAAGACAAGAGACAATTAGATTTCCAGCTCGTCGAGACTACCGATTCCCAGCTCTGATGAGAGGAGGCCCATAAAGCATCTGACAGTCGAGTTTTTCCTTTTTCAATGTTCCTTTCTACTCCGTAATTTTATGACAATTAGGAGTATGACTATAAATAAAATATAAAATTTATATAAAATATGAATGTATGGCATTTACTGAACTTCCCCGAGGTGAAGATATTAGCTAATTAACTCCCTTCGACGACCCTGCAAAAAAATACCACAATCTCTGCTTTAAAGAGAAGATGGAGGTTCAAAACCGTGAAGTAACCAGCCTAAGGTCACACTGCTAGTGAGAGGCAGAGTGAGGGTGCAAACCTGCACCTGTCCGACTTCAAGGCCAAGAATAGACTCTGGTTGGCAGATCTGGTCAGGTCTCAGTTCACTCGCCCCCTTCCCCGGCACTCACACCGATTTCCAGATGTTGTAGAGGTACGCTGCAGAAAGAACGATCTTCACGTGTTTAACAGAGACCCCTGAATTACGAACTGATCAGCTACACAAACAGATGCTGCCTATCTCACATGTCACCTGTGGCTAAATTACCTGTACACCTGCTAAGGTTTTAAATGTCCAGTGGGTCTAAAAACCCACTGCAACTAATGTTCTTTCATTGTTTTATTTTGGAAACAGTAACCGGTTTAGGTGGAGAAGAAACAGAGAAAAAAGGGAAAAATGGTACTTCTTCGACCTTATTTTTTCTTTTGTATTGTCTTCTATAAACGTAACATCTTACAGATAACAGAGAAAACTGCAAACGTTATATATAATTCATGCCGTCTGCTTTGGAAAGTACTTACCTTGACCGGAATTATATATTGCTTTGACAGACTTCTTCACTTTCTGTAAGGCTGTTCTATCTTGGTCTAGAGCCTAAAAGAGAAAAACGAGGGGAGAAGATGTTGGAAAATTTGGCAAATTAAAACTCACTCGTAATGACATCCATCTTGTGGAGTGCCACAGCGGTAGCAAGTGGACATATTTACGAACAGGGAACCATTTCAGAGACCGGCAGTACCCGTGATCTGAGGAGTTCTGTTTTGGGGATAAAAAGAGTCGTTCCACAAAGCTCAGTGTTGGGGAAAGCTGACAGCATGGGAGTCAGTCGGTTTTCACACTAAGCTCTGCACGGGAAAGAAACTACAAGCCACTTAAGATAGGGGAAGACTGGTTTTCACTGGAAGAAGGTGCAACCCGGGAAGGGACAAAGGCCTAAGACGTGAATGACACATATCCAAGAGAACTAAACACATTTTTATCACCTGATGGGAATTTCAGCCAGGAAGAAAACATTTCAAAGGGCGCAATGAGAGTGACCTGAGGATTCCTTTTAAACTTTTTTTTTTTAATGTTTATTTTTGAGACAGAGAGAGAGAGAGAGAGAGTGCGCATGAGTGGTGGAAGGGCAGAGAGAGAAGGAGACACAGAATGTGAAGCAGGCTCCAGGCTCTGAGCTGTCAGCACAGAGCCTGATGTGGGCCTCAAACTCACGAACTGTGAGATCATGACCTGAGCCGAAGTCGCATGCTTAACTGACTGAGCCACACAGGTGCCCCTGAGGATTCCTTTTAAAATTAAAAAACTTATGATGTAAGGCCAGTTGTATTTTAAAATTCTGCTTACTAAAAAAACACAGCATGGAAAATGCTACCATGATGCTGGTAATGCTTTTAAATGATTTCTTAGATGGTGTATAAACACATCTACATCATCTACTTGTGCTACAAGTTGCGGGGGTGGGGTGGTTCTAGGGGACTGACTGTTGATTTTTAATCCAGGACTGGACACACAATTGTGCTCTGTTCGGGAAGACTGTGCACTTAGGACATGCATACTCTTTTCATAATGTGTATTTCAATTCAAAATCAAATTTAAAAAGGGTTGTATTCAATACAGAAATTTATATGGCACGCTGACCTAACTTCTTAAAACAACTTTAAACCTTCCTCTCTGCTTCCCTGAGGGTCAACGATCCAGAGACTGGGAGCCCCTGGGTGGTGTGTCAAAATCTGGAGGGCACGAGCAGTGACAGCAATAATAATGAACTTAGGCACATAAAATTTAAGACCATGAAATGTACGCTCACATCCATGACATCATCTAAACCTCAAAACCTCAGAGGAGAAAACCGAGGGCCACAGAGGGTAAACACTCCTACCCCTGAAAGTCGCACAAAGAGATGAAAAGGGTAAATGCAGTGGCAGCAGGTAGTAACACCCTTGTCCTGCAAGACGGCCTTTCCTGTCACTCTAAACCTGTGGCTCAAGTGGCGCTGCCCCTTCCGTTCAGCTCCAGTCCTCTGGACCCCGGTGGCCGGCAGGGTGGGTACCTGACCGGCGCTGGGCCCAGGCTCTCACAGGATTTCTGGGCTTGGGAAACAGGGACCTCAGTGTGCAGATCCCTTCTGAGGAGGGGCGCCTGGTGATCGCCGGTGGTTCTGTTCCTTGATCTGTGAGGAATCTGGACAGACGGATGGACCGATGACACACACAGAGCACCAGACACAGGAGCTGGAGAGGATGCTGGTGGCATCAGAGTCCTGGCTTCCAGCTGCACCCAAGGCATAGGTCACTGCTAACCTTCCTGTAGAATGAGTATATTTTTGCTCCAAGCTGGTTGAAGCGGGGGTTCTACCACTTGCAACACAAGTCCTGAGTAACACAAGAACCCAAGTTTACTGAGCACTTGCTACGCCAGGTATGAACTTGGTATGGTGGACGTACCAAGTAGGTAAGATACATATGCTTCCAATATCTTCTCCCTTTGCACTCCATCTTTACAAAACCCCCGGAAAGCAGAATCCACGTTTTTAAGATAAGGAAATAGGCCTTCAAAAAGTATTTGCAGAAAGGGAGGGAGAGGGAAAGATTAATTAAGTTGTCCAAAGTCACAGAGCCAGAAGGGGCTGGAGTCACATCTCACGCTAACGTCTACTGTATCTCAAACCTAATGAGATGCTGAGGTAAAACCCCGAGTTTTCAGACCCCGAGTCTGACCGCTACCCTCCACCACGCCCATTGCTTATGTTCCACCTCCATGCATTTGTCACAGCCATTTACCACCTGCACTTCTATTTAATATTTTTCTTTAAGCCCATTCACATCTTTTACATTGTCCAGAAGTGTAGTAAGTGGAAAATCAGGATCACTCACCGTTAACAGAAGATACCCTTTTTAAAGATCACTGTGACTCTCTCTATAAAATGCTCATTTGGGGGCTCAGTTGGCTCAGATGGTTAAGTGTCCAACTTTTGGTTTTGGTTCAGGTCATGATCTCATGGTTTGTGAGTCTGAGTCCCACGCAGGGCTCTGTTCTGGTAGCATGGAGCCTTCTTGGGATTCTCTCCTTCTCCCTCTCTCTGCCCTTCCCCAGCTCTCTCTCTCTAAATAAATAAACTTAAAAAAGAAGATAAAATGCTCATCTGTTCTGTACCTGCGGCCATCTCCTGTAACACCATGATACTGCACTCCACACTTAAGGAAACAGTGTCTTACTAGGCGGTTTCACAAGAGACAAAGTTTGAGTTATTTCACAGAGTTGAGGTTTGTACTGTAGAGAAAAGAGGAAAGAGAACTCACATTTTAATAAGTGCTTAGAGTGGCACAGAGGGTGCTGAGGCTGCCACGGACCGCCTCATGTCATTCTCACCAAAACCCCATGAAAGCAGTACTATTATCAAATTCGTTTTATAGATGAGGAACACAGAGGCTCAGAAAGTCTGACTCGCCCTGGGCGGCGGAGCGGGAGTCTGAGCTCGGGTCCTCACAACAGAACCTGACCTCCCAACAGCACCCAGCTCTGCGTTCCCGTGATGTCTGGGATGAACTGCATCTAAAAATAGAGCCTCCTTAAACACTGAGAATAAATGAGGGTTGTTGGGGGGTGGGAGGGAGGGAAAGTGGGTGAGGGGCATCGAGGAGGGCACCTGTTGGGATGAGCACTGGGTGTTGTATGGAAACCAATTTGATAATAAATTTTGTATTAAAATTTTTTTTAAACAAAAATAAAATAAAATAAAATAAAATAAAATAAAATAAAATAAAATAAAATAAAATAAAATAAATTAAAAAATAAAATAAAAATAGAGCCTCATGTTAAGGGGGGTGGGAGTGGAACTACCTGCCAGTTTTCAGAGACAAATGAGTTAAGAAATTACAAGCTATTCAGGATGTTAAGAGTCTTCCAGGGAAAGAAACTAATGCAAATAAGTACAAATAACCATGCATTTAAGACACAAAATCTAATGGGTTTATCTTCTGATGAACTGCTTTTGTGGGAAAAACATTTAAAAAATCATCCCAATAATAGCTGCCATTTTTTTTTTTTGTCTATATTCTTACTATCTTTTTTTTTTTTTTTCCCAGATGAAAAACCCTGGGGTTTTAGAGAAATAAACAGTTTGCCTGCCAAGTGGCACATTAAGTAAGAGAACCAGCCTAGGCTTTTTCAAGCACACCACCCATCCACGGCAGCACAAATGTGTGTCCATGCTCCCCCTGGATCTAACCATTTCCTAATTGGTTTTGAGAAAGGAACAAAAATCCTGCTTCTGGAAGAAAAGAACGTATCTGTTCAGCTTTGGGGAGTGATGACCGCAAAAAGATGGGTCTACTCAAAGAGGAATTAATGAGTGGGCTTTAATGTCCTTCCACAGTTAGAGAGTTAATGAGCCCAAGTAAGCACACGGATGTGGAAGATTCCAGTCTAACATTTTATAAGACCAACTATCTGCTTCCTTTCTATTTCCCCCTCCTCGGGAAAAGTCTCAGAATTTATGTTGAAGTTTTACCAACTCGTCTATAAACTAACAGGGTTTAAAGTTCACGCACATACTTTTAAAGGTTATTAATAACATCCGCATTTGACAGCTACAGTCAGAGTTGAATCTGGGTTAACACTTCTCTTTTTACACCCTAGCATTTAGCCACTGGCAGAAAGAAGCCAAGTAAAATGCGTTTTTACAGGCCCTGTGTTTAAGAGCAGAGGACACTGTCACTGCGTCAGACAGGGCTCCCCTCCAGAACAGCACACGTCTAAACGTGCTACAAAGTGCCATCCCCTCAACTGCCAGACAAGCAACATGTGCAGTGACATCCTTTGAAATGTCACACGCGTACAATTAAATACAGGCTAAGAGAAGAGTGGCAGATAACTGGACTATAAAATTATTATTTCCCAATGCTAAAATATGTACCTGCATTTCTAAGTATGCATCCGAGGTTGAACAACTCAAAAGGGTACGTGTGTGGGGGAGAGAAAGAGGGAGGATGGATTAACAAATAAAGGAATCCAGGAGAACATTCTGATGTCTAACAATAGAAAAGTCCTTTTCCTATCCAAAATCTTGCAATTTCTCACATTCGCTACATTACTAAAGAGCAGTGTCTATAATGTAGGGAAGCACTTCCAACCTGGGTATGGAGACTCTTTACGGCTACCTCATGTACAGCCCTAACAGGTCCGGTCCTCTGAACTCACAGAGAAGACACAGGCTGTTGCAAATCTGAAGGACGCTGTCAGAGAAGCCACGCCGACAGAGGCCTTACGTGGGAGCCAGAAGAATTCAGAAACATTACACAAACCGGACATGAGAATGCAAAATTCTTGAGGAGTCTGAGGCCACTCAGGGTAGGACATGGAGCCTTTCGTACCCCTCCAGGACAGGCAGCATCCCTCTGCATAGCAGTGCAACAACGGACGTTCTCAGAGACGCGCAGGGACCCAGCCACACGTGCTCCCAGCTCAGGGTATTTGCTCTAGCTGACCCCTTTGCCTGGAATGCTCTTCCCTAAGCAATTCCCTTGACTGGCTTCCTTTTTACACAGGCTTCAGATGCAACGCCCCTTCCTCCGAGGGCCCTTCTATGGTCACTCTAAAGCAGCACACCCCCTCAGCCTGCTTCGTTACTCTCTTTTACACTCAGGCTGGCTTTTCCATAGTACTACCACATCCTGAAATGATCCCGTTTGTGACTTGTTTGTTTTTACAGTATTTATCTCCCTGCAGAACAGCTCTATGAAGGCAGGGCCTGTGTGACCTGCTCATAGCTAAATGCCCATTCCCCGTGCCTAGCAGGTGACAGATGCTCAAAAATGCGTATGAAACGAAGTTAACAAATCACGGAATAAACGAATTCCTCAGTATTCACGGTTCCACAAAACAGGAAAGTATGTACCATAGGGCTTGCCTTGAAGATGGCTGAACGAAATAAAGTTCTGCACTCAGAAAATGCGGCCGTCTGTAATTCTTCCCCTAATGGTTTTGAATAGCCCAGGTTTAGATGGATGGGTGTGTGACGTGTATAGACAGTCGCAAGGTGTAAGAGCTAAGACCAGAGGGTACCAAAAGGAACGGTTTGGGAGAGACAGAACTTCTACATTCCAAGTTCATTTTGTGCCTTAAAACAGTTATTCTGTCCACTTTCTTAAAAAACACCTTATTGACATATGATATACTTATGTTAAATGAGCAACAGTGATACTATTGTTATTATTCATTAAGATTTTCTATTTCGGAATTACTTTCTAAGTCTATGGCACTTTCTTCAATATACTCAAACAAGAAACACTGTTCTTATTTTGGATAAATGTGATTTTCTGAAATTAAGCAGAAGTCTTTGGAGCTAAATCTCATGCATGTACTTATGACAGAAAAGAAACAGTGGTCATCATGGGAATGCAAGCTGGTGCAGCCACTCTGGAAAACAGTATGGAGGTTCCTCAAAAAACTAAAAACAGAACTACCCTACAACCCAGCAATTGCACGACTAGGCATTTATCCACGGGATACGGGTGTGCTGTTTCGAAGGGACACATGCACCCCCATGTTTATAGCAGCACTATCAACAATAGCCAAAGTATAGAAAGAGCCCAAATGTCCACTGATGGACAAATGGATAAAGAAGATGTGGTGTATATATACAATGGAGTATTACTCGGCAATCAAAAAGAATGAAATCTTGCCATTTGCAACTACATGGATGAAACCGGAACTAGAGGGTATTATGCTAAGTGAAATTAGTCAGACAAAGACAGAAATTATATGACTTCACTCATATGAGGACTTTAAGAGGCAAAACAGATGAACATGAAGGAAGGGAAACAAAAATAATATAAAAACAGGGAGGGGGACAAAACAGAAGAGACCCATAAATGTGGAGAACAAACTGAGGGTTACTGGAGGGGTTGGGGGAGGGGAGGTGGGCTAAATGGGTAAGGGGCCCTAAGGAATCTACTCCTGAAATCACTGCTGCACTAGATGCTAATTCGGATGTAAATTAAAAATAAAATAAAATAAAATTATTAAAAAAAAAAAAAAAAACAAAAACCAGTGGTCTGTCAATAAATGACCAGCACAGAGCTTGTTCGGGATACGCCGAGGTAGATGGCCCCACACCTACCTTCCGTGGACGTGAGCACTGAGTGTACAAGTGCACACCTGGAAGCGGCTGGCGCAAAGCCTCACGCAGAGCAGGCTATCGCTACCCTAACCTCTGAAGGTGTTTCTGCGGAGAAATTCCTGGAACGTTTGGAGCAGTGAGAGCCAAACATCTCTGGAACAAATAGTCCTACCAGTAACGTGATTTCTTCAATGAAAAGAATTTTTGTTCCCTTGGGAAAAGGGGGGGGGGGAAGGGGACGGTTTCCATTTTATCACTTTCTAGTCACATTCGCAGACATAATTGCAAAAACACATCTTAATAGATGCATTTGTCCCCCAATCACTACAAAGCAAATGCTCTCATGTGTAATTCCCGTAATAGGGAAAGGAAGGGAAGACTCTGTTGGTCTAATTTAGGTTCATACCTGACTCCTTAGGCCTTCAGCTTCCTGAGCAATCAGGCGACCTTGCAGGAAGGAGGCAGGACCCGGGAGCAAAGTGCTCAGGCTACCCGAGAGGCTGGATGCCTACTTAACGTAGGCATAAGGCCTCAGAGAACAAAACAGAGAATGCAGCCTTGCAGCCTATCAATACATTCATCATTTAACCACCATAAGGCCCCATACACTAGAGTACATACGTGTGCAATTATAATGTGACTCAGGAATAAGCCCGAGAGTAATCTGATGACATAATGAAGAGCACTGTGAACAAAGGTGCCAGAGGAGAATGACAATGGAAACTACCCATCAGTTCCAAAAAGAAGAGGGATCAGGCAAACCATGTGAGTGAGTATGTGCTCTGAGGATCATCCAACTGGGGTTTCTGTATCATTTACTTACTCATCTAGTAACTGTGCTAGGCACATACTGAACACTGCTCTGAGCCAGGCACCGGTCAGGTGTACCAACCAAATATTGCATCTACCCGAGCTTCCCCGGCTGCCTGCTCCTCCCTCCCTTCTCCCTGCCACAGCAAGATGGCAATGACAGATCCCTTGGCGGGAGAGCACACGGAGCCTGGCACTGCTTTAAATGAGACTGACGAAGGGAGTTGTGCAAAGACCACTGATGCTTGCTACCCTGGGGCTTTACCCACACTTCCTATCATTCTACTCTTTACCTTGTATTTCAGGTGTTTAGGTGCCCATGTCTCCTCCCTACTCAATTAACTAAGAGGTCTGGAAAGACAATACTTGTATGTTGTACAAAAAAGATGCTCAGTGAGAGGCACCTGGGTGGTTCAGTCAGTTAAGTGTCCAACTCCAGCTCAGGGCATGATCTCACAGTTCATGAGTTTGAGCCCCGTGTTGGGCTCTGTGCTGACAGCTTGGAGCCTGGAGCCTGCTTCGGATTCTGTGTCTCCTCCTCTCTCTGCCCCTCCCCTGCTCGTGCTCTATCTCTGTCTCTCAAAAATAAATAAACGTTAAAAAAAAAAAAAAAAAAAAAAGATGCTCAGTTAGAATTTGCTGAATTGAAGGAACACACACACACACACACACACACACGAGAAAGGAAGAGTCAATGAAGTTCCTGCAATGACATCCAGGTCCCCTATACTGCCTGCAACGCCCTATGTGACCCAGCCCTACTGCCCCGGGACTTCTGTTCCCACACTCTCCACTACTCATGTCTACACCCATACCTGCAATCTTTCTGAACCCACCAGCTTTGGCAGCTGCTGAAACCCTGTTCTCGAAGCTCCTCTCCAGAACTACAGGGGCTTGGCCTGCTGCTCCTTCTCTTTCTTTTCAGCGTTTTTCCTTTCCAGCTCAAATGCTGGAAGTGAAGTCCCTGTCAACCTGGGGAGTCGAGAATGACCTTGTGTGCCGGCTACACAACACCAGCAGTTAGGATGAGGTTCAATCAGAAAGCGGCACCGAGCAGCTGCCAACAGGGGAAGGGGGCACGGCGGCAGCAGCATATATGAAAGGAAGAGGTAAAGACGGTGAAGATGTTATCGTTAGTTTCAAGATGAATATGAGCTGGATGAGGCGGCTACACAGGGGAAATGATCAACTTAAAATAAAGTTCGGTTTGCATCACTGAGCCAAAAAATGGAAAGCTGACATATCATCCACAAACAGAAGTGTTTATCTGTGCTATTTTAGACTATAAAAGGTGGCCTTAAGATTCCGATCCTCCCATATTCATACAGATTTCAATCAGAAACTTAATGTCCTCTACTGTACCTCTGGCTGAAGGGTGGAATGGGGTAGGAATTCACCCACAGATGCTCAAAATCTGCAGATGCTATAAATGACTCCGGTTTGGCCCCACTTGGAAGTTCCTTCACAGTTCAGATCTGTAGCAAACATTCAATCTATCACCTTTGGCAATACTTCCTGCCCGAATCTGAGGATCTATTTATTCCATGCACGAAAACACTTCCAACCTATCAACTTTCCAATGCAAAGAAAAGGTACTGCATAAAACTGTAACTCACAAAAGTCCAGTTGCCTGGGTATGCATAAATTACCCATTAGGTGTGTAAACATCTTTAGGGCAGGGACTATGCCAGGCCCAGTGTAGGGGTTCAATAAACATCAAGTGAATCTGCCTCTATATTAAAAGGACCTAGAATTAAAGGTGTATTAGAACAAGATTGACACAAAATGCTACTATTTATTTCTCATGAGCTATTTATTTTAAAACCTAAGTGTTAATTCCTTACTGGAAGAAGTATCATCTTAACTAATGTAAATATAGCAGTACTTATTTTTTGCTTGGGTGATGCATGTATAAATACTCATTTCCTATCTCCCCAGGGCTCACCCTGTCTCTCAAAAGTTAAATCACATCTATGAGGTTTTGGTGAAATCATCAGATATTCTCCACGAAGGCCAGGGACCTCGATGCAACATACTCCCCTCAGTTGACCACTCTGAGGCTGCAAAGGCAGCCTCAGAGAAGTCCAATATGTAACGTGGGCAGAGGAAGCTGAGCAGGGTGAAGGGTCTGCCTCCCTCCCCCACTGTCCCCTCCTCTTACCGATGGGAAAAGCAGACCCTGAGAGGGAAACAGCTGCCCCCCCCCCCCCCCGGAAGGGAAGGCCTGGCTCACTTCCAAATTCAGTAGTCATTTCAGTAACCCACTCTGCCTCCTGCACAGATGTCAGGATCCAGCCACGTGAACAAAAAAAGGGGAGCAGATCTCCTTCAAGACCCTTAACGTCAGACTGGTCATCAGAAAAAAGCTAAGCCACTGTGTACGTTCTGCACAGAGACCCTAACCCATCTCTAAGGGCTAAGCCAAGTCGTGCTTTTCTCCGAGAAGCACATTCTCTGCCCCGAACAGCTAGAGTCCTTGCCGGCCCCACACCATCCGCACGAGTTACCCCCAGGGGTGCCCACAGATATCCTAGCATTTAGCGACCACCTGTCAGCAGGTCCAGGTGTTTCTCCGCGGACCCAGAAGCAGCAGAGCCTAGTCGTGGAAGGAGCCATTCTGAGAGCAAGTGCGAGACGACGGCTACAGGCAATGACTGAGCCCAGGGAGACCCCGCGTCACTTCCCGGCTGTGTGACCGTGCTCGGGTTAGTCATCCTCGAACACTCATGCCTTCCTCACACGACACCTGGCACAGACAGGTGTTTCCTTCTTCTCTTCCTTTCCTTCCCCGTCCACAGGTTCCTGTATTTGCTTGTTCTCGCCTCCACTGTCCCCTATGCTGATGACGATGATGATGAAAATATCATGAACGTGTTTTATATACAACATCTTACTTAGTCCTCACAGTAACCTTCAAGGGGGCTTCCGTTGCCCATACTTTACAGACGAGGAGACTGAAGCTCAGAATGGCCCTAGATCCCGCAGCCAGTCAGGGACATCGCCAGGATTCAAAGCTGGGCCTTCCGGAACCCTAAAGCCTGTTCTCCTAAGCACTGCGCTCTCCCACCTTCCAACCTGACACAGTGGAGTCCACGGGACGGAGGGGCCCTTAAAAAAAACCAGCCAGGGATTCGGTCACCGGACGGCGAGGCAACTTCAAAACCCGTCTCCTTCCCACCCCAGGATTCTCTGTGAAGGAGCCGAAGAGGAGCTGACGGCCGTGCTGTGCTTGAAAACCCACACAAAGTAGCTCTTTAAGGAGGGGCCGGGGGACAAAAGGTGAAGTGGGGGTAAGTCAGCCTGCAGCCCGCTGGGGCCGTGCCCCCCGAGCAGGTCAGGCCTGCGCTGCCCACCGACCATGTCGTGTCGGTCCACCCGCTGAGTGCTGTGCTTGGCGCTGTGGGCGCCGGTCAAAACCGCAGCGCGGCTGTGGAAGCCACGGAGCTTCAGGCACGTCCCGGAAGGGGCCTCTGCAGGCTTCGCCAAGCAGGACCTACACGCCCGACGGCGGGCATCGTCTTCACGAAAACGGGTTGTTGGCATGAGTACTGCGCACACGATTAGTGTTAGGAACTCACAACACCATACAGAGATGCACAGGCTTGTGAAGGAAAGCCTCCAGGGGCATTTGGGTGCATCAGTGACTGACTGAAAAACACCAGTGGGAGTGACTGGTAGGAAAGTCCTTGAAAGGGAAGAACTGGAGGACTCATCTATCCTTGGGGTCAGCAAAGAAAACAGGAGCTGATTTTGAAAAGAGGGACAGCTTCCCTCCCTGGCATTTCTAATCTGGCGGTGGCCCACAGAAAGGTCACTCGGGTGCTTAAGCCACGCTGAGGACCGTGACGGGGGTGAACGGGAACACCCGCACACTGGGTTTATCCATCCACGGCTGCCTACCCCTCCTACGTGTCAAGGTCCATACTAGATATGGGGCTACCTGGCACAGACAAAACCATTCTCTTCTTTAACGTGGACGACAGGAAACAGCAGAGCGCACAGCAGCATTTCTGAAAAGACACGTCTGGGGTTTAGGAGCAGCAGTGAGACCAGGCGGCCAAAGCCACGTGGAGGCTAAAGGGATGGACGGGGGCCAGACCACGCAGGAAGGAAAATCCACGTATGGACTTTGGTTTTTATTCTCAAAGCAATGGTTAAAGGCAGAGCCACTGGGGTTTTAGAACAACAAGGTCGTGACCTTCACAAAAATCAGTCTGGCTGTACTGGAAATGGAACGTAAAGAAGCAAGGCTGGAAAGGGAAGAGCCAACAGGCTGGGTATTTCGCTAATGTAAATTCTGGCCTTTCTGTCGTGACTCAATCCACTTCCTACTCTAGGACTACACCCCAGACTTAAGGCCAGAAATGCCAGAAATGCTTCCTCCTCCCCATTCCACAGTTGCTCAGTACACCTCAATGGATGGCATCATGATGCCAGACTC
Organism: Panthera onca; assembly: GCF_046562875.1. Taxonomy (NCBI): domain Eukaryota; kingdom Metazoa; phylum Chordata; class Mammalia; order Carnivora; family Felidae; genus Panthera; species Panthera onca. Next base: position 72,348,432 of record NC_138356.1, read on the forward strand.
AAGGTCACATCCCTCTGGCCCAACTCTCTGTGACCAGCAGGCATCCCACCAGTTCTACCTCTGTGACAGGTCTTAAACCCATCCCGAAGCCTCCTGACTTACCATGGGATGTGATCATGCCCCAGTCAGATCCCTTAACAGTCTCCGAGCGATCCCACCCTCACCCACCACTCTGATGCCAGAGAAGCCTTTCTAAAATACAAATCTGATGGCGTCACCTTCACTTTAAGACCTAGAATAAAGGGCCACCCCAGCACAAAACCCGTTCCCGCCTCCCCCCACACTACTGTTGCAGGCTCTGTTTGTCTTTGGACCACTCACTTTATAATTCCTAACACTCCAAATTAATGATGCTCAAATATACCGAGGCCCTTTTGGGTCTGACTCTGGAGATGCCAATCCAGTGGCTACAATTCTCTCCTTTCTCAATAATACTTCTGTCCTTTGCCTTTTCTTCTTAACAATCTTGCAAACTCACACTCAACCTGAAGATTGGGTTTTACCATCTCTTCTGTGAACCTCTACCCACTTCCTGCTGAGAATCTCTTCAGCCCCTAGTGCCATGAGAGCACTTATCACAAGGACTTTTTTTCTTACATTTCTATTGCCAACAAATGGTAGCTGTTAATCTTTTAAGATACTACATATGTATTCATTTTCATTCCCCTGTTGTAGGCCAGCTTCCAGTCCCCAGCCCTGGGTTGCATGTGCCCACGAGACCTACAGGCTCCTCATGGGCAGACAGAACCCCGTGTAGGACCCTGGTCACCTGACATGTAAATCTGACTCTGTCCCTCAGGCCGTTCAGGTTCTCAGCTTCCTCATGAGTTAAATCTAGAAAACTGGTCCATATGTATCTCTTAGGGCTCTAATTCTCTGAAAATCAAACATTTTCAAGTCCTAGGGACATTACTATTCTCTCTCAGCATGCTAAATTTTCAGTGAAAGACGGTTTTATTTTTTTAAAGTAACACAACTGGCATCAACAGTGAATGGTTTTAGGGGATTTAAGATTTCTATGTAATTAAAAGATAAATCACAGCTTTGGTCTCAGATTCTAATTCTAGCCACTTCTGAGTCCTTTTTTTGCATATCCCTTGTCCTCCAAAAAAAATGTTATGAAAAGCACATCCTGAATTTTGTATTCAAAGACTCTATCAATTACATAAAATAAGCATTACTAATGCCTTTTTACAGATTTAAGTCAGAGCAAGTGTCCAGGGCCAAAGATACTAGTAAATGGCAAAATCAGGCTTTTTACTCTGTAAGGTCTAACTCTAAATATGATCTGTGTCTTTCTGCAGAGGAGATCAAGACACTCCAGTTTACACATTTGCCTCAGGAAAAAAATGAGCAGGTGAAAAACAACCAAGTGAATTACAGTGGCATCTCCCACGCTGTGGTCTGTAGGAAACTGTTTCTAGAGAGATGGTAGAAAGGATTTTTGGGAGAAAATAATTTGCTACAGACCTGGAAAATACTAAATGCTAACTATCTCTTTTTTGGAGATACCCAATGCACAACAGAATATCAAAGCCTGGGATATTTTTTAAAAACTTGTTTCTCAATTAAAATAACTTAATAATTAAAACCAGAATACTTTTTTTTTTTTTTTTTTTTTGCACACTTATAGGAACAATGTGTGTTGGGACATCAATATAGGAAACTCTATTAAAAAAAATCTAACAAAGTTAAGCCTCAAAAAAGATACACTGTGTATCAGTTGAAGAGGTCTGATAATTTTCCAATACAGACAACAGACACTATCAGGGAGAAGAAAAATGACTGCAATCAATTTTTAACAAAACCAAGATGAACTAAGAGGGAAAACTAATTACAACAACAAAAAAGGGAACAAAGTTGACATCTGTAGTATGTAATTAGTGTGTGGAATTCTTCTTCTGCTGTAGAAAGCTAGCAGAATAGGAAGACAAAAGACAACACGAGAAATTGAAAATAGTTAAATGTACGCAAATAATTTCAAGCACACTAATGATTTTTAAATTGGAAGTGAAACAATATAGAAGTGTCCCTTTATCCTTATACAGTAATAGTAAGTAGAGAAGGTGATAAAAATAACCAATGAAGAGGCTTCAGAGAGATGGCCACAGTTGATCTCAAGGGCAAACTGTAGGGGCACCGGGGTGGCTCCTTCCGTTAAGCGTCTGACTCTTGATTTCCGCGCGGGTCATGGTCTCGTGGTTCGTGAGAAAACACGTGACCAGGTTTTACGGTATAAAAGGCTAGAAATAACCGGTATCTGACAACAGGGAAACGGCAAAGAAAGACATGACACAAACTGGAGGGCTTGTTGTGTGGGCACTAAAACATATTAATTGGCAACAATTAAAAGGATAAAAGACTGCCACTTACTGAGCATCTAATATGAACCGCGTGCAAATACTATGCAGTACCACACTACATAGAATGTAAAATTACGTGGATTATAAAGTTAGGAATTTTCTAGAAATGCAAAGTGTAGAGAAGTACACAGAGGTGTTTAAAAGCCGTGGCTACCCCAGTACTGTTACTCTTTGGAGGGTTTTTTTCTTGTAAAATAATTTCCTAATACAGTATTATAAGGCTGACTTAGTATTAAAATTTTTAAAGTCTTTTTAAAAATTTTTTTTTAATGTTCATTAATTTTTGTGACAGAGAGAGAGCACGAGTGGGGAAAGGGCAGAGAGAGGGAGACACAGAATCCGAAGCAGGCTCCAGGCTTTGAGCTGTCAGCACAGCCTGACGTGGGGGCTCGAACCCACGAGCCGGGAGACCATGACCTGAGCCGAAGCTGGAGGCTCAACAGACTGAGCCACCCAGGCGTCCCATGTTTTAAAGTCTTTTAACAGTGTCTCAGAATACATTAAATGTCTCCTTTTTCCTCGGCAATTGCAAAAGACCCGGTAAAATGTTAAGTCTCATAGAAAATGAGGGAGAAACAGTACATACTCTCAGTAATTTCCATGTTGCCTTGCAAACTGTACATTTAAAAAATTAGTAGAATATTGTGTTTCCAGAGCTCCTGTCTGGGGCCCAAAAGAAAACTGTAATCACAGCGATTACCTTGTGAACCTCTAATTTCTGCTGCAGCTCTGAAGTTCGGAGTAGCACACCCACCCACAAGCGCCATGCTTTCATCTTGAAGCAATTTCAGCTCCACTCTTGGGAAAATAATAATTATAGGTACAACAAGGTATTTAAAGACCAAAAAATAGTCATGCAAACACCCTTTCCATGTTATAACATAATGAGAGTCCCTTAAAAGAACTGAAACCTAGACCGGAAAGGGCGTTTCCCGAGTCCCATCTTTTCAGGATTCTTAGAATTTATCAGGATCCTACCTGAGAACAGAACACGCGTTTTTGTTGGCGAACAGATTAGGGACCACTGAGCTAGTTAGAGACTTTTAACCTCCTACCAGTCCCGAGGTGCTGCAGTGCCCTACTCAACTGTATGTCTGGGTCCTGACCTGGTGATTCAAAATATGCTGCTGGTGGCTTGTGGTCTTTTACGCTGAGCCACATAGTTTTATCTAAAATGCAGTCATGCAACAACTGACTAGATGCTGGAATTTAAACATGATGCTTAAGAGCACTGAATGTGGAGCCAGACTGCCTGGGGTCAAATCCCAGCTCCACTATGAACTACGTGCCCTAGGCGTGTTCCTTAACCCAGCTGTGCCTCAGTTTCCTCACCAGTAACGCATCTGACAGAGTCAAGCGGATTAAGTGAGAAGATCTATGTAAACTAAGTGCTCAGAGCGGTGCTTGGCACAGAGGAAGCCCTCAACCAACGTTAGCTAGAATTTGCAGACACTGCTCTGATTTTTTTCTAAGGTTCCCACGAGACATATAATTAGCAAGGACAATTTTTACATGGCTGGGGGTGCTACTGGCAAAGGAAAAGAAAAGGGAGACGCAGATCTAAACCCTTCCACTCAGACGAGCTCTTTGGATCAGTGATCTCCCCAGAATGCACACAACGTATTCCACTGTGGTGCGGGAAGACAAATATTAGAACTTCTGTTTGCATTGTTTTCTGCCATATAATTATACAGGATGAGCACAGAAGAGTATGTATCATGTGTGTGTATGGATGTATATGCACGTGGAATGCAGGGAGAAAAAGGTTTCACAATGGAGATGCCCGAAACCACTGCTCTGTTAATGAACACTAGATGTTGATTCTTTTAAGAACTGCCATGTGGGAAATGTGGAGCAAGACTTGACCAAAATGCAGCTCGGGTGCTGTTTGCTGTCCGTATACAGAGAAGACGGTTCCAGTGTCCGGTGTATAAAAGGACACTACCAAAGACGCCAACGGGTGTTTCTTAAGGAGCAGCAACCAACCTAATGATGTTCACTTAGAACAGGGGGCATCAGATGGCATGAATGTTGTTCCAAAATAAAACAATACCTTTTACTTTCTTCACTTTTACTACTTTGCATCTGAGTCCCCCAGCTGCCCAAATATTATCACAATCTTTCCTTTCTGAGGAAACGAAGGCTCAGAGAGGCTAGGTGACTCTTTCTAAGCCCACCCAGGGAATAAAATGTTGTTTTAAAACTCAAGCCTCCCAAATCAAAATTTAATTTTAAAAAATTATCCTGTTCACAGGTGTTCCATGACCTTAGGGAGATTAAATTGCTAAAAGCAAATAAAAATAGGTATTTCTCCCAAGTCTGCTGTTTCCTGCCACGAGGCACGTAGGACACACTTTACTGGCAACAAAACACCTCGGAAAATTTTGGTTTTCTTTTTGGACATAATACTGAACGAATGAGAAATAAACATTTTAAATTTCACATAACTCCACAACTCGAAAACACGATCTTTTTTCCTGACTTCCCATCCTTGCTCACGTACAACTCTATGTAACACGAATCAGTGTTTTGCATGCAGTTTGCATTCTACTTTTCCCACTTAATATTTATGCCCCAAACCCTCGTGGTTATTTTTTCTGCATGGGCCGAGCTGTTACCACTACAACAGCCTTCCATCGGTCTTGATAGGTATGTCATTTGTCCCCTGAACACTCCCTGTTGCTGAAAGTTAATAGCCAGTTCTTTCACTTTCGTATTTCTTTTTAAGACTTACTTGTCAGCATGGTTGTCAAACAGTGAAGTTTCTTTTGATAAGGACAATTTTAAGTTGTGTGTTTAAACATGATTCTGAAGTACCAGCAGGCACTAATGATCATCTTTTACTGTATTAATAATGCTCGTGCCACCAAGTCACAACACTGACGAAAGGTCTGAAGTTTCTGACTTCTAAAAAGCTGCCGCATACCAGGGAGTCACAGAGATCTAACTAATAATCCTCTTGCAAATTACAGTTGAGTGCCATTCAGGATAGTGGCTAAAGGGAGCAATGGCTAATGTGGAATGCCCCACCCCCACAACACCCCTCACCCCCCCCCCCCCCCGTAGCTGGTCCTCAACAGTGCACCCTTTTATTTTTTTTTTTTTAATTTTTTTTTTTAACGTTTTATTTATTTTTGAGACAGAGAGAGACAGAGCATGAACAGGGGAGGGGCAGAGAGAGAGGGAGACACAGAATCAGAAGCAGGCTCCAGGCTCTGAGCCATCAGTCCAGAGCCCGACGCGGGGCTCGAACTCACGGACCGCGAGATCGTGACCTGAGCTGAAGTCGGATGCTTAACCGACTGAGCCACCCAGGCGCCCCAACAGTGCACCCTTTTAAATAAAGCTCCCTCGGGAAGCCAATTCAGACAGAATGTCATCAGCAGAGGAACGCTCACAGACCAGGACCCACTGATTACGTATTACTTGAGGAAAGCAGGGACGAGGTACTAGACTTTGCTCTGAGGCAGAAATGATTGAAAGATTATGTTCCGCTGGGTGTTGTTTTCATAAAGGTAAATCTTCCTGTTGACAAGAGTCGAAGTAGTTTGCTACAAGTCAAACCTTTGAAATTAAATCCTATTTCTTCAAAGATGCACATTAACATTTCAGAGAGGCTTTCCTCAGTTGGTGTCACGTTATGTAGTTATTTTATCAGAATGAGTCCTTTTGTAATGTAAATGATCACGCTCCTGCATTCAGACTTGGGTATACCAAACTTACTTGAAATGGGGATGCATCTACAGAGTATTTGGGGGAAAAAACCCAATCTCCACTCTTAATTCACTGGTTTGACAAAGATCCAGTGGGAACAATCTCCCAGAGCGAGAAATACAGAGACAACCCCTGACCTCGGGGAGCGTGATGAATTACCTCAATCACATTTATTAGGTAGCTAAATACAAAATGTTTTTAAGCACGAATGCGTTCCTGTAATGTGATATTTGGGATAAGATTGCTAAGGCAAAATTTGTATTCACCTAGAAGCGAAGCATGTAGTAAATTTCAGAAAATATGTAAGAAAAAATAGAACTTGAAAGCAAAAGTGATAAAGAGAATTCAGTCTTCTTTGATAAATACAAACAAAAGCTTTTATTAAATGACATTTTGTGTAAGGACATTACAGTACAGCTGTACTGTAAAGGAAGGGGCAAGTTTCCTGTGAATGACTTGTTAAAAAGTGGTTTCCGTCTCAAGTATCAGAATTAGAAAATGGAGCTGCAGTACTAAGGGCTCTAAGAAAGCATCCCAGCTCACGATCGATGGTTTTATAAACTCTGTTTTCCAAAAATCCGTGCTGGTTTCTCAGTAAAACAATATGTTTAGTGGGCACTTCTTGGAAAGCCTGGGTGAGCCCAGTGCAGGAACTATGATGGACACCCTCACAGGAAGCTTTTTTCCCCTTTTAAATACATTCTGGCTGCCCGTAGTGCCACTTAGCACATTGTCGAGTGACAGCTTGCAATCTAGTTACCTCAGAGATCCCCAAATGACCCCACTTCTCAAAAGTGAACAGACAGCTTTCCCCTTCTCCAATGACAAGGCCCGCCACCAGGAACAGACTAGCGGCTCAAACTCCCTCCCGGTCAAACTGTGTAGAGTCTGGCTAACAGGTCACACGACATGACTCTGGAGTCCATGGGCTTTCGTTTCACAGGCAGAAGTGGGGTAGAGTACAGGGTGGTTTCAGGGCTTTCACATATTTAGAATAACCTTAAGTTTGAGGACTCTTAACTTGATCAGTACTTTCCAGCAACGTGAGCCCAACTGTGAGACAAAAGGGATCTGGAGTCAGTAAGTTTGGGAAATGCTCCACACTCTGCATCCTTTGAAGAGTCAGAGATTTAATACATTAAAATACCACGAGACTCCTGTTGAAGAAAAAAAATTTTTTTAATTTCAACTTTGCTTAACAAAGTATTTCCCAAACTTACTTGGCCTCAAAAGCGTACTTCCCATCTCCATCCTTTTTTAGAAGTGCCGACTAACGTCTCAGAACTTGTTCTCCACACAATACACTTTGGGTAACACAGACTTGGACCATAATATTCCAGAAAATCTGTTATAATTTAGAGCAGAGAAAGCAAATGGGTGGCTCAGAGTCTAAATTCAACTTGCATGGGTTTATTTTCTATGGCTTGCATAATGATCTTTTGTAAATTCTGAATTAGCTTCCAAACATTTAAAACTTGGGAGATTTAAAATAAAAATTCAGGGGGCGCCTGGGTGGCTCAGTTAAAGCATCGAACTTCAGCTCAGGTCATGATCTCATGGCTTGTGAGTTCGAGCGCCCATTGGGCTCTGTGCTGACAGCTCAGAGCCTGGAGCCTCCTTCGGATTCTGTGTCTCCCTTTCTCTCCGCCCCTTCCCCATACATTCTCTCTCTCTCAAAAACAAATAAACATTAAAAAAATTTTTAAATAAAAATTAAGAAGTTCAACTTTCCCTATAAAATGCCTTAGGCTGAGTGAACTCCTTTCCCAGGAACGACGACAGCAGGGCCCAAGAAGGAGGTGCCAGTCTAGGTGCTCTGCTAGGTCCGTGCCAGTCACTTGCGCCTGGCCCCAGTGCCACAGGGTCTCCTGTGATGGAAGTGGTTAGGGCATGCTTAGGAGCTTGCAGAAAAAGTCAGTGTGGATCTGCCCAACCCCTTCAAGTCTGTCTCCTCCATGAAGCGCCTGCCTGGGTGGTGTATAAGGGACAGTCCCTGTTTACTCTAGGCCCTGGCATAACTAACAGAGCCACCCCACTCTGTTTGGATAAATTATATGGTCACTCCAGCAGTGAAGACTTCCCAGCCCTCCCTGATACTCCCATCCTCCACCCTCAGGTCTCAGGGAAGTATTTCTGCACTTGGGTATGCCCTCTATTACTTTCCAACGGTTTCATGTGAGTGTTGGAGAAACACGGCAGATACCAGAGCCCAGAGGACCTAGGTCTGACTTCGAGTTCTACCTCTGAATTGCTCTGCGAGTACAGGGAAGTCCCTAGATCCTTCTCAGATTCGGGACCTTCATCCTGCTGTGTCACAGATCTAATGGGAAGGGTCAGAAATACAGCAAGTGCCTGGGACACAGCAGGTATTCAATACATAGGACTCTTAGTTCTGAGAACGTAACTCCATGAAGTTATGGCCATGTGTCTCATAATTCTTACACTCCAAATGCAATGGCTTTGGGTTCTCCTGGTAGATACACAATATATGATTGTTGACCGATTTTTTGATTTCTTCTTGAAAAAACCCTAGGAAATGTCCTTGTCTCAATTCTCATGTTTCTTTATGTTTTCCAATTTTGGGGTAAGCGGTAAGGGAGCATTTTCTCTATCTGTCCCATCAGTTTCAAAAATAAATACCAGAAGGGAATCTGTATATTTACTTATGGAATTTTTTTTAATGTTTTAAATGCTAGGGGTAAGAAGGAAAAAGAAATTCTCCCCACACAGTATGGTTCACAAAATTCATGACCTGTGTGATTTAAGAAATAACAATCTGCCTGTAATTCAGAGGAATTAAGTGATGACTCATTCCCTGACAGGCGCTGATTTTTTTCCTCTGTGTCTTGGGATTACTAAATATCAGAGCACTCTCCCTTGGGATTTTCCCCAAGGTCTTTATTTGTTCCCAACAAGCTTCAGGCATTCTATTTTCCACTTCTTTTAAATGCGTCCCCTTTCATTTCAGCTAATAACCGAAGTAATTTCTCACGAGTTACTGCTATGGAAAGAAAACCTCAAAGTGGATGCTTACATGCTTCAAATTCACTTTAAACCCTTGCCAGACCTCCTTTGAGAGGCTCCACCGAGTGGCCCTGGATGCAGGGCCTGTCCTGCAGTCTGATTTTCCTCTCAAGTCTAAAGCTGATATTGAAGGACTAGATGGACAAAACGAAACGAAAGACAGTGGGGCTCTGGTCCAACAAGTGCCTTTTATGGGTTGGGTTAGGACTGTAGCAAATTTTCAAGCGAAATTATCATAAATTAGGAATGCTGTTCTTAAAATCAAACCTAATGAGCCATAATTATCTTGTCATGTGCACTCGCTCACAGGCTATGCCGCCATCACCTCGCATGACCTCCATGCATGTCAATTTTTTAAAATGGACAGGAAAGCGGAAGGGGCTGTAGGAAGCACTTGCATTTCTACAATGTCTTCATTTGAGACAGAGATCCTAGAAGGTCGGATTAGAAACAAATAAGAATTCCAAGACAAGCAAACCGTATAGATTTGGCTAACTCTTATGTGAGAATTAAGAAATAGTGAGACTTTCAAATTAACTCCATTTATCTATTAGGCCCTTGACTGTCCCAAAGATTATAAAAAATACCTAAGTGCTTCCTTTGTCTTCAAAATGTTTTTGGAATAATGGACAGAGAATACACCACAATTCCTTTTTATTTTTCCTTTTGGAAGGAAGAAAAAAGGCCAACCAACGCTGTTTATTATGCGTTGTCCAGTTAGCGAATAAAAAAAAAAAAAGACCCAAGAATTCATTATTTTCTTCCCATTCAGTAGACATTCCTAATGTTTCTTGTTATTTCTGGGACAATAGAAGGTCTGTAAGGTCTTTATAAGTGTAAAGACCACTTGGTTAAACAAGTAAAATTGGACACAGCGTACACATTGTGTTAACACAGACTCTTCCTGCCAAATCACAGACCGTCTCTGATTATTCGAAAGGGTCGTCCATCTTGCCAGGCCACGAGAGTATGAGCTTTGTGTGACCAGGTGTTGAGTCTTCTACTTCTCACGCGTCCAGTGCAATTCAGCTAATCTCTCTGCCAACGATGCTTCTGCCGCTTTGCCCTACTTCTAATGGCCAAAAGTTCCTATTTCACTTGACTGCAGAGCTGGGAAAACCTCGGAGATTTCATATTCTAGCTGTCATACTATATTTTAAAACAAAACAAAAAATGGAAATCCTGAGGGGTTAAGTGACTTGCCTAAGTTCATCCAGGACAGTTGAACACCAGGACCAAACCCATGTGTGTCTCTTACTCCCACTGCTTTTCTCTTAATCAAGATTCAACTGGAGTTCCAGAAGGGCCCCAGATGGTACTTACGATCCTTGTCTGGAAGCCCAGTGGATGTGAAAGATGCTGGGATGACCCCATGTATGTATGAAACATGGGCCAATTAGGCCTCTATGGGGACCCGCGGGGTCTCTATGTGCTGAACCACCCACTGCCCCCAACCAATGTACTGCATTATGAACAGAGGTATGCCAGAGGCATACAGAGCCACAGGGTGAACATGAGCCTCTTTCCAAGGCACTGGAGATTTGTGGAGGGAAACAGCTTCACATTAAAACAAACGTAAACTACATTTTGGTACATAAAGCCAAATCTGCTTTTACCCCTTCAAGATAAAATGCTTTCAGGAAAATTCAAGGCCTCTTAGGGTCTCCCTCTCCTCAAGGAAAGTCATGCAGAAATATAAACCACACTGATTCAATTGTATGCATATGTATTCAGAAAAAAGTGTGGGAGTGGGAGAGGAATTACTAGTTAAAAAGTGTACTTCACATGAACCCCACCTGGGCGGGGGAGACTGAGGAAGACAGATCCCTTAGTTCCTGCAGCCGGTGTATTCCAAGGATCTCACCAGCTTGGGAGTCTAGTGTTTGAACACGTGTATGTATGCATATGTGTATATGTGCACTTATGACGTCACAGCCTCTAAATGCGAGCCGACCACTTCGGTGCTCAAATGAACAAACAACGCACTGGAAGGAAAACATGACAGTCGATGTGCTGGCCGAGAACATGGTCCTTTCTAGGCAATTTTCAAGGGTATCCTCCCACTTTCAGGCCACTTTCACTTAACAGGATGACTTACCCATCCCATAAAATTCAACCTTTCCTCTAGGAGGTAAGTTTAAGGAAGACCAAGAACAGAGGTGCAGGGTGGTGGGGTGCTTGAGAAATACCAGGATTGGGGGCTTCATGAGTATGGGGGTCGGGGAAGGCTTGGGGGAACCCAGGGCATCTCTGACTGTGAGAAAGGACTGCCAGCAAGACCTCGCACATGGGATGTCTAACCCACTTGGGTCTAAGTTAAGGGCTGACGACCCCTCAGGTGGACCCCTGAGGCATCCACATGGCTGACACAGAATAGGAATGTCTGACACCTCAAGAGTTCATACAAACGGTATGTGTGGAGGGGTCCAGGCCTTGGGGTGGGGACATTCTGGAGGAGGGAGGTTATAGTTAAGGATCTCCCTCCTTCAGTTTTTGTTCTTTCTTAGTTCCAGGGCGACTGACAGCCAACCTCCAGTACTTAACATAATTCTTACATATTGTATGAATACGGCAAACACTTGTAGAATGAATAAATGAGTATGGTGAACAGGTAAAAAGGAAAAAAGATGAACTTCACAATGACAGCAAAAATGAAAAGACGACATGTTCCAAAAATAAAAATAACCGCCAGACGAGGAGAATATACACGAGGGATACTTTTCTCATTAGCAAACAACCAGCATGTGAGAAAAACATGTATTTTATAGATTGTCTTCATGTTCCTAGTTTTGCTTTAAGGAAAAAAAAATACATGTGGGATTTCAGATAACTTACAGAAGGTTTATTCACTGTCCTTTTCAGAAGACACTTGGGACGGAAAATGATTCTTTATTCAGTAAGAAGAAAGCAGTCTTTGAATGTGGGCTGGAATTCTTAGTTTTTCAAATGCCTTTAACTAATATTTAGACTGTAAGAACCCCTCCCGTTCCATGATCCATGCTGGAGTAAAGGCCATCACAAAATTTTGAAAGTATTTCTAAAATAGGCTCCATTGAAAATTCTCCCCCCAAAGTTCTAGGAGAACAGACCTCAAATACAAGTTTATCTTCAGAGGTATTATTAAATGCTTCAAATATTTTACTTCTGCAGAAGGATAAACAGAGAGGCCTGTTCCATGACCCAAAAGCCAGGATTTCCTTGAATGACACGCTAATGAAAAATGCAAACCAGTGGAAGTCTTGACTCATTGTCCCAGAGTTTGTTACATTCCAACCAAAGGTCTGCCTTGCATCAAGAGGGAAGAAATAGCTCCTGAAACCGAAAGTTATCCTTAACCCTTTGCCTCAAGAATTATTCCACTTTTGTACAACATGGAAACACAGAAAAAGAGCCCCCCACCAATACCTAACATGTTTATTAATACGAATGGCTCCCATTTACTTGGCATATAGTGTCTGCTTACGTGTGTGGACCACAACACCTGCCCTCAAAAAGCCCCAACTCAAAAGATGAGGTAAGAGATCGCCAGGTTTTACAGCAAAGGACCACACTTTTCCTCTAGCTATTGCTAACTGGGTCGGGGAAGGTGGCCTGATCCAAGGACTCCCCAGCAACCCGTGATATGGTTGGGGAAAAGAGACATGAGCTGGGCCAATCAGATCTGACCCTCTGGAATTTGAACTAGAAAAAAGAAAAGAAAATGAGCTGGAGGAGAAGCCATAATGGACTAGGTGTACAAGCCTTAATGAACAGACACACTGGCTGAGCCACAGAGAAGAGACCTCTGAAGCACAAGCAAGTCCAGGCCAGGCGACTGTGAGGAGAAGGAAACACGTAAATACAAAACACGAGCAATCGCCGACACAGATCATGAGGCGGTCGGGAACTAACTCCCACGACCACCACTTTCGAGTAAGTCTAAGCAGGCCTCTGCTCTCTAGGGCCTGAGTAGAATGGTGTTCTTGGTTACTGACTTGCATCTCAGAAGAAGCCCATGCGGCATCATTAACCTCTACGGATCACAGAGCCATTAAGTAGCATGATCAGAGAACCGAGTTCAGCAATGCCTTGCTCCAAAGCCTAGGGCTTATTTGCGTTACACGTGAATAATAACTCTCCAGTTTGAGTGTCTTCTATGAAGCAGACACATACACACAGACGTGTGACACAGGTCACCATCTTTTTTTCTTTTTCAACAGCCTTGCAATGTAGGCATGATTCATGATTTCGTATATAAGGAAACGGGTTCAGAGAAGCTAAAGCAGCCTGTTTACGGCTGCACAGGTAGAAACACGGCAGCCCTAGGATTCTCAGACCTGCCCTTGTGCTGCAGACGCTGACATCTGTGACATTCCAGCCCCCGTTAAAACTGGACAGAAGGAAAAAACCACAACAACTGGAAAAGGCAGAGGATTCCTGACCATGACCGGGAGGTGATGTGGTATGGGGTAAACAGAGACACACACATTTCTTTAGCGTCCCTCCACGTATGGGGAGAGAAGACAATGAGACTTGAGCATACCGGGGCTGGGCTTAACCTAAAGGCAAATCAAATCAGGAATGCTCGCCAGACAGCAAGATTCAACAACCAGGTCTCCTAACTTATGGGAGAAAACTGCTGAGGTCCTCATTGCACCTGCTCCTTCCACATTTCCCTGTGGAAGACACTGCAGGCCTGGACAGTCCCATGATCACCAGCACCTCACACGGCAGACATGGTTCCCAGGCCCGCCCAGGCGCCCCCAGCTCCTTAGTCAGTAAAGGCCATGCTGCCCCTAAGTGCTCACTTGACTCTCTCCTTGCACCCCCAGTGGGAGACCAGCAGTGATTGCAGATTGCAGAACTGGGCCAAGTACCACCCCTGGTCGGCCAGTCTATGTAGTTCCTCCCTCTTCAATACTGGAAAACAATGGGGGATGCCTGGTGGCTCAGTCGGTTAAGTGTCCCACTCTTGATTTTGGCTCAGGTCATGATCTCATGGTCATGAGACTGAGCCCCAAGTCAGGCTCTGTGCTGGGCGTGGAGCCTGCTTAAGATTCTCTCTCTCTCTCTCTCTCTCTCTCTCTCTCTCTCTCTCCCCCCCCCCCACCCCCCTTCTTTCCTGCTTCCATGCATGTGTGCATACCCACTCTATCTCTCAAAAAAAAAAAAAAATACTGGGGGTGCCTGGGTGGCTCGGTCAGTTAAGTATCTGACTCTTGATTTTGGCTCATATTATGATCACACAGTTCGTGAGATCAAGCCCTGTGTCGGTCTCTGTGCTGACAGTGGGGAGCCTGCTTGGGATTCTCTGTCTCCCTCTCTCTCTGCCCCTACCCTGTGCTCATGCGTACATGCTCTCTCTCTCTGCCTCTGAAAAATAAACAATAAAAAAAAGACACTAGAAAACAATGGTTCTTTAAGTCACTTTTTTAAAACTATAATGTAATTCTTGAATTTCTTACTATAATAACTGTAGTTCTTGAATTGTTATTTAGCTATTCATCCACACAAATACTGCATTTCATTCAGGAATTTATTCGGTAATTAGTATATGTTAAGCGATGTGCTTGTCCTTCCTTCTGAACACCAACATGATAAAAGGTAAATCCTTGCCTTCCAGAAACCCACCAGGTGGTGACCGTATTGGTACAGCACAAGTGAACCGAATGATGGCCTAAGATAATAACTAAACACAAAGGCCTCTAGGAGCCTTGCTTCAGAGGGCCGGAGGACTGTCCCGGAGAGAGAAGGTGGTGTTTCACCTGGCTTTGGAGAGTGAATGTTCTCCAAGCATCAAAGGAAAGGAAGGGCATTTTAAGAAAGAGGGACAAGCACCAGCAAGGAGGGGCTACGGGGACTAGAATCCTGGTGTGTAAGGGGAAGGGTTAAAAAAAAAAAAGGCGGGGGGTGATCTTTCAAAGAACACTGTGATCCGGGCCAAGGATCTGGCCCTTTTCTCTCAAGGCAAAAGAAAGCCACTGGTGGCTTTAAATAAGAATTGTGACAGGGGTCAAGTCTTGTTTCCTCCACTGTTCCCCAGAGTACCCAGCACAGGAAGAATAACAGAAGATGTTCAGAAATGTTTCTAGATGCGAACAATCAAGTAATCAGGATTTGGAAGGGAGTTCCCTCTACTTTCCCCAATACAAATTAAAAAGGAAAGAAGGACTTCTAACAGTACGGCTTCTGGATAAGTACGACTAGCACCCACAGTGAACTCGCAAGAAAGGAAGAAATGAATAGAGGAAAAGACCAGAGCAGTAAAAGCGTGAGCCAATTCTGCCATGGGCCTGGGAGGCTTCGCCATTTCTTGGTAACCTTGGCGGGGCTTGGGTTTCAACACCCATGTAGAGACAGGAAGAGAGGAGAGGTGGGGAGGTGGTACTCCCTCCCCAAGCTGGACTCCTCGAGGGGCTCTAACATCAATGAATGGACGACCTGTGGAAAAGAAAACTCCACCCACTGGCACAGGGAGATGAAAGAAGGCTGGTCTGTCTGTGTCTAGGCTGTGGGTGGCAGGGAAGCCTCCCCCGAAATGACAAAAGTCCTGGTGAGCGATTGCACCTGCGTGTTATGAGGTCTCTTGAGCTGAAAAGTGATTCCGGGGTGGCAGGTGTCATGTCAGCAACTCAATCTCAGATGGCGGTGGTGGGGAGCTCTGTGAGCTGTGCCTGCTACTCTCAGTAAGTTTGAGACCTATCTATCCGTCTGTCTGTCTATCTATCTATCTATCTATCTATCTATTTCGAGAGTACGTGTATATGTTAGCTGGGGAGGGGCAGAAAGAGAGAGAGACACAATCCCAACCAGATTCCACGGCTCGATCCCAGGAGCCGTGAGATCATGACTTGAGCTGAAATCAAGAGTTGGATACTCAACCAGACTGAGCCACCCAGGCGCCCCCAGTAAGTTTGAGGTCTTAGAAAATGTTTTATAATTAAATTTGAGAAAATGCTCTGGAGCTGGAAGCAGCCCAGGAGAATCAAATGTAAAACCACTCTGGAGCATAAGGACTCCAATTAGGCTGTCCTAACCACCCAGTGACAAAGCCTTCCTGATAATGAGATTCCCTTTCCCAAACACAAAAACATAAAAGAAAACAATCCACCATGAGTAAGAACCAACCGATGTGAAAAACAGAAAAACAAATTTCCCTAAGAATTTGAACTATATAAATTATCGGATTACACAATTTGTAAAAAGCAAAGATCTAAAATAAGAATAAAAATGAGAGAAGAATGGGGTGCCTTGTGGCTCAGTCAGTTGAGTGTCTGACTCTTGGTTTGGGCTCAGGTCATGATCCCAGGGTCATGAGCCATCTGTGAGCATGAAGCCTGCTTGGGATTCTCTCTTTCTCTCTCTCTGTCCTTTTCCCTGCTCATGCTTTCTCTCTCTCTCTCTCTCTCTCTCTCAAAATAATAAATAAATAATAAAAACTGACAGATGTGAAAAAAATACTAAACAGATCTTCCAAAAAAAAAAAAAAGTATCAAAGGAATGGTTAAATATCATCCATAGCTGATAAGAAAATTAGTGAACTGCAAGATACACCTGATGAAATTATCTCAAGAATGAAGCACAGAAAAAGCAGGATAATTAGAGACAATGAAGATGGATGGGAGGGTCCAAGGCTAATCCGGTAAAGTTCCTGAAGGAGAGAATAGAGGGAAGGAGTGGAGGCGTAAGCAATGGAACAGAAAAGCTAACAACCACAGTTCTTTGACCTTTCAGAACGTATCACTCATCAACCGTATCTTAAGCACCTCCTACAGGCTCCAGAACCCAGGCAGCCACCCTCCCAACAGAAAAGAAGTGCAGTCAGCCCCTTTCGTACACTCTGGTTGCGAAAGCCCTTGCAAAACCAGTAGAGAGCACAGAGTCCACTGCTAAAACAAAGCCCACAGTCAGCCCCCATCAGCTCCTGGGGCTACTAGAATTTAAAGAAAAGGAATTCCTAATAGCTATAGTACTCAAGTAATTCGCGGACTGAGGAGCAGGGAAAGAAATGGTGTGCCATGACAGAATACTGTCAGCTAACACTTACCCAATAGTCTTTACAAGACCCAACGCTAAGCACTTTAGACGGAGGATCAGATCAAATCCTCCCACTAGCCTAACTCGATGGGGACGATTAGAACAGAAAGGCTGAGCGCCCTACCCACAGCCACCATGGGGAGCTGGAAGTCAAACCCAGAGACCCTAATTCCACAGCCTGGCCCTCAACCATTCTGATATCTAGAAAGAACACTCTTCTCAATAAAAATAAAAATCTAACTTGACGTTGATAAATAAGTTGCATGTACTCCATCCTTACAGAAACAATGAGGTCGGTAGGGGGGATTGGGGGGGTGGGGGAACAGACTTCTTATGCCCTTTGGGTAGGATACACTTCCCTCGCAAGAGCAGTGAGCTCAGACAAATTTTCTCCTTAGGGAAAACCGTCTCCTATGGAGTCTGTCAAAGGAGAGGCCTGAGAGAGAGAAAGACAGAGAGAGAGAGAGACCTCCAGGAAGCCACTAGCTGGGAGCCAGCCAGAGCAGCTATGAGACTGGTCTTTCCAAAAACCATCCTTCTTTGTGACTAGTGGGGCTGCACAACACTTTGACACAGCAATATGGCAGCTCAAGTTCCAAAAGATGGCTCTCCATCCCCTGTGCCCAAGAATCTCACTTCTGGGAAAGCATCCCAAAGAGATCACTCGATAGGGGACAAGTGGCTAATGACTCAAAGAAGTGGATTAATGCACTCATGGTCTCAGCTAAAATGCAGGCAATCTCTAAAGACCAAATGACACCGAAATGGCTTAGTAAATTAAGAAACATCTATGGGATGATGCTATTATGTGGCCCTTAAAATAATGGAGACAAAAACTATAGGGCAATCTTTGCACCGTTCGATAAAGTAAAAAGGTAAAATTTGAAGTGGCAATGAAGACTGAAGAGTAATAACTAAAAACAGTTAAGGTAGTGGGATCGTGGGTGATCTTTACTCTCCAAATATTGAAAAAAATTAATTACTGCTGGTATACTAAATTTGGGAAGAGGGGGGAAGCATTCAAGCTTCTTGATAATTCTGCAGTTCAAGAATCATTTGCAGTGTCCACAGAATTCTACTACTGTTAAACTCCACACTTTCCCCCAAAGCGTTGCCCCAACAGTTTCGCCAACGCTAGCTGACATTACGCAGGACAAGAGCAATATCGAGTTACTTACCATGATTCCAGAAACCTGAGGGAGAAGGGGGGAAGGAGGAGAAAGAACAGTCAAAGGCACTTAAACCACTAACAAAAAAAGTACTGTGGCTTGTACATAAAACCATTATTGGCCTCCATGAGGCATTATCGGTCCAATAATACATTTCTGTTTTAGACTTTTAAAAAAGTGTACTTGAAACCAGAACAGGCCTTGAATTTCAAACACACAGAAATAAAGGAATGCCGCAGAGGGAGAATTAAGGTCAACTGAAGTTGGCCTTTTGTCTGGGATGCATTCTTGAGACTTAGGAAAAAGGCAGAGCCTGGTTCAGCTGTGGATGAATTTGAAAGTAAAATCCAAGGTTTTCAGAATCACCCACACAGCCAGAGACAGAATGCCAGTGCGGATTTCTGTGATATGGCCTCCAAATAAAAGAGCCACTGCGTGACCTCGAGTGTACCTCTAGCAGCAAGGAAGCGGACAAAAACACGGCTAACAGGATGTCCTGGGAATACAGGTAGCGACAGTTCAAATGGCTGTTTACATACGCTCGGAGGGACAACAGCAGGAAAGAAAACAAGGCTGTTGAACCTGTGTGCTGAACGCTAGGTGCAGCTGAGGACCTGCATGCCATCCAGGGAAGTGCCCTGCGCGTCTCGCCTACACGTGGGGATCCTCGCAGCCTCCAGGTGGGATAACTGCACGCAGCTGGCTCTTTCCCCTGTGCACTGGAGGTATCTGCTTCCCGAGGAAAGACAGGACTCTACCCGGACGGTGGTGGCGGCCTCAGGGTCACTACCAGCTGAGTCGCTGTCTTGGGCCGAGCAGGAAGGTACATAAAGGTGGGGGCTGCTGGTTGTAAGAGCAGACTGGGCACCCGTGTCAGGGTAGGGTTATGTTTAACTGGTGCATCACTGATCTCTGGAGTGGACGGGGAGGGCAAACGTGCGTTCCAAGTACCCAAGACTCGGTATTTTGAGGCCTTACTTCAAAGTGTAAGTACTTCTCAAACATCTAAGACAAAAAGCCTAAACTAAGTCACTCCCCTATTTGGACTCAGGCTTTCCTCTCCCATAAGATCAAACGCTTTCTTAGTAAAGAGAACACTAAATTCATTCCATGACCCACTAATGCATGATGATCTACAGTCTGTCCAGAATATTTCTGAAGTCCCTTGTACTTTGGATGCTGCCTGATTTTAACATTCTTTCAATTCTATCTTTGTGATCTTTAACACAGAAACAGCTCCGTACATAAAAGTATAAGGAAATAACTTCCCTTGTGAAAAAGGCTAATTGGATAACCAGTTTTACAGACAAGTTTCTTACACAAGTCAAAAAGCTTTCCATTTTGATATCTCACTTTATGGGAATAAAGAGATTCTTTCAACTCAAACATGTATAAAAATTAAATGGACTAGGCCCGATCTTCACCCTATTTCTTTGGGAGAAGGCAATCTGGTCCTGACATCTGGGTTTAAAAAACAAAAGAAACCAACAACATCCCTCCAAAACACAGAGTAGGCTTAGGGAGGTCATTTTTGCCAGCAGGTAGAAGTTGCTGGGAGAAAAAAAAACAATGCTTAAGCCAGAGCTACAGAGTTTACTCTGGTGTCTCTCTCTGCCTTTAAAAGTCATTTTCTGGTCTGTTCAAATTACTGTTTCCTAGTGACTGACCTGAATCTCCCTTCTTGGAAATGGAAAGCTCTCCTATAAACCAACATCCAAGGAGTCCTTCATCTCACAGCTCCAGATGAGTCACCAACACAGAAAACAAGTATCCACCAGTTTGCCTGGCCAAACAAATCACTGTCCCTTCCACAGGCTCCTGTGCCTCCTGATGGCAGTTTGAGGATCACACTGCCCATCGGCAAGAACTGCTTCTCCTGGTCCCCTGGACACCCTCACCGACCCGCAGAGCCAGCTGCCAGGCTGTAGGGAATTGTCCCACCTGCCCTGTGAGCAGCAAACCTCCTCACTGCCCAGTCCCCCTTCTTCCCACCCTGAGTGAGGCTGCTCTTAAGGCTTAGCAGGATCGGGGTGCCTGGGTGGCTTGGTGGGTTGGGCATCTGACTTTGGCTCAGGTCATGACCTCAGAGTTTGTGGGTTCGAGCCCGGCGGCGGGCTCTGTGGCTGGCAGCTCAGAGCCTGGAACCAGCTTTAGATTCTGTGTCTCCCTCTCTCTGCCCCTCCCCTGCTTGCACTGTCTCTCGCTCTCAAAAATGAATAAACATTAAAAAAAAAAAAACCAAAACACCCACTTAGCAAGATTAAGAAGCTACCTACTGACAAGTGGTCCAGACCCGATGAAAGGGGATCCTTCAGCACATGTGTCAAACGGGCAGTTTTCCCCTACGTATCTTCAGCCTCATTCTGCTCTTTTTAAAAAATAATACAAATGATAATGATGTGTCACAAAGGCACTTCATTGTTATATGCCACATAGCTGCAAAATACTCGTTTTTCTTTACCAAGAAGTTATACCTTAAAGACTTGGTAAAAAGAATATTTACCACCTCAAGGAGAAAGAGGGGAGGGAACAAAATCAGTAGCATTTTTTCCGTTTCTACATGCAGAGCTCAGATGCTCACGCTATTCATCTCACTTAGAAATCAGGCTTCCAACACCTACCAACCCACATCACCATATTTCTTGGTCTTCTATTTTTGCATCTTTCAGAAATACGATAGAAGCCACGAGATTTTTTTAAATGGAACTAGACAAACTAGAAACCACTGGGTTGATCATCCATGGAGTTAAACTTGCTTTCATTATTGGATTTCATATTAAAAAATGGTCCCCATTGAAACTACCTATTTTTACATGATTATCTCCACTCCTGAATTACTAAATTTAGCGTACCATCCCCGTTTCATATTTAAAACAACTGTGTGCCACTTTGTTTGGTTTTCATCCCCCCCCCCCCACTTTCTTATTTTTATGATGCACAAAATCCCTGTGGGAATAAAACTGAAAGTCTTTATACTGGAAGGGAAAAAAAGGCAAGAAATACTAAGTTACTAACAGGTTGAATGAGCTGATGCTATTTGCCCATTTATTTCAGGCCTAACTTTATCTTCTTTACTTTGTTCATCGCCGTTTTGGTCGACTGGAGGCAGGTGCGTTCTTGAGGGTTTGGGGATAGGCTCCTTCCCACCTGAATGTTCGTTATACAACTAGTAGTTGATTCATTTCAGAAAAACAACAAAGACCAAAACAAGGCCACTGTGCTGCCCAAGGCACAGATTCAGACCCCTGGTCACAGAATGGTCTGTGTTACAAAGCCTGAGAGTTGATTCCAGATGGTGACTCATATTCAACCAAGATTTGTTAAGCTCATCTTGCTCTTACTACCTTCAATCTTATGAGCCGAGCACTTTACATGAATATTCTCAGTCCCTAAATAGTCTTTCCGATGAAGTAATGATGCTAGGTTTGTTTCACAGTGAAGGAACAGAGAGTTAGAAAAATTAAGTAACTTGCTAAACGTCATCTGAAAATTCAAATATCCCTTTCCCACTTGTTTTCCAGACCCGTTCACCTTTGCTTCACAGTCCTCAATATCCAGAAAATCCAACCAAATCATAAAGTGCCCTGTATCCTGCTGCAATAAATCCACTGGTTTTTCAATATTGCACAGATTTTAGAACAGATACCACAAAACCTTTATATGACACCAGAGCAATGTAAAGACAGGACTGAATTTGTGGTTCTAGATCACAGTTACAAGGGTCACTTATGGTGGCAAGGTTGGGAAGAGAAGAGTGGACGTCCCCGAGTCCACAGTTCTAAACATGGTTTCCCCAAGCTAAAATGCTTTAGCACGTCTCTGATCTTACCGCCTGACACAAAAGTAATGATATGAAGACAAAACACCGAAAGCAAGCAGAAGACCATCTCCACAAACACGAAGAGAACCCTCATACCGAAGACGATAAATCTGAAGAGGGGAAACAAGCAGTTTTTTTCCTTAAAAATGTGAAATTTTCAAAATTAAAGCGTCAAAAGATGTCAGGCAGAAATGCATTCTGCAGAAGTGCATTCCTGAGGGGGGCTTTTTGTCCTTCATTTAAAGTGTTTTCTTTATCTGTGGAATAGCATCGCACAGAGCAAGAGTAGAACCATTTTGTGTGCTTTGTAATAAGTACAATACGAAATCCTAGAGCCAGAAAGAACAAAGTCAGTCGAGTGAAGGTTTAGATGTGCTAGAAATGAAAAAGCTTAGAAGGGAGAAATATTGTCACTTCTCTTTTCAAGAATATTGATAATAATGGCTATTATGTTTTTCTAGTATCACCGTTGTCGGATCCCTGTGCATTTTGAGAGAAAGTGGGAAACACTTTTTCTGCTATGTTGAGGTCAGTGCTGAGTGCCCAGTGACAGCCGTATTTCTAGTGATGATGCAAAGGGTAACTTCACAAACAAAGCTCAAAAACAGGATGAGCTAATGGTGAAAGACACAATCCCACTGCTTATTGGCCAGTGGATCGATCTAGTTTCTTTAAAAAAAAAAAAAGGTTCAGTTTAGTGTTGTCATCATCACTCATCGTTTTAAAATTAATATGAAAGAAAACCTATATTGCAAATTTCTTTCCCTTTTGAAAGAGAAAAACCAAACCAATGTAAAAAAAAAAAAAAAAACCAACAAAAACAAAAAAAACCTTGAAGTTCAGAGGCCCTGCCAGGGCAAGGTCACGCCCGCTTTCCTCCCCTCCAGGTCTGGCCCTGAAGAAGGAATGAGCAGAAGCAGAGTGGTTGGAGGCGTCAGGAGGGGCCAGTGGGGGGCCAGGGAGGACGGACTAGAAGGAAATACGCCATGTCAGAACACTGGTTTTGCATCAGAATCACCGGGAACTTGCTTCAGATGCAGAAGCCCAGCTCCTGACACCAGAAGGTTGTACTCAGGAGAAGTAGACGAGACCCGGAGTCTGTTTCTTAACTGGCACCCCTGGGGTTCCCGATGGCACTTGGAGAAAACCTTGCAATGTCACTGCAAGATGACAGTCTTAGGTGAGACAGGTCATACTTGCAGGAGGACAAGGAGTGGTTTCAACTGGGCTGTGGTGGGGCCCACACACGTCTCTCAAGCTCCCCAGGTGATTGTAACGTGCAGCCAGGGTTGTGCACGCTGCCCTGTGCAGGTGCAGGCGGTCACACGGACGAAACCTATGAACTTGTGCTCTCGTCACAGAGCTCATTATTCCGACCCCTAAGACTTGTTCAGAATCCTGTCAGCCCCAGCACCCCCATGGGATGAAGCGGGGACGTAGGGGGGGGGGGGCGGGGGATAGGGAGGGGCAGGCACACAACTTGAGCCTTCGAGTGAAGAGACCTGGGGTCTAGTCTTGGCTCAGCCCCTAACTTGCTGTGAGATCTTGCAGGCCTTTATCTGTGCTGGTGCTGAGTTTCTGCATCTGAAAAAGGGAAATGCCGCCTAAATTCCTTTCGCATATAAAGCTCTATAGCCTATAGCACCATCAGCCCCATCACTGCTTCATTCTTCTCGTGCTAGTGCGCACCTCCCTGCTCGTACTGACCCCCACCCTTGAAAAGAACCAGGTCAGAAAGGCAGGCCTTGACTATGAGAGGGTGCCAGAGTGTGGTTACTCTGCAGATGGATGGAGGGACGTGCCTGTCACCGAGGCATGGAAGATGGGCCCTGCTGGCATCTTGAGTTCCTTTCCCAGAGGGCGCGTCTTCACTTCATCTGTTCATGGTGACATCATTGTTTTACGGGCCAACAGTGCAGAAATGAGGAGGGTGGGTTCTTTGGCAGAGAGAAGATAAAACCTAGTTGACAGAGAAGCAGGCTGCAGAAATCAGGAAGCTGTGGTTTCTGGTCTAGACCCATGCACTGGATCCCTCAATCCATCTTGAACCATCATTTACCTTTTAAGTATGCCTAATAAGTTTCTTAGGTGGAGAATAGTAAAAGGGATGCTACATCTCCTCCTTGTGCCAAAGAAGATCAATTTGATACGGCAACTTCTCTCTTCCCACTACCTCCCAGAGCACTCACTGTCAGGGATGTACCTTGGGCATTAACACCCGATGATGTACCGTTTTACTTGATCGAGTCTGATCAACAGGAGTCCATTTCCTTGGGACCAAGAGAAGTGAATGGCAACACACTTCTTCCCCTCAGCACAGTACCAGGCACAGAGCACATATTTGCTGAAAGGAACCAAAGGAGTCAGATGGAGCTCTTAAAGTCCTCCTCGTTGGCCTAGTGTGATTCTTCTTTCCCCCACACTTAAGGGTGGAAATGGCCAGTGAACCTCTCTTTTCTCCATAGTTCCCTGCCCTTCACTTGGAAGAGGGACGTAGTAGAACAGATTCTTCACACTATAGGTCCATATTAAAATACTGTGTACTTTGTAACTGGGTGATCTTAAGCTGTTTTTTTTGTTGTTGTTGTTAACTTAGACTCCGTGGCTTCGTCTGTGAAATACGAAGGTATAATCATAACCACCTCTACAGTTTTAGAGAGAATGAAATTAGCGAGTGTACAAAGCTCCTAGCGCTCAGAAGACAGTCACAAATGGCAACTACTCCTCCCGTTCCAAGAGCTCTGAAACCCCTAGCTGGGAGATTTCCACATAGGGGGTTGTATTTCAGGCCCCAACGGAAGAAAATAAATGGGTGAACAAATGAAGCCTGTATGAGGCTTTCTACAGGTCATCAAGAGCCCAGAAAGCCCACTAATTCATTTATTAAAGATTCCTGGAAGGCAGCAGTAATGGCTTTGGGCTGCTACTCACTTAGGCACATTCAGACTGATGACCACAAGGTCAATACCCCTCTCTCAATTACCAGTTCCCCTGAGACATCCTGGCTCGCTTGTGTGCAAAAGCTCTCCTCGTGGCCAGCACAGGAGCCAGAAAGCACTTTGGAAACATGGGCATGCACCGAGCTAAGTGCTCACTCTGAGAAATAGAACAGTTACTAAAGGAACCATTCCATGTATATATGGAATATAAATAATTTTAGGTAATAGTTCTAGAACAAAAGAACTGGAAAGGGACACAGGTACTTACAATCAAGCTAAAAGGTGATACTGGCTACATTTTTTACAGAAGTCAATGTCCTGATAATGTCTGAGGTTCATCAGAGGCTCCGGGAACAGATTCTAAGATAGAGTGAGCAAGGAAAGAGATAAGTTCCAAAAAACAAGCAGGCCGCTCTGAAGAAAAGAAAAAGATCCAGCCTCAAGACCTTCTATGAATGAATCGATGCTCTGTGCTGAAAAAAAGATAAAAAAAGAACCCTGAGGGCCTGGCTTCTAGGTCTGGCATTGCTATTAATAAGGTATGGTGTCCTAGACATAGCATACCCCCAGAGCCCAGTTCCCATTTATTTAAAAAAAAAAAAAATGGGGGGGAGGGTCTGGGGGGAGGGGGGAGACAGAGGCCATAAACTCTCAGTTATAAGATAACAAAGTTCTATGGACATAATGTACAGTGTGGTGTCTTATAGTTAAGAATATGGAATTGCCTATTTGAAAGTTGCTAAAAGAGCGGACCTTAAAAGTTTTCACCACACACAAACACACACACACACACACACACACACACACACACACACACTTATAACTAGGTGAGGTGATGGATGTGTTAACTAACCTCATTGTGACAAACATTATATACATATATAAAATCACCGTGTTGTAAACCTTCAACTTACCCAGTGTTATATGTCAATTATATCTCAATAAAGCAGGGTGGGGAAGGAGGGAGTCATCAGGATAAAAAGGTGGGGGTACTATACTGTTACAGCTGTAACAACAGTCTCTTCTTTCTATGTAATAGTTTATAAAGCAATTTCACATACATTCCACTTAATACTGGGAGAAAAGCTGCATTAGCCCCCATTTTATAAAGGAGGAAGCTGAGCCCAGAAAGATTTTAACTCTTAAATCTTAATTCAAAATTTAGGGTCTCTTCTACTACACACAATCATGAAATACGAAGGGTGAGCTGGCAAAGACGCCTGATGGTCATGTTACCGACAGGAGGCTCTGAAAATGACAAAAAAGCCAGCATGAGTCCTGGACAGACCCCCCACTGGGCCTCCTGGGACCACACCCGGCACAGCTGTGAACATCTGGGGTGAGCACCTGACCTGACCTCTTACCAAACAGGGTGGCAGGCCCAACCCGAACTGAGGAAGACAAAGAATACGGCACTTGTCTGGGTGAGCCAACAGCGAAAACACGCGCTCACGAAAAAGCTCTGTGGCGGCACGCGTGACTCTCCTCCGTGAGGCTGAAATGGAGTCAAGAGAAGGCGAAGGGCAGAAGCACAAGGATGGGGAGGGCAGCTCGTGGGTGGCGCCAGGAGCGGCAGTGTCAGAGGCGGGGAACGAAATGAGCCCGAGCCCGGGGGTAGAAGGCCCCCTGCCCGTTGCTGATGGAGGCCAGTCCCAGGGTGGAGGGAACATTCCCAACTCCTCACCCGTGTTTCGTCGTTGTGAGGCCTAGCTGGTGCACAGGGGTGGGGCGGGGGGGGGGGGCCTGCCCTCCAAGCCCCGCATGCAACCTTTCACACCAGACTCGCCCGCCTGTGAGTGTTTTCTGTGCAGACCCGGGGACCCCATACCAGCCTGTGCGGATCAGAAGCTCCAAGAGGGAGGAGTCGTGATACCTGCTGGGGCTGAGGACCACCAGCCACGGGAACCTAAATAAGACTGAGGAAGCTGCTGCCACGCAGGATCAGAGCACAAGAGGAAGTAAACGGTCTCTGTCTCGCGCAGCCTGGCCATTCACCTCCCGGATGACAACCGCTCTGAAGCAAGGATGTAAGGAGGTAGTGAGGTCATGTCTACAGGCAGCAAGGGAAGCACACTGATGACCGTATACCCCACGAGTGCTCTCTGTCCAGTGAGTTTAAGACAACAAAAAAGATAAAGCGAAGTTCAGTTGAGGTGAAAGACCCAGAAAATTCAATTCAACACAACAAAAACAAATTCACAGCATCAATTCCATTTTTGCCACACAGAAAAATGTTTAGACAATCCCATCTTTAAAAACGAAGCAAAGGGGGGCCTGGGTGGCTCAGCTAGTTAAGCGTCCGACTTCGATTCAGGTCATGATCTCATGGTTAGTGAGTTCGAGCCCCGCGTCGGGCTCTGTGAGGACAGCTCGGAGCCTGGAGCCTGCTTCGGATTCTGTGTCTCCCTCTCTCTCTGCCCCTCCCCCACATGTGCTCTGTCTCTCTCAAAAATAAATAAAACATTAAAAACAAGTAAGCAAAAACAAAATCATTTTAAAACCAAAAAGATGCACACAAAGCAAGCAACATGTGTTCTCATGACAGATATCCAAAACTGGTGTCACAGTACTCAAACTCTGACAACATGGCACCAGAAAGGAAAGTCTGATGGGTGGAAATAAAGGACGTACAGATACAGAAATGGTTTTCAAATGCTTTAGAAAACACCACAAAAGGCAGCCATTAGCTCACATTTGGAAAGGGTTTCTGTGAGATTTCTCACAGGAGTTTCCAAATTTGTCCCCAGATTACATAAATGTCTTCTTTGGCTCATGATGTGTCTACTGACTGAGAGCTGTGGGCGTTCGTGGGCCCATCGCACTGAAATCGGCAGGTAAGCTTTCCAGCTACAAATGGCATCCACAGAGGTGTCAGGGGGGCAGGAAGCTGGCCCCATCGGGGTGGAGCTCAGCTGGGCAAACAATGAATTCTGAGCGAGGGAAGGAAGAGATTCTGAGAAGACTGGTTCTCACTGAGGCTCAACGTTTACTTTCCCTGCATTGAAAAAAATCAAAGGGCCATGTTAACATATGTAAATTAGCACTCACATCCTAAAAGTATGGGCCCTCCATTCCACATGATACTAAGTAGACAGTACAAGGGAACAGCATAGAAAGTAATTATTAGGCAGTGTTATGCACGTCTGTCACTATGGTTACATGAGCATTTCCAAAAGAATTTTCAGAGTCCAGATCCTGAGACTGGATCTAAGTGACCACGGAAAGCTGTAGTCACATCCCATATTCTAGACATATTTTAGTATTTTAGAGGGGTGTGGCAGATAGGATCCACCATTCCTATGCTAAATGGAAAAAGAAAACATGACCCTCTCCAAAAAACAAACCACATTTTTTGCTGACATCAACAACATCACAGTGGAAACAAAGAAATAAACCAGAGACCCATTGGCTTCTGTTTCATTAGAAACACATGAAGACAATATCTGCCAATGAGAAAACATTCTTCTTTCTTTGCAAATGCCTTCCATGCAAATCAGCATTTCTTTTGTCTTTTCTTTCTTTTCAATACATGCCACCAATTTCTCTAGCTGAGGAATACACACATTCAAGACAAAGGACAAAAATACCCAAAATAATTCCTTGGGTATTTAATCCGCAGGCACTGAATACCCTTGTTAATTCTAAATCTAATGCAGGCGGACTGCAGGAGAAACCACTATTCCTTCTGGGCTACCCAGCGTCCTCTGACCCTACCCAGTAACCATGCTGGGGGCAGAACCAGAACTCAATGAAGACAAACAAATCAGGAACCCTCAAACCCATTTCGCAGATGAGAAAGCTGAAGTGAGGGGAGTTCTAGAAGTTCACACAGCTCCTAAGGACAACAGATCCAGGTTTCTGACTTAGTCTCCCTGCTTCTCAGGTAAACCCCCCAAACCTCAAGCACTTTGTTCTCAATGAGACTGTGAGAGAGGAAAAAAAAAATGAACAGAAGTACACAAATCCTACACTTTCCTCTGAACTTTGTGGTTGCTTTAGCCTGTAAATACACGGGGGAGGCAAAGGAAACTCCTCTTTTCTCATGTAAGGTCTAATCTCACAGCCAGTGTTAGGGGTTTGAAGTTACCCATACCTTCTGCCACAATCTGCTTCTCTGCAAGATGGATCAGCTGTTTCACACGGAGCCTTGACCATGAAACCCAGGAATTATGAGGACACGGCTCGCACCACACTAAATGCTAGTGGCTGGTGTTAGAAACCCACTTCTGCAGAGATATGTAACCATATTTTTAAAAGGGGGTGCCCCATTCCTTGGGAACGAAATTTTAAAGGCAGCACGGTGTGGTGAAAAACAGATCTGCTTTCGAAACTGAGCACATGGGGTTCACCAGCTTGGCTGTGTATTAGCTGTGTGCTCTTGAGCAGTGTGCTAACCTCTTGGCCTTGGTTCACTCGGCTTAAAAATAAACATTTGACTAGATGATCTCTGGGTCTCTCATCTCTAAAAATATTCACTAATTTCTATAAGACAGATCGGAAAGAGTGAGAGATGAAGTAGTGGAGAGAGAAAAAAAACAAGAGAAGTGAAAGAGGATGGGCGTCTGGTGTTAAGTGGGGGGCTAGTCCACGGAGCCGTCTGGGGCATCCGTTTCTAAGAGTGACCCTACTACTGTGCGTGGAACCCTCTGCCCGTCTTCCATCAAACATGAGGCCAACAAAGAAAATGGGGCCTAACTCTGAGTAAAGTCTGGCTGTGTACCAGATTAGAAACCTGAGTCTGGGTCTCAGTTCAGTACCTTTCTGTGGTTACAGAATACCTCGACCTGCCACCCGTGTGCTCCTTACTTTACGTGGTCATCAACAAAAGACGGGCAGGGCTGAGGTTACCGCCTTCACTTTGCTGATAAGGAAAGCATGGTTCAGAGGGATCGTGGGGCCTTATACGAAGGTTGCAACACCAGTGAGTAGCACAGCTGGATTTGAATGAAGATTATTTTACCAGTGCTCTAATACCTTGTCCCTTTTCTTTCTTTTTTAAAAATGTTTATTTCTTTTTGAGAGAGAGAGAGAGAGAGAGAGAGAGAAAGAGAGAGAGAGAGAGAGAGAGAGCCAGCAAGCCACGCAAGCGGGGGAGGGGCAGAGAGAGAGGGAGACACAGAATCCCAAGCAGGCTCCAGGCTCTGAGCTGTCAGCACAGAGTCTGACACGGGCTGGCTCAAAGCCACAAACCATGAGATCATGACCTGAGCTGAAGTCAGAGGTGTAACTGACTGAGCCACCCAGGAAACCCCTCCTTGTCCCTTTTCTACTTTATTTGTCATCCACGGATACCAAAAGACTGCATCTTCATAAAACTGGGAACTGATCTCTGGCCTAGAATACAAATTTAGAAAAATAGTGTACTACGTATTCATTGTGATTATATTTCCCTGAAACTCTGGGCATGTTAATGTGGATAGAGTCTAATTGTGATAACGGTTATGGCATTTTGTTTAAAGTAGGTTTCCCTTTACATACCCCCAACATGGGGCTCGAACTCACAACTCCAGGATCAAGAGTCGCATGCTCTACTGACTGAGCCAGCCAGGCACCCCGGTTACATCACTTTTGACAGTTAAGTCTTCACAAATCGGCACTAGTACTGGAAGGAGTTCTCCACATACGGTCTTCAGTCACAGGGGCCAATCATGTCAGCACCATGAATATCAGGACTAGAACGTTCTTGGAGCATGACTCATGGGATGTAATTTAGTCACGCCAATGAACTCTTCCAGCTTTGAGCTGCACATTTATCCAAACCAATAAAAGACAATGGAAAAGTGGGAGAGAGGTACATAAATACTCATCAGAGACTCTGTTTAAGAAAGAAAATTTGTAATGAAATAATGAAAATTATCCAGTTACCTAAAACTCAGGACAACCGTTTATCAGGAGCTGGGACGAGTATCAAAAGTGAATTTAATTTTCTACGTTGAGAACTCAACCACATTTCAATTTTTACTGAAATTTACAAACAAGGAAATGTGAATGCCAGTCTACTGTTCTTAGGCATTAACAGCATCATTCCACTTAAAGTAACCCAGAACACATGCAGAAGAGTCACTGGTTGGCCTAAGAATGGCTGAATGAATATGTGTCTTTACAGATTCGCTTTTTCCAAATAACGTAACAACCAACATGTTATTTTTCCAAATAACAAATAGGTTTAGACCACCTGTGTATGCGTGCACCCACAGAAGATGCATCATCCTGGTGGCATTGCTGGACAGGGAAACAGAGGTGTGGGGTCAGACAACCTGAGGCATCAGACAATGGACAGGTTACTTCATCTCCATGACTCAATTCTCCTGTAGGAAAACTGGGAAGGATATGCAGCCCAGAGGGCTGTTAGAGGTAAGCCTGGCACTCAGTAAAAGGCAGCCAGCGGTACTAGACCTACAGACCGCCAGACACAAGGACTCCCTATCAGTCACGGCTTGCCTTCTGCTTCAAAGTTGGTACAAATCTCCGTACGGTCAATGCCATCACTGTTGCCGGATTTTTTTCCACGGGAAGACTGATGTATACTTATCAACTGGATTTAAAACTTCACTTTCAGGGGAGGGGAGACCTCGTATGGTTCTTGATTTCTTAATTACGCCAGAGCTTTCTCAGAACAGAGGCTTCTATCTCAAAGCCTGAGGACTGTGATGCTACAATTAATGTACTGGTTCTGTTTTTTAGACTCGAATATTTATCAAAAGTTAAAAAAAAAATTTTTTTTAAAAAGCAACTTCATTCATTCTGTTCTCAGACTCCTCTATACAATGATACTTGGGTGACCCAGGAATCAAGATCACAATCATGGCACACGTTAGCTCATTTTCCTCTCAGAGACTCTGTGTCTTCTACATGTTCCACATTTGGCCGCACTGGTTGGTTATAATCCAATTTGCTTTGATCACACTATCAAAGCAGAAGTATGGAAGGTTCTGAAATTATATAGTGCTACAGAGGTTCAATAATCTATCTGGCAAGTAATCACGTATCTACTTATTGCACCAAATAAGGAAAAAAGGAGGCACAGGAGCAAAATGATATGCAACTCCATATTTTGGATGTCTCAGTAAAAACTATAAACTTCATTTGGTATTTGTATATTTATCCTTCCTTTTTGAAAAATGGCTTAATTATTATCAGTCTACTTGCAAAAACAACGGAATCAAAACATTTTAAAAATCTCATCTGAAACTGCTGAAGATCTACCAACTGCAATAAAACCTCTGCCATCTGCACCCCACACGGACATCCATTATCCATCCTGACTTGTGAGTGTAATTACGAACACCTACTAAGATCCCCTTCGGCAATTTGAAAGGCTAAATATTTTAAGTGCCTTTCCCTGTTGTATAATACAAATGGTGACTTAAAGAGAAAAAAACCCTACTCTCAAATAGGACCACATGAGAATTAAACCAGAAAGAAGTGAAAAGATCTACAAATAAGCTGGGGGAAAAATGAAACGCATTCGCACTGACTTCCTTTATCAAACACTTCCTGTTTGCCGATTTTGTTTCAGGTGCCAAGAGTACAGAAATAAGTAAACACATCCCCTGACCTCAGTAAGTTCACAGGGAACAGGGAGGGACGCAAAAGCATACCATCAATCACATGAGTACAGAGGGGTATGCCACAGGAGGGCAAGTTTGCGAGGTGGTTGGAGTCTCAGGTTTGGAATCGAGACAAATCTGGATGCACACCACGTGTTAGGGAACTTATTTAACTTCCTGCCTCAGATTCCCTCTCTGTTGAACGGGAGAAGAGTCGCTACCTGAACGAGACAGTTACAATGATCAAATGAAATAAAGTATGCAGAGGCACTTAACATGAGAACAGGAAGTGCTCAATAAGTGCTCTGGGGAAACAACAGGGACACATCTAAATTGGACCAGAGAACTTCCTGGAGCAGCTGATGCTGGAACGGAGACTGAAGGATGAGAAAACAGGTCTCCCTCCCTCTCTGTCTCTAGCACTCTCCCTTCCAGTTGGGAATCACCCTCCCTGGCTCTGTGCTCTGTCCTGCCTACCTCCAGAGATGCAGAGGTATGTGGCATGGAATTTGTTCATGATGGTATTAAGGCACTAAGATTTTCAAATGCTGCTAATGCCAGGTAGGGTATATTAAATAAGAAAAAAAATGTTCTGTCATGTGTACATCAACCATGGCATTCAAGTTAAAATATCAAAACCGGGGCGGCTAGGTGGCTCAGTTGGTTAATCGGCCGACTTCGGCTCAGGTCATGATCTCACGGTTCATGAGTTCGAGCCCCACGTTGGGCTGTGTGCTGACAGCTCAGGGCCTGGAGCCTGCTTCAGATTCTGTGTCTCTTTCTCTCTCTGTCCCTTCCCTGCCCACGTGCTCTCTATCTCCAAAATAAACAAACTTAAAAAAAAATTTCTTTTTAAATATCAAAACATTAAAAATGTAAATTATGTATACACACACACACATATATATGCACACATATAAAGCTGCCATCCCTAGTCTCACAAAAATCACACAAGGATTTTGAGAACAGAAAGAGGGTAGGGGTCGAGGATGATACAGACTAGAAACCAAGGGATAGCAAATGCAGATGCTTATCGGAGCCAGGAAGATAATGTTAGTAAGAGATATTATCAGACCATAATAAGGTCTGTTACAACAAGGACAGGGTAGGACTGTGGCAACATGGGAACAATATTCACCATTTACAAAAAGTAGCTACTAGGTTAAGAGAGTTATCAAATTGATTTTCCAAAACAAGCCAGAAACCCAGTATCTCTGTGAAGTTTCTTGAAATTTAAACGACAGCAGCTGGGCCAAATGTAGTTGAACACAGAGAATGTCTATGGGCTGGGTGTGGCCGGCCGGACACTAGTTTGTGAGCTCTGCAGTGACTACCACAGGAGGAGGGAAACCATATCCATAAACCATATGCATATCCATATCCATATCCATATCCAGGCTGGAGTCGTCAGGACCACGCTGCAAACACCGGGCTCTGGAGTAGCTCTCACAGATGGCCGGTGGTAGGGGCTGCAGAAGAGGGGGGAAACCAAGTAAAGGCCAGGAGGAGTGAGCGGATAGTGTTTGGGAATGGAGACAGGAGACAGCTCTATAAGAACAGCAAGTCACAGGTGAGCCTGGATGCAGAAGGAAGGGGCAGGTAGGAGGGGCCTTAAAACCAGGCAGAAGAATTCAGAGCCCATTTCATGGGAAACCAGAATACTGTGTCAGTAGCTGCCTAAATAGAAAAGCCATGATACACTCCCAGAGAAATGGGGGCACCTGGGTGGCTCAGTTGGTTAAGCGTCTTGACTTTGGCTCAGGTCATGATCTCACAGTTCGTGAGCTCGAGCTCCGCATCAGGCTCTGTGCGGACAGCTCAGAACCTGGAGCCTGCTTCAGGTTCTGTATCCCCCCTCTCTCTCTGCCCCTCCCCTGTTTGCACGTGCGCGCGCACTCTCTCTCTCTCTCTCAAAAATAAACATTTAAACATATTTTTAAAAATGTGCCACGTAGGAAGCAAAGTCCATGTCTGGATGCAAGGCAAAGTTTTCATGAACACACTGGTTTGAGGAGCTTCAGGATAGGCAGACAGACCCCTCTGATGTAAGAAATCACCAGAAACCAGGAGGAACTCATCTGGAGAGCCCACAACTGTATGGATGCACTTCGTAAGGGACTGAGGATATGACTGGGACGGCTCTCAGCATCACTACATCCTCCCTAAACTCACAGGCAGGGAGGGCATTAGTCCTCAAAGACAGGACCCATACTCGGAAAGGGACAGAAGTGGCCAATCAGATGTGCAGCGTTTCTGGAAAGTTTGGGGCACCTTAAAGAGTACCTTTAAAGAAAATTCTGTACACAAAACTAAGAAACTCATAATCATAATCCCAGATCTCAAACACTGTGGCAATGGGGGTAGGAAAACAAACAATGGCAAAAAAGCATTCTAAAAATAGCCAGACCCCATAAATTGT
The DNA here is from genome assembly GCF_046562875.1 of Panthera onca. Taxonomy (NCBI): domain Eukaryota; kingdom Metazoa; phylum Chordata; class Mammalia; order Carnivora; family Felidae; genus Panthera; species Panthera onca. The sequence continues at coordinate 72,383,446 of NC_138356.1, forward strand.
ATATATAAGTGGATTCAAGGGATTATGTCCACTGTGATTCAGCCCACAAGGGTGAGGCTCCACGGAAGGCCAGAAAGGTCAAAACAGGAGCCAAATTATGGTAACTACACTGTTCCTGGAAAGGTGATGAGGGAGCCCAAGAAAGATTTTAAGCAGGGTACAGCGAGCTGTGCTGTACGAAGAGCAAGCATTGAGGGGACTGGGCTGAGAAGAAAACGAATGAGCCAGGGGACAGTAGGGATTTGTGAAGACGAGTGCCACCACTCAGCAAGACCAAGGGCTTCCTCTAGTTACATCTGGGAATCACGGACAATGAACCACAGCGACCGCATGCAGACTCCCATCTCCTTAGGAGGTAATGAAACTGCTCATTCCTTTTAATGTTTATTTATTTTTGAGAGAGACAGAGAGAGAATGCGAGCAGGTTAGGGGCAGAGGGAGAGGGAGACACAGAATCGGAAGCAGGCTCCAGGCTCTGAGCTGTCAGCACAGAGCCCGACGTGGGGCTTGAACTCACGAGCTGTGAGATCATGACCTGAGCCGAAGTCAGACGCTCAACTGACTGAGCCACCCAGGCGCCCCTGCTCGTTCCTTTCTACTCCCTCTTCACACTCATCCTAAGTAGGTGCCTGCCCACAACACTTGGGCCTAATGTCTGTGAGACAGGACACTCTATTTAAGGCCCATGAAAGTAAAGACCAGTCGCTAACAATGATGGTTCCAGTGGTTCCTCAACACCTGAGTCTTCCTGGACTACAAATTTGCAGTGAACAACTTCAAGAACACTAGACCAATGAGAAAAGGAAGGCCTGGCAACCCACACTCACCTTCTCACAGGAAGAAAAGAAAGGATCGGCAAAATAAATACTAGGACATACTTTAAACAGTCTACCTTGTGGACTTTCTTCCAGAAAGAAACACAAATAAAAATGCAATTTTCAAGGAGTTTTTAACCATTAAGTGGAAGTAAGGAAGGAAAACAAAGAAAGAGAAAAAAAGAAAAGGAGTGAAGGTAAAAGGAATAAATGGAGGGAGGGAAAGAAAGAAAGAAAAGAAAAAAGAAAAAGAAAGAAAGAAAGAAACAAAAGGGAAAGACAGGAAAGGAAGGGAAGGGAAGGGAAGGGAAGGGAAGGGAAGGGAAGGGAAGGGAAGGGAAGGGAAGGGAAGGGAAGGGAAGGGAAACCTTGGTGCCAACCTCTGAGCACTAGTAAACATGGAATGTCATGAAGAGAATTTTATGTATGTTGGCCAAAACAAAATGATCTTATCACTAGAATCATTTTTGGTGGTCTAAACAAAACCAAGGAAAAATGTAATTATAATCGTAATTACTCAAGAGCAATCTTTAAGAGAAACTCGTTTTAATTACTAAAATGGAAGAGTCCTCATATGTGCAGCAGCTGAAGTACCCGGCCAATGGAGACTCTGGCTATCTAAACAAACATAACAAGTTGGTTTTGTTTTCCTGAAAGCTCTGGGAAGGCACCCGTGGTCAGTGTCAATCTGGCTTTCAAATTCAGTTGGAGGAGAAGCTGATACCCGTTTTTGTGTTACAGGCAACAGCCACACTTCCTTTAAAAACACGAAATATTTTTTTATGCGTATCACAGTGGAAGGTTCACTGCCTCTGGTTTCTGCTAGAACTTTATTATTATGTTTTATCCCTGCTGAGCAAAGCACCGACAGTGCTCCACATGTTGATTAAAAACAAACCAAAAACAAGTAGCCAAGGCCTTAGTGGCACAGATATAGTAAATACCCTGGTGCCTGTCCTAAATTAGAAAAGCAGCACCTACTAATGACAGATTTCTGAAATATGTTTTTTTATTAAAAAAATATATTTTTTTAATCTTTATTTATTTTTAACACAGAGACAGAATGTGAGCAAGGGGGGAGCAGAAAGGCAGGGAGACACAGAATCGGAAGCAGGATCCAGGCTCTGAGTTGTCAGCACAGAGCCCGACATGGGGCTCGAACTCACGGACTGTGAGATCATGACCTGAGCTGAAGTCGGACGCTCAACCGACCGAGCCACCCAGGCGCCCCTGAAATATCTATTCTTTTTAGGTTCTCAGTTCCAGAGCACCTAGCAGCGGCAGGGACGCAGCTGGGAGGGAACGTGTGTTGTCTCCCCCAAGCCTCACAAGCAATCTGCCAGGAAGAATCACTATCTCTGTTTCCCACATGAGGAAAACGGCTGGAGAAGCACCGTGATCTGCCCCGCGTCCTGCGGCAGGTTTCGGGAGGCTGGGTGGCCCGCGGGACCACAGCACCGCTTGTTCGACAATGACGAGGAGCTTTAGTGAAAATGGGCCATAATAAAAAGCTGCTATGAAATGAATTGACAAAATTGCTCTCAATTAACTAAAAACAAAACTGGCATTCATTTTGCTGATGTTTATCTCCCCGTTTCATGAGATTCTATTTCCACTCACAGTTTAAAGCCCAAGGCTTGGTCTGACATGAAAAAAAAAAAAAAAAAACACCATTCACAAAATCTAGAGTCACAGCAGGTGGGAGAATTCCTTCATGCACCGATGGCACTGTGGTTACAGAGGGTGTCGGGAGGCCCCAGCTCGGGAGGCTTTAATCCCGCTCGAGTGAGGTCCCTACCCTGGGTGCCTCAGTTTCCTCCTCTGTACAATGTGGGCCACTGCAGGCTTCTGGAAGGCAAAGCGTACCAAGCTCTCAGAACGTGCCTGCCCAGTAAGTGCACGGTGAGCGGCCACCATCACCTTCGTGCCGATCTATATTTACACCAGGACTGCGGTGGGGGTTCAAGATGCAGAGCAGCCGACACATTTACTGAACTTACTAACGCGGCAGCGTTCGGCTGTCTAAACGGATGCCCGGGTGAGCAGGTGCCTTCGCTGTCCACGTGCTCATCCTTACGAAATGACAGGGAAGCAAGACTGACCCCGGAGGACACGCTCAGGAGAGTGCAGGCCTTCACGCCAAAGGGAGGAGCCCCAGATGGAAGAAGGGCCGGGCGGGTGAAAAGGGGAGCGAGCACACCTTGAGGGAGGGTTCCCTGAGGGCCAGCCTGCGGGGAGCCCAAAGGAGCTCCTCTCGGCAGGGCAGGGAGTGCACCCCATAATGCTGCCAGGGGAACAAAGCGGACGAACCGGGAGGAATGTGGAAGGAGAAGAAAACCGGAGGCCGTGAAGCAGAATTATTTGATTGTAATCAGACAAAACAGATTGCATACACCTCCAGGTCAGGGGTTGAGCCTCACACCCCTCTGCACATTCCCTGCCCAAGGCCTGTGCCTGGACAGGCACCTATCAGGCACAGGCCTGGAAGTACAGAGGGATGGAAGGACCACCTGAGGGTTGGTGGAGGATAATGACATAAGGCAGTTAGGTGACGTCACTGCTGATCAGGAAGACCTTGGACCAATGGACCAAGTGCCAACGTAGACGCAGCCAGCACGCATTCAGTCGTACCCTCCTCTGATACTGTGAGCGTCTTGTCTAGTCAATCTGTCTTTCTAATCTCTCTACCTATCTACCTGCCCATCTATCTTTGAGGAGGGCAGTCAGCTGATTTGCGGGGGGGGGGGGCTCGTTAGGCTACTTTTTCTAGCCCGGGGGAAGCACAGTGCGATGTGGTGATGAGGATATAAACTCTGAGGGCCAGGGACTGAAGCCCAGCACTGGCGGCAAATCACCCAAACCATAGGCACTTGACTTCCTCATCGCAAACTGGGAATAAGGCCAATGTCACATGGTTGGTGTGCACGCTAGCAGAGCTAGATTATGTTAGGGGCCATAACCGTGTCAGAATTTACAGGGCATTATTACTGTGTCCTTTACTATAGTAAGCTCCCATAGGGCCACCCATGCCTGGGTTTTGTCAACTCTGTACCCCTAGCCCTTTGCACTCAGCCTAGCCCACAGGAGGGACCCAGGGAAGGTTTGATAAACCGATCTGACGTTTCTCTAAAATGTCACCTATGCACTCTGTTGCCCCACTGGGTCCCTGCGATGACCCTCCTCTGGCCTAGGTCCCTCTCCCTGGAATGCTCCACACATAGTCAATCAAGCAGCGAGCAGGAGAAAAGCATCCCAAGCTGTTCCAGTCCTCCTACATCAAGTCTCCATGGAACCCTTCTCCCTTTGCTGAGACACAGCCATACAGATCCCTCAGTCAGCACCACATGGCTCTCCTAATTAATGCAAATGCGGAAAGCTTATCTCTTCAACTAAGCTGGAAACTGCTTGAGACTTTTCATCTAAGGCTCTTTTTTTTTTTTTTTTTAAATAAAACTGGAACTTTTAATGTATTTTTAACCTTTTGGTTCTGTTATCTGACTTCAAAAGCATCATTCCTCAATTTGGTACTTCAAAATTTACTCATCGGAATATTTCCATTGTTTTGCAACAGCTGCTATAGAAAAACATCCCCTGTTAAAACAACTGTTAATAAAAGCATATCTTAGAAAGCATCAAGGGCCTCTGACAGGTAAGACCTCTCTGCCAAAGCTTATCAGGGAATATTTCATTTGGGGCTGAAGAGTCCTACCTGTAGTCGTGCCTTTACAGAGCTCAGCCAGCAATGACACATTTGCTCGGAGATTGAGGGGGAAAAGGGCATTCAGGAGTCTGGTCTGTACATCCATTCAACAAACAGGCATTAACCTCCTTCACCTAGAGAGCTGGACCTCCCTTTATTTCCCCAGGGTTTAACCACAGAAACCATGCTTCAAGCCATGCTTCATAAAAATAGAAGCATACCTGAATCAGGGTTTTATGACGTCCTCGTCTAGCCAGTCCGCTTGGGGATCCATGCCTGACTTCATAAAGAATCACCTAAGCCCTTCTGGCTACCCCTCGTTCCAGTGGTGGTCATTCTTCCCAGGCTGTCACATAAATGGTCACATTTATGAGGCCTTTCAAAATGTCGAATCCCTCCCACCAATCCCAAACCCCGCTAATCTTTACCTCGGGACTATTTCCTTGCAGGTGCTCTGAATCACCACAAAACCTCGCATTTTAACACACAAGACATTACTTCTCTTTCCTTTCCTTGTGCCAGGAAGGCATGACCAATTTTAATACCTTACCATATATACTGTCCCCCCTTGCTCTGGCCTGCTTTCAAGCCGATGACAGGTACCTCGGGTTAAAGGGGTAAGGATTATAAGGGCTCTTGATGCATTCAACGCAGCATTTTAACGAAGACCTTTACAGATACGAGCTACTTATGTTCTAAAACTAAAGAACATTTTGTAGGCTCAGAACCAGAAAAGATAAGTTGCCAAGTTACCATTTCAGGAATCCAGCTATCTTGACTTTTCCCCTGGGGCTTGCCTCTGCTGCAGCTAAAAATGAACCTCAGATTCTTGTATGTATTCATATACCCCTGCAGCCAAAAAACGAGGGAAACTAGTATGTAAATGGAAACATTACAGAGCACTCTCAGAATGTGAATGTCAAATTCTCCTATTGAAAAAACTCAGAGATGAAACCAGGATTGACACCCAAAGAGGAAGGCTGGAGCCAAACACAGACAGTTGCTAAAGTATATATTCCAAGCGAATTAATTCCAGAGAAAAAAAATTATATAAGACCTAGGTCCAACAGTTTCTTTTTTTTTTAGTTTTTCAATTTTTATTTTTTTTAATGTTTATTTATTCTTGAGGGGGAGAGAGAGAGAGACAGATTGTGAGTGGGGGAGGGGCAGAGAGAGAGAGGGGGACACAGAAACTGAAGCAGCCTCCAGGCTCTGAGCTGCCAGCACAGAGCCTGATGCGGGGCTCGAGCTCATGAACCGTGAGATCATGACCTGAGCTAAAGTCAGATGCTTAACTGACTGAGCCACCCAGGCACCCCCGGAACAGTTTCTTGTTCATCTGCCCCCTCACCTCTGCCTCCACATGTCTGTGATCTAAGACGTACCGTCCTAAGGAAAAGGTCTGCAGAAAGTTATCTCCTGCTACACAGCAAAAACACTTTGAATGGTGTCTATCAGTGGAGTGAACAAATGAGTAAGTTCCATTCACGCCTTGAAAAACGTGGCTGAAGCCCCCATTTACTTAGCAGTAAATCTTACCCCACTTACGTTTCCAGACATAAATGAACTCATGAGATCCCAAGCCACCATATGTTAAAGTTCTCCAAACTGTGGAACAGCCTGGTCACTCTTGGGCCCCCTAGAATGTCACTTATTACATTCCACTGGCTACAAGGGGACACTGAGGAAAGAACGTGCAAGCATTCCACATAAACCGTAGCTGCAGTCAATGCTTGTTTATTCACTGGAATGGACCGGACCATCCTCAAGCCCCAAGTGAGACTCCCATTTCCTTAAAACGCTTTCCCAAAAGCTACTGGTGAGAAGCCAAACTAAAAATTTTAATTTTATCTGCCACCCTTACACTTCCTTCTCCTTCCAGATTCTATTTAAAAAAAAAAAAAAAAAAAAAATGCAGGGGCACCGGGGTGGCCCCGTCAGTTAAGCGTCCGACTCTTGATTTTGGCTCAGGTCATAATCTCATGGTTCATGAGATTGAGCCCCATGTTGGGCTCTGCGCTGACAGCAAGGAGCCTGCTTGGGATTCTCTCTCTCTCTCTCTCTCTCTCTCTCTCTCTCTCAGCCCCTCCCCTGCTCGTACTGTCTGTGTCAAAAATAAAGAAACTTAAAGAAATCCATAAAAAACAGACAATGGGGGGTAGGGTGAGGAGAGCAAAAACAGAGCCTGGATTAAGCATGCATGTGTTCATACATTTCATGTGTATGCAGGGCCAAAACAAGCCAGGCTCTGGGGCTACAATGGTGAACGGGACTCTTTCTAGGTCTCCGGGGAGCTGATGGGCTGCCTGGGTAGGTAGGTAGTCAGGTAGTTAAGGTGCAGTAATTAGCTGTGTAACAGGAACATGAATACAACACTCATGGGGCAAACAACTACCTGTCCCCACCCGCGATGGAGGTTTTGCAGAGCAGGGTCCTCTGAGCTGGGCTGCAGGGGAAATGGTTTGCTGTTCCAGGCTCTAAATCAGAAACAGCCACGGAACTTTCCAGAAGGCGATTACTGCAGCATTCCATTCCTGGTCCAGATTCTTCACCACCTAAAACTGTGTCATGTATCCTGTGTGCACAAGAGCACCAACTCAAAGGCAATGGTACTGACCGAGGACTTCTGGTACCTCAATATGGAAACATTACATGATGAAAAACAACAAAGCAAGCTCTGAACTTGGGAGTTTTAAGACTTGGGTTCAAATAGTCCAACAGCATTTTTACTGTGTGACTCCAGGCATGTCACAAAACCTCTCTGTGCTTCAGCTTTATTACCTATAAAGCAGAGATGAGACACTCTTACAGGACTCCTGTGGGACCAGAAGAGAGGACGTACGTAACAATGGTTTTACCATCCTATTGTTTTCAGCAGCGGCCATGCAATCTTCATGCAGTTAGCAGCTCGGTCTGGAATTCTGTTGCTCACAGTACTTGGCAAGTATTAAAAACTGAGGAAAAGTAGCCAGACTCCACATGAGGACAAGAAACTGAGGGATTTGCCAAACCCTTTCAAACCACGAGCGGCTGCCCACCAGGTAAGAGTGGGTTTAGTCAGCTGCAGCAGAGCTCTAATTTCTAGCTCTTTCCTAATTTCCCATACCCATCCCGTGTTCCTCAGCAAACTATCATTTCTTGAAACCAAATGGCCTCACAATACACATCAGATCATCCTTCAGTCACAGAGCAGTGACAAGACATGTTCAGGTCCAGCCCGGCTGAGAATGCACACAAGGTCCAATTCTGACAGCAAAGCCCGAAGTAGTAAGGACATTCCCACCCCTGGCATAAATCAACCACAGAGCTGGGGAAGGATTTCAAAATCAGCTTTATACTCTATAACCTCAAAGGTCACCACCTGACTACCACTCATCACTAGGAGACTTTCCTTGGATTATGTTGGTAAATGATCGTGTATCTCACAAGGCTATCAATGCCCTTGGTGTGTTAAGTGCCCATGGCCTCCCTAAGACACAACACCAGGTGCTCAAATATCTGGGGAGTAAGTGAAGGCAGAAAATAAGTAACTCAGCGTTTACTGAACGTGCACCACGCATGTGCCTTGCGACGGGCCTAGGTGTTGAGACAATGATGAGCTAGCTGGACGAGGCTGTGCCGTACCCACTAATGCAACGGGAGCCCCACCATCAGTGCAGGGCTCCCTGCTAATACTTCACTATCTCAGTTCTCTCTCCCACAGCAGGTATGAACATCCGCACGTCGCCGATGAGGACATGGGACAACACAAGCAACACTCGGTGTGAGGACATGTCAGTTGTTGTAAGTTTTCTCTCGGTCAACCGCAGAGGGTTTTTCCACCCAATAACTGAAATGCGTGGCCTTTTGTCCACTGCTAGGAGTTCAGGGACTTACACCTCCTAAGACTTTCATAGTATGAGTTTGTAAGCGGCACCCGGTGACAGGTCCTGAGAGGGAGAGATAACGCGGAGCTCCCTGCTGCCTCAGTCGGGTCCTCTGCATCCCGTGAAGCCCGCCTTCTCAAGCCACCTTGGCCTTTCCCTGTGATATGGAAGGAACTACAGGGGCAGGACAGAGCCGGGTCTGAAACCCACAGCCGCTACATATCAGGTGCGCCCACACCCTGGGGGCAGCAACAGGGCCCTCCTGAGACTGTGGGGAGAGTCCACGAGACAACGTGTTCCGAGTGGCTAAACTGCCCAGCGCACAGTGACCTTCCCACAGACCCAGGCTCTCTGATCTCCTATCTGGGCCTCCGCTTTGCTGGAGGTGGTGGGGCATCAAGAGTCACATGTCCTCACATGGCCGATGAGAACGGAGAACCACTTTAAGGTGAGTCAGACCAGCACAAGGCCAACTCTAGCAGCCATTTAAAGTCACAGTCCGATTTTTTAAAAAATATTTTGAGAGCGAGTGCGAGCAGGGGGAGGGCTGACACAGAGAATCCCAAGCGGGCCCCGTGCTGTCAGCACAGAGCCCAATGCGGGGCTCGATCTCACCAACCGCAAGATCACGACCTGAGTAGAAATAAGAGTCGGATGCTTAACGGACCGAGCCACCTAGGTGCCCCTAAAGTCACAGTCCAATTACTGAGGCAAATGACAAGTGACTCTTTGGTTTAACTTGGAAGAGAACAGAAGCTATTAAAAAGATGATGAGATGCCTTCTTTTTTTAAAATTAGCCTATCTGGGGGCGCCTGGGTGGCTCTGTCGGTTATGCATCTGACTTCGTCTCAGGTCATGATCTCACAGTTCGTGGGTTCGAGCCCCACATCGGGCTCTGTGCTGACAGTTCAGAGAGAGCCTGGAGCCTGCTTCAGATCCTGTGTCTCCCTCTCTTTCTGTCCCTCCCCCGCTCTCACTCTGTCTCTCTCAAAAATAAATAAAGATAAAAAAAAAATCTTAAAATTAGCATATCTGGGGGTGGGGCGCGCCTGTGTGGCTCAGTCGGTTAGGTGTCCGACTTCAGCTCGGGTCATGATCTCACTGTTCCCCACATCAGGCTCTGTGCTGACAGCTCAGAGCCTGGAACCTGCTTCGGATTCTGTGTCTCCCTCTCCCTCTCTCTCAAAAGTAAACATTAAAAAAAATGTTTTTTTTTAAATTAGCTTATCTAGAAGTCAGAAAGACAAACAAGACCCAATCTGTGGGAATGTGGATAGGGCCTAGCATACAGCAGAGACGGCAGTAATAAAAATGTCCTAAATTTTCTCCCACATGGATTTGAAGCCCTGAAGTTAACTCCTTTTTCTGCAAAGACTGCACTAGGGTGATTACCCAGGAACTACTGCGGAAAAACCAGTGGTTCCGGAATCACACAGAGCTGGATTCCATAAGCCCCAGGCTCTGTAAGTGCTGAGACTTATGGGTGGTAACCCTAGGCAAGCTCCGTAAAAACCCTTAGCCGCACGGTCCTCAACTGTGAAACAGAAATGACCATCCTTGCCCTAAGGTTACCCTGAGATTTAAATGAGATAATGTATACAAAACATCCAGCAAAAGGTAAATGCACAATGAATGCAGCTGTTAATTACACACGCTGGTGCCTGGAAAGCCTGAGACCGGGAACTGGTGGGCTTTGGTAATAAGCTGCATCCCAGCTGACGGGCATGGGGGGGTGGGGGGGGGGGGTGGCGTGACGTGGGGCTATAATCTGTGCTGCCACTGGTCTTCAGAATGGCTCCTAAAAATACCACGAAGCTATGGCACAAGAAGATTTGTGATAATCAGTCCTTAACTAGGTTTCACGGAGATTTCAGGAACATTTTTGGACCGGGTCCTGGCTGTACTACACTGTAAAATTAAATATATTGAGTTCAGGAGCTGGGCTTATTAAACGGAAAAAAAATTTTGTATCAGTCCCATCTTTGCTCCCAAAGCCCTTCCCTGTAGTTCCCAAAATAGCGCCCATCAAAGGGACTGCTGGATTCTTCTGTAATGAGCCAAAGGGCTACCTTACTCACCTCTGAAACCCCAGCCCAGGGCTTTCCCAGGAAAGCCTGCTCAGAAGAACCTCAGACCTGCCAAAACCCAGCCTTCTCTTCTGTATGCAGTCTTGCTCAGGGTACTGACCTCTCAAAGGACAAGACTCTCCCCACTCTGAGGACGGCGCTACTCACAAGCAGAGATTTACCTGACTGAACACCAGATCAAGTTGACGTTTGTCTTTGGATGCTTCTCTGTAATAAAATAGGTTCTTTGTTTGTGAAGATTTTCGCTTAGCTCTGTGAAAACCTTCCTCAACAGCCATGTCGTGCTCACTCCAGGGCAGAGTTCTTACGGAGAACGGTAAGCAGGCATTACTGAAATTGTTATTTCCACTGTCGCTTTCCTCTTTTCTCTCACTAAGACCATGTGGTTATCCCACTAAGCAGAATCTGGAAGCTCACCACTCATTACATTTCCCTGTTCTGGCCTCAAATATTAGCCTCCCGCCACTTTCTTAATCCCGCATCTGAGGAGGATGGCTCTGGACCACCTTGCCCTTTCTTTGCAGCCATTTCTGTGTTTCTTCAGAGCACAAGAGCGACTGCACAAAAAGTTTCAAAGAAAAGAAAAATTTAAGCTAGCTTCCAAAGCAGGGAACACTAGCCTCTGTTCCCCTGCTTTGGCCACTTGTCCCACAGGCTGAAGACCCTCACTGCCCACTGGTTTCTCACTGTTCCCAGAGTCTGGCAGCTTTAACTGACAAGGTTCAGGGAGGGTGAGAGAGACAAGAATTTACAATCTATCACTCAGAAGGGTGGAAACAAAGAGCCCACCCTCCTGAAATCTCATCAGGGAATCAACACAGGACAACTGGTGGTCAACAGGTATGTGGTGACTAAATCTACAGTTTGGCCAACTGCAATGAGGGGACAGAGAACAATAATCTAGCATAAACACAGTCACCGTTTATTGAGCATCAGCCATGTGTAGGGCCCTGTTCTGGACTTCTTCCCATTTATTACTTTTTAAAACCTGCAGTCTGGCTGTCCCTATTTCACTGATAAGAACCTTGCCCAGTGGGCAAGTGGCAGAGCTAGGATTCAAGCCCAGTCTGATTCCCAAGGCCAGGCTCCTGGCGGCCGGGCTGTAAAGGACAGAGATGGAGCAGGACTGCCTGTCACCACAATAAAGCCCGAAAGAAGTCCCCAGAGTCCTTGTGATCCCTGCCACCCACCAATGGCTCAAGAAAGGGGAATCTAGGATCAGAGTTCACTGCAGTCAGTGACAAAACAAGCAGTAAACAGGACAGAAAAGGCAGAGCTAGAAGATAACACACTGTTCCTTCAGGGCAAGCCCAGGGCCTTAAAAGAAGGGCACACCCAAGACCAACCTTGATTTATTTACCGGCCACACATTTTCAGAGGAGTCCACTGCAGCTGAGAAGAGTGGGAGACGCAAAACGTGCTGAGTAACACACTCACATAGTCAAGCCAGTCCAAGAAGCAGTTGTTTAAGCCCAAAGAATCACCTACCCAGGAACGGAAACATCCGGTTCCAATCCCAATGCTCTGAGGGGGTTTGAGCGAGTCATTTCCCTCGTTTGGGCCATCAACTAGTCACTGCTAAAATGTGGAGGACTGGACAGGACGAACCTTAAAGAATCACTCTGCTCTAACTTTCTGCACTCTAGGGTTCTACAGAGATGACAGAAGAGCCAGGTGATGATTATGGCCATTGCACAACCAATCCAGTGTTTGGCCCTAGAATCTGGAAACCCAGAAAGGGACAGGGAACCTGTTAGAGTGGCTGTATCCATGAAGATGTCTTGCTTAGTAGGAAGCTAACAGATGGAGATCCAGGTGTGGGACAAGCCCTCATTTTCAGGGGCCAAGCATCATTTGTGTCCCTAGAAAGCGGAGGTGGGTTAAATATTCCTTGGGTCCCTTCTCCAGCCTTCTCCCCTGGCCAGGCCAGGCCACTAACAGCTCTCGCTGGGTCATCTTCCACAGTCTAACAACTGGTCACCCTTCATTTATGCTTGCCCTGGTCCAGGCCAGTCTCCACCCTGCAGTCGGAGAGGTCCTTCTCAAAGGCAAATCATGCCAATCCCTTGCTGCAAACCCTAAAGGCTTTCCGTTGATCTCAGGGTAAGGCCCTGCTGTCTTTCCAGCCCTTGTTCCACCCTGTCTCCCCATCATACTCCAGCTGTAACAAGCCAGACTTCTCGAAAGTGGTAGGTTGTCCCCTACCTCTAGTCTTCAGGTCCTGAGGTGTCACTCCCTCTGGAAATCCTCCTTTGAACCAGTAGGTTAGGTGGTCCTCTGCCCTGGATTCGCAGGACCCCCAGCCCCATCCCCATCCCCATCACAGCACTTACCACACGTGACTGTAAGTTCCTGCTTCCTTGTCTGTCTCCCCCACCAGACAGTGGGTGTTAGGGAGGTAGGAACCACATGTGTCTTATACTCAGCTGTGCCTCAGCACCCGGCAGAGTGCCTGGTACAGGCTATGAACTTTAGAAACAAATAAATAAAAATCTTTATTGGTGAAGTGAATGGTTTCATAACCCAGAGAGCTGTCGGAGGTGGGGGAAGGTAAATAAAGATTAAAAGGAGAGACTGAAAAGGGGTTGGGGTAGGCTGGGTGCCCACCAGGCTACATCTGTGCGCCTGTGCATCTGCCCAGAGCTGGGAGAGAACAGGAACGGATGCGGCGGCAATGACAGAGGTTGTGAACCGTTCAAGGGCAAGCTGTGCACTGTGCTGTGCACAGATGAGTCTACTCCACACTCCACGGGGCCCAGGGACACTGAAAAACCGGTTAGTTGTCTTCCCAACATTTGGAGGTGCTGGCAATGAGAACGTTGCCTTAGCGCCACGTGTATGCGTGGGGACTGATGACGTAAAAGTAGGTCACTAACGGACTCAGCAGTGCTGGTAACCGGACATCACTGACAAGTCACATTTGCTGCCTGCTTTGCTGTGGGCCAGCATCATCTGTCATAACACCATCCATACTCCTCGTTAAGGATGCGTATCCAGGCAGGACATTTGCCAGAAAACAATGATACATGGGCTTGGTTGCTATATTATTGAAGTGCACACTGCTGTCACTCCCCATAAATTGTGACAAGACAAAGACAGACTACCCGTTGCACTTCAACAACGGGGGGGAAAGACGAGGGAGGGACTGAGGATTTAAAGAGATGGTAATCAAGAAGATGGAAACGTAGCAGGACCTTTCCAGAGCAGAATTTAAAAAGTTCGAAACCAGAAGGAACCACAGCATCAGCAGCAAAAGCATTTCAGAGAACAAGTTCCTATTAAAAAACATATTTAGTGGCTCCTGGGAGGCTCTGTCAACTGAGTGTCCGACTTCACCTCAGGTCATGGTCTTGCGGTTCGTGGGTTTGGGCCCTAGTCGGGCTCTGTGCTGACAGCTCAGGGACCGGAACCTGCTTCGGAGTCTGTGTCTCCCTCTCGCTCTGTCCCTCCCCATGCATGCACACGCTCTCTCTCTCAAAAATAAAAACATCTTAAAAATTTTAAACATACTTAAAAACATTACATTTCAAGATCAGAAATAACGTGTTTTAGAGAAACACACATCATAAATAGACTAGGTGGATATTTTTCCATACGAACCTCTGTGATGGAATAGAAAGCCATCGAAGGACAGGGTGCAGTGTGAAATGAGCCACATACGCAGGAGGGAAGTTAATCAGATGAGGAGTCAGTCAGTTCCTTAAAAAACAATTTTAGCCAAAACAAGGAATGAAAAATAAACAAGCTAAAACACATAGTTTTGTGGCCAAATAAGAAAAATTCACACACACACACACACACACACACACACACACACACACACACTGCAAAGTCAATACAAAAAGAGTTATGAGTTCCCAGAATTTCCTACTGATCAGGGCATGAAGCAGGTGAACATCAGATGTAACTTTCAGCTTTAATTAAATGCGAGAGTTTAAAATCAAACCAAGTAAGGACATCTACATGAACTCCTCCTGTCATATGTTTCTCCTTTTAAGGAAAGGATACAATTTTTACGTTACCCCTATTTCCTAATTTTGAAAAGGTAAAATGCCTTGTGTGGCTGGTGCGACCATATTGCAGAAATTCTCGGTGTGAGCAACGCACAGGATTCACCCAGGACCACCCAGCCCTCCCCTAAGTTTCTGCTTTTATTGGTCTGGGGAGGGGCCCGGGATTTTTTAAGTTCCCAGCATGATTCTTATGTGAAGACAAGGTAGAGAACCACAGTCGAACACCATTTCTCAGGCTAGTATGGCAAGTTCTCAATTTCTAGAACAGATAATGAAGCTGAGGCAACTCGGGCTTGACCGTTCTATAGGAAAATCTTGCTATGATTTCTATAACGAACATCTTTTCCTGCTTTATTTATCCCCTTTTTAAACAGCTGAATATATAAAATAACAAGCCCACCCCATGGTTGACCCCCTTGGCCAAGACAGGGAAGAGACACCGTGCAGCCCTTTACCTCCGGTTCGGGCAAGGTCTCAGCAGAAGAGCATCGGTAAGAGAGCGATGATTCCTCTCTAAGAGGGGGCTGCTTGCACTTAAGGACCGACAGGGACCCTCCCCCCCTTGCCATCCTGTGCCTGGGAAGCACATCTTGTGATCGCTAAATCAAAACCCTGTCTGACAAAGCTATCATGGGGGTTCTTAGTAGAGAAATTCATTCCCTATGATGCATTTGAGGAAATGATGCCAAAGAGCCCATTAGTTCAGATGAGTGTATGGGGAACCAGCATCAACACAGGACATGACAAGAAATAGTGCCCTGTATTTTATCCAGACTACCCTAATGATAAGTGGCTTGCATAAGTACTTAGGCTACCTTCCTCCACCTCCTAACTATGAAATGACCTTGTACCAAAGCTTACTCTCAGACAAAACCTCACTCTTTCAGTATGTATAATGAACACAGTGGCTCCCTTTATTATACCCACAAACAAGAGCGTGCTCTGCAAAACGATAGCAATTCTGGTGTGACTTTAATCCACATACACCACTGCTCCTACCCTATTATCTCGTAGCATTTTATACAAATTTCCATAGTTGAGCAGAGATGAATAGAAACTGTGTTCTAGAATGACACTCTAAGAAGGCAAGGACTTTCACTTTGGTCTACTGTATTCACAGCTGTGGCCTGAGTTCCGAGAACGGTGCCCAGCATACAGCTGGCACTCAATAGTTGCTGAACGAAGGGCAAGCACCTGCTATACTGAATGGTCATTGCTATTTACAGGAGCCTGTCCAGGGCGGGTGCATTTGCACCATGTTTTTTTCTTTTTCAGTTTCTGTCTTTATTCAATTAAACCTACATCACACATCCATGATGAAAACAAATTAGGAAAAAATTCACAGAAACAGAATGACTGGGTCAGGCACATAATGACGGACTGCAACCTCCATGAAGGCGGAGGGTTCCCAACACCCAGAGCCCAGAGCCTGCTCCCAGGTAGGGGCAGGTACTCAAATAATTACTTGCGATCTCTGTGCTCCAGGAGTTGATGTTCCAAAAGGAGAGAAAAGGCATGTAGACAAATGATCTGGCTGTGGCTGCTAACATTATAGAGAATATGTCCACGCATGCACAGACTGGTGCTCACTCATTTGCACAAAGATCTGAAAAACCACATACACCTTTTTTTGACCTTACCCAATAAAAAAAAAGGCATCACACCAGCCTTATATTTAAGAAAATTCTCTGAGGATTAAATAAACGGAACGGAAACCAGCCTGGGTTGCTAAAAAACAAACAAGCAAATATTTTATGGGATGTGTGTTTGTGTAGTGTGTTGGGGGCGGGAGTGGGGGTGGGGGGTGGTGTTCATTTTCCCCAGACACAGAGTATGTGCCACAACGAACAGCTATCTCCACGGCTGCAAGAGATGAGAGAAATGCTAAAAATGAATAGGCAAAAATCCCAAACAAATAAAAATGCTGGCTTTTAAACCAAGGCTGGCAGCTGTTTTTCACAGCAAACAGGAAGAACAGATCGAGAGGGCAGGCCTCTAATGGGCACTGAAAAGAACAACCAACTTCTTTATCCAGATCAGCTGCCGCGTGCCAGGGAAGCGGATTCACGGCCACAGGAGGAAGGCCAGAGATGGCAGCCAAGACCTGAGACAGACACCAGCTGGGGTGCAGGGGGTGTGGGTGCCTAAAGTTTCATGACTTCATTAAGTAAATGGCTCTGTAGAGCAAACAGGTTTTCGGTTCTGGGACTAGGAAGGGCTGGGTCATCAGAGGACATGTGTCACCGTATCTCTACCTTCTGGGGCAACCGCATCGAAGGGGAGAGGAGGATGAAGACAGAAGGAACCAGAAGACAACCAGACTGAAAGGCCCCTGAGGACCGTGGTTTCCTCAGCTCTGCTGCTCCTGCAGCACAGGGTGACCTAGCATGTACTCCAAGAACGTCCACTGAACTGAAAAGATTACAAGACATTCAAGTCACCAAGGGAAAAAAGGACGATTGTTTTGGTTAAAAACACACCCAAAAGAATCCCTAAATAATACAGGAGGAAAGACTGAAATAACACCTGGAAGGGGAGGGGGGAGGGTGACAGTGTCCTACTCGGGCTCAGGGACAGAAGCTGCGGGTCCGAAACCCTGGCTTTGGCCACTTACTAGCAGAATGACAGGAGGCTTGTTACTAACATTTCTTAGTCTGTTTGTTTCTTCATCTACAAGATGGAACTTTCGTGTCTGGGGTTGCTGTAAGGTTGAGGTTCTCAAACTACCCTCAAGCACAGCAAAACTGAAAGTGTGTGATTAAAATACTCTGTCTCATCCTATTTAGCGTGTATTTTGAACAGAGCTTTCTCCACCCCTGCGATACTGACTTGGGTAATTCTGTGTCGTGCGGGCGTCCTGTGGGGGGATCTAGCAGCATCCTGGCTTCTTCTCAGGTTAACAATCCAAAACCTCTCCAAAGGAGCGACCAACACGTCCTTCCTCCAGAGAACGGATAAACACACTGTGGTACACATCTTTATGCATCCGGACAATGAAACGCTATTCAGGGCTAAAAAGAAATGAGCCAGTAAAGCTAGGAAAAGACATGGAGGAACCGTGAATGCACATTATGCTAAGTGAAAGAAGCCACTCTGAAAAGGCTACATACATACTGTGCAATCTGACGCACGGACGTTCTGAGACGGGCAAACTGTGGAGACAGCGAATAATAGATCAGTGGTTCCCACGGGTCTAGAAGGAGGGGGAAGGATACAAAGGTACAGCATAGGGGATTTTCAGGGCAGCAAAACCACAGCACACACGGTGTACCTACAGTAACGCTGGATACATAGCATACATTTGTCGAAACCCATAGAAGGCACAATACAAAGCGTGAACTCTAATGGAATCTAATGGAAAGTGTTACTATTTGCGGGGCTGGGGGACAGGGGCGGTGAGGGACTATACGAAAACTCTTCATACCTTCAGCTCAATTTTTCTGTAAACCTAAAGCTGTTCTTTAAAAAAAACCAATCTAAGCACGCCTGGATGGCTCAGCTGGTAAAGTGTCCGACTTTGGCTCAGGTTATGATCTCACAGTTCGTGAGTTTGGGCCCCGCGTCTGGCTCTGCACTGACAGCTCAAGAGCCTGAAGCCTGCTTCCGATCCGCCCCCTTCTCTTTCTGCCCTTCCCCCACTTGTGCATGCTTTCTCTCTCTCTCAAACATAAATGAACATTGAAAAAAAAAATCAAAAGCAAACCTATTAATTAAAAAACAAAGTTTATGGACAAGGGCAAAAAAAAAACCATATCTTCAGACATTGCTGAATGTCCCTGGGTAGGGGGCTGAAGCAAAATGACCTTTACCCCCTGAGAACCACTGATTTAGGAAAAAGTCTCCTTTTTTTGCTAAGAAAATGATTCTCAGGGGCACCTGGGTGACTCAGTCGGTTAAGTGTCCAACTCTTGGTTTCAGCTCAGGTCATGATGTCGTGGTTCGTGAGTTTGAGCCCCACATTGGGCTCTGTGCTGACAATGTGGAGCCTTCTTGGGATTCTCTCTCCCTCTCTCTCTGCCCCTCCCCTGCTCTCTCTCTCTCTCTCAAAAAATAAACTTTAAAAAATTTAAAAAAAAGAAGAAACTGATTCTCATGCACTGAATGTATATACTTTATGATAAAACCAAATATACTTTAATCCTTTATGGTGTTTAGAAAAGAACACCCAGGGGCGCCTGGGTGGCTCAGTTGATTGGGTGTCCGACCTTGGCTCAGGTCATCATCTCATGGTTCATGGGTTCGAGCCCTGTGTCTGGCTCTGTGCTGACGGCTCAGAGCCTGCAGCCTGCTTCAGATTCTGTCTCCGGCTCTCTCTGCCCCTCCCCTGCTTGTGCTCTGTCTCTAAAATAAATAAACATTAAAAAAAATTTTTTTTAGGGGCGCCTGGGTGGCGCAGTCGGTTAAGCGTCCGACTTCAGCCAGGTCACGATCTCGCGGTCCGTGAGTTCGAGCCCCGCGTCAGGCTCTGGGCTGATGGCTCGGAGCCTGGAGCCTGTTTCCGATTCTGTGTCTCCCTCTCTCTCTGCCCCTCCCCCGTTCATGCTCTGTCTCTCTCTGTCCCAAAAATAAATAAAAAACGTTGAAAAAAAAAAAAAAATTAAAAAAAATTTTTTTTAAAAAGAAAAGAACATCTTGCATTATTATTTTTCTGTTCCAGTTCCAAGTAGAAACAAGTATCAAATCTGGTCCATTCACCCTAAAAAGAAATATCACCTCTGCTCTCAGACTAATATCAATACTAAGTATAGTGCTAATACATTAGATGAATAAAAACCATTTTAATCAGTGAACGTGATCATGCCCAACAGTCTCACGTAATGAAGGGGCGGGGCAAAAGCAACTTTCACTACTCAGCCCTTCCTGAAGCATGACAAGCAATTTACACTTTTATAACCAATGGTCTTCTAGACACCTGCTCACCCCAGGGCTGTAACTGACAATCTTAGCTTGATCTCCACTTGTCAAATGTTTGCATGTTTTCAGTACCCTCACAGTCTATCTTCCACAGTAGCCAGAGGGACCATTTTAATAATTTTTTTAAAAGATGTTATTTTTTAAGTAATCTCTACACCGAAAGTGGGGCTCGAACTCACAACCCTGAGATCAAGATCTCATGCTCCACCAACTGAGCCAGCCAGGAGCAGAGGGATTCTTTTTTTTTTTTTTTTCTTTTTTTAAGTTTTTGAGAGTGCACGTGGGGGAGGGGCAGTGATGGCGGACAGGATCTGAAGCGGACTCTACATTGACAGGCTGACAGGAGCGAGCCCGATGTGGGGCTCCAACTCACGAACCACGAGATCATGACCTAAGCCAAAGTCGACACTCAGCGGTTCAATCGACTGAGCCACCCAGCTGCCCCTATTTGTTTATTTTGAGAGACAGCACCAGTCGGGGAGGGGCAGAGAGAGAGGGAGAGAGAGAATCCCTAGCAGACTCCAGAGCTGATGCGGGGCTCGATCCCACAAAGTGTGAGATCATGACCTAAGCTGAGATCAAGGGTCAGATGCCTAACTGACTGGGCCACCCAGGTGTCCCACAGAGGGGCTCTTTTTAAAGGGAAGTCAATTCAGATTTTGTTGTTCTACTCGAGATTCTCCAGAGGCTCCCTATTCAGTCAGAATACAAGCCAAAGTCCTTACAATGGCCATAGGACCCCCCTTCCAACCTCTCTTTCCACTTCTTCCTTGGCCACAAGACCTCACTGCTTCTGGAACATGCCAGGTATGCTTCTCACTATCTTTGCATTGCCCTGCCTTCACATCTATGCGGCTAACTCCACGTTTGCTCTTGAAGCCTACCTACCCTCGTGCTCTTGTACCTCTCTCTTCTTTCCTTCTTCCTGGCACTTCGCCACCACCTGACAAACTGTATTTGCTGATTTCTTGACTATCTGTCCCCCTTGGAAAATAAGCTCAATGAGTGCACTCCTTGATCTGTGCGTGTGTGTGTTTGAAGTTTATTTGAGAGAGAAAGAGAGACAGAACGAGCAGGGGAGGGGCAGAGAGAGAATCCCAAGCAGGCTTCACATTGTCGGTCCAGAGCCCACCCGACACAGGGCTCGAACCCACAAACTGTGAGATGATGATCTGAGCCGAAATCGAGAGTTGGATGCTTAACTGACTGAGTCACCCAGGCGCCCCACTCCCCACCCCTGATCTATTTTTCACTGTCCTACACATGGTGCTTAAAAAATTCCTGCTACGTTGTGGGCACCTCGTAATGATGGATTATTTCATTCATTCATATAATCAATCACCCCCATTTCATTAGTGAAGACACCAAAGACCAGATAGGTTACACTAGCCTCGAGGCACAATTAGCAAGTGATCTGCGGCTTAGGCAACCTCAAAACTCCACTGTTCAAATGGACTTGTCTGTCAGCATTTCACTGCCCCCCCCAGGACACCCTAGGAGGGATCCTACCAAGAACCTCACATCCAGCAGCCCCTCTGCCACTACCACAACGCACTTTATTAGCTATCTGGGTCCCCTGGATTCACGCAGGTCTCCTCCATCATACTCGGCACTTCTCTCCAGACATCATTCCCACAAGGTCCTTTGCTTACAGTCCTAACATCATCAGAGGAAGCTATGACTTGTCACAATCAACTGGGACTCTGAGGTCAGAAACGCCTGGTTCTAGAGTCCACTCAGCCATGGACTGGTTGACTATGAAAGCTTCAACAGGAGTTAACTTCCTTAAGCCTTAGGTTTCTCCCTCGAAGGGCAGCAATGATAATTCCAACCTGTGGGGCTCTTGGGAGGAGTCAGGAGTTAGGTCTAGAAGGCCTCAGTGGCTCACTGTCCGACTCTTGATCTCAGCTCAGGTCAGGATCTTGCGGTTTGTGGGCTGGAGGCGCGGAGTCCGCTTGGAATTCTCTCTCCCTCTCACTCCTCCTACTCCACTCATGCTCTCTCTCTCTCTTTCAAAATAAATAAAAAAACTTAAAAAAAAATTTAATGAAAACAAACCAAGAAGGCCTTAGTCCTGCAGGGAATCTAGCAAAGAGCAGGCACTTCCTGTGCTTTAGCTCTTATGCAGGTAGGATTATTTAGCCAGGCATTCAATTACCTTCTGTTTATACTCGTCAGTGTAAACGTACATCCTAAGCGACTCCCCCTCCACCCGTCATTTGGATAATGGCTTCCTTTTTAATGCCCCTCTCCCCACATTGACAATCCCTTCAGCCTTTGATAAATGTCCTTTTTTTAAGCAACAAAATCAATTCTGAAACAAAGAGAAAACCCGTAGCCATCGTAGCCATCGTCATTCGTACAAAGCCCCCTTGAGGGTTCACGGGATCAACTGGTCAAAGGTCTGAGCCAGAGCCAGTCCTTCATCGCCTCTTAAACTTTTTACACGAGACGTGTGGGGATGGAGGCCAATAACCTTAGGGCACAGGCGCGGAACAGACCCAGCTCTTTGCTGGAAATTAAATGAGCAGATGTAAAGATGAAAGGGAGGGGGCTGGGAAGCTATCTCCTACATATACTTAGGGTCCGCTCGTGAAGTAAATCCCAACGAGCCACATAAATGTGTTAGTGCTCCTGACGCGTCAACCATGCCACTTAACATTTCTATTCTCCATCTCGATGTTTTCTCTCCACGGTGCTTTTTCTCCTCCAATTAAACACGTAAGCCTTTCAGGGCAGCGACCCCAGAGAGAAACAAAACTAGAAACACATCGTTCACTGTGCCCAGCCGCCCTCGTTCAGGGGCCCTGACTCCACGCTCCCTTGGTCTGGAGCTCTGGTGTCCAGTGCTTTTAACCCCTTGATGCATGGGAGGTGCTTCAGTACGTGCTTGTTGATCGACTACTAAAACTGTGATTACCTGCATGTAAGCTGCACGGTGTGGGTTAAAATTTAAAGCTCCAACCGGTCCTTTCCTTTGACTACCTGTGGTTGCTCCCCTTTCTGCATACTCGCTCCCCGTCAGCTGACACGTATCGAGGGAGGTGAAATTATTTTTTATGTCTGTCAAAAACACAGCACAGATGGTGAAAAAACTAAATCTATTGCTGAAAAGACCCCAAAAAATGACCTCTGAATTATCCGTATTTGGGATTTTCTTCCTCCCTTTCTTCCCTGATGATGTTAATTAAATTTGACTAAATCTGATTGTTTTATCAAAAGATCCTGCCCTCGCTAATTTTTTGCTTCTGATCCACAATAATTTTTAAAAGACCATGTGTACCTCACTCTGAAGGGGGTTATATTTGCATGCAGACACTGAGAGTTATAAAGGTACTACTTGATTTTATTCTCTTTGATTTACATTTTATTTACTGGGTAGTTCACTGCATCCCTCGAGTCTGCCTATATTCAGACTTCTCATTTTGATCATAACATGGGGTTGGTCAGCTGGATTTGGAGTCAAGAATCTGTTTTTATAATCCAACCAAGGGAAACACTATTATCTTATTTTGAAAGTAGGTAATTGTGAACTTCTTAGCTTATGGAATATCTTTTAAGCGTGGAATAGAATTTTGAAGCTGTGACTGGCAAATCTCCTCATTAGGATGGATAGTTGTAGGTGTTTATAATATTTCTGTAATAACTAAAGGGTTTGTGATAGCATTCTAAATTCGAGAATGCATATGCCAGGAGCAAACTGAGTTATAAATTTAAATTGTGAACATTTCTTAAATTAATTCTATGTCAGAAACCGGAGACAACTTTTGAGGGAGGAAGCGGCTTACTGCGCAAACGTGATGTCTCTCAGGTGTCATTTTAATCCTAAAGCTTTAAAAAAATCTATTTTGTACTTTTGGAAAGGCAGCTTACTACAGTAGAGGGAGCAGGCATTTTGAAGCCAGAAATACCTGGCTTCAGGTCCAGCATCGTCGCTTTGTGACTTTGGCCTCGCGTTTTTGTTTCCGAGTCTTGTGGTCTCCTCGTTGGCAGAGTAGAGCACGGGAGCTGGACGATGCAGGTGCTCACCTCTGTTCCTCCTACCTCACAAGGCCGGCAGAAGATGAAATGAGAATTGGAAGGGAAACATTTAAATCGCTGAGCACTACACCTATGTGTACGTAACGTCTCTCCCGTGGAGGGGTGGAGAGGAACAGGAGCTCAGCCAGGAGCCACAAGGGCTGTGCCCGGGGTATGACTCTCTCCATGCTCTGTGTAGTCGAGTGGCATGGTCAGGAAGACCTACACTTGGATGCATCTGGAAAGTGTGGACACCACAGTCACAAAGGGGGGAAAGTGGAAAAACTCTACACCAACAGACACTGCCTCCAGAGGAAGCAAGGAAGAACAGATTCTGCGGGGTGCCTGGGTGGCTCAGTGGGTTAAGCGTCCCACTTCAGCTCAGGTCACGATCTCAAGGGGTTCATGGGTTTGAGCCCTGTGTCGGGCTCTGTGCTGACAACTCAGAGCCTGGGGCCTGCTTCGGATTCTGTGTCTCCCTCTCTCTCTGCCCCTCCCCTGCTCATGCTGTCTCTGTCTCTCAAAAATAAATAAATGCAAGGAAAAAAAATTTTTTTTAAAAAAAGAACAGATTCTGGTTCCTCCAAAAGCCGACTTTAACACCCGTCGATGTGAAGCTGTGCCGCCACATGAACTCATGGCCAGAACCACAAGGATGGAAGACGTGACCAAGTCAACTTCCTTGGTGTAGCTGAAAATCTCACACTCCAGTACTCCACAGGAGCCTCCCGACATACTTGCAAGGTGTTAACACGAGAGCCACCCCAAGGCTCCCAGACAACAATGAAACAGGAGCCTTTTCCTAAATTGTAATATCCCAACTGTCTGCTTTCTATAGTGGGAGCATCCCAGGCCTGCCATCTAATAGCCGTAAGGACCCAGCATACTCTCCCTATAATTTCTCTACCTCAGTTTCCCCACCTGCAAAAAAATCTGAGGATAATAATATCTGTCATAACGGGGTTTGGGGGGAGGAGAATGTTGGAATGATTACGTGGAAGAATAAATACGAAAGGACTTTATAAACTCTAATTCTCTACAAGTAAAAGAAATAACTTATTATAGCCTCAACCGATAGTATTATGGAACAGAAAATTATCAAGAGGAAGCAGATTCAATGCACTAATTAAAATTTCAAAGACCGTTTTAATTAAACAAGACGGATTAGCCTATGCAAACAACCACTTATTTTTAATAGCACAAAACCACCTCTTGACCTCTCCTTGACCCCAAGAGTCATCAAGCAAATACTAGGACAGAGGGGGGTGAAGAGTGTACAACTTCATGGTGATGAATGTGTCATGAAGTGAATTAAACCACAAAGGCAATTAAGTCATAAACGCGGCAGTGATAGAACTAGACACAAGGTTCAGAGGATCATGTGTGAAAAGATTTCATTAGCTAAACCACAAAGTCCTGCTGAAAAGCACACCAGCAATCTAGTTAAAAATGGGTCACTTTATTTATAGATTTCATCGCCAAATCACATATTCCTTGGTTTAAAAAAAACATGTCTCTGAAAACTTTCTATGAACGGGTAGGTTAAACAAAGCAGCTGCATGCCCGTTAGAGGAAATAAGGAAATAATCTGTTTAAATTCTGCCCACACTCAAAATTTTCTTAATGGGCTCAATGCAGAAACTATCCCAGATACATATGAGCTTTACTATAAATAAACAAATTTCACGCAATGTCAACACAGTGCGTAGATTACATTTTACTACAGAACACACTGTTCTCATTTGGGGCTACAGACTAACTGTAGGGGGACAGCGTTTCCTCCCTAAGGTTCCTGTTTGGGTTCATTGTGAAGGTGGCTTATCTGTTAGACTCAGCAGGGGCTGCTACTGTCGGGGAGGAGAGTCCTTCTGGGAAGATACAGCCTTGGGCAGGCTGTCGGGAACCTGCGCAAAGGGGGAAAACTGCAGATCTGGGGAATGAAACACATTTGCTACTCAGAGACGAGTGCGGGACACCAAAATGCCAGCGGTGGTGAACGGAGTGCTGGGGTCGGGGGTGATTTTTCAAATTCTCTTGCTTCTGTTTTCCCAATGGTCACATTTTGTAGAATTAAGGAAAAATATCCATTTAGATGGAAACTTTGGAACGTGCAGACAACCTAACATTGCTAAGATAGCAATGGCCAGTTCTATCCTAGAGCCAATCTCTATGGACCCTGTGTTCTCTCTCTTCCAAGTCTTTTTTCAATGCATGTGCATTTCTTTTCATTTGTTAAACCATTATTTTAAAAGGGCAAAATAAGCAATATCTGTTAAAGGTTACTTACAATTCCAGAAAGCAACGCTATGAGGCCAGGCTATCGTAAGTCAAATTAGATTAAAATTCTGTTTTCAAAGTATAAAACAAACAACTCCAGCTAACAATGGGAAGTTTTTAAAACAGTAGTAATTTAGGGGCGCCTGGGTGGCGCAGTCGGTTAAGCGTCCGACTTCAGCCAGGTCACCATCTCGCGGTCCGTGAGTTCGAGCCCCGCGTCAGGCTCTGGGCTGATGGCTCGGAGCCTGGAGCCTGTTTCCGATTCTGTGTCTCCCTCTCTCTCTGCCCCTCCCCCGTTCATGCTCTGTCTCTCTCTGTCCCAAAAATAAAATAAAAAACGTTGAAAAAAAAAAATTTAAAAAAAAAACAGTAGTAATTTAAACATGGCCCCAAAGGATTTGCTATTATTTATACATCCTCTAATGGAAGTGATCTGAACCGAGCCTGGAATGTCTATGCGCAAGTCCATCCCTGCTTATTATTCCCCTTACGTCACTCAAAACGAATACCGTCCACTGTAAAGATGGAAGTGACGTCTAAGGGAGTTGGCCACCATCACTGCAGATCCCTGAAGCTGAGCCCCTGGCCCGGGACACGGACGGTGCCTTTGAAAGGGAGCGTGGATACGACTGAGACCAAAAGGAAACCGCATCTAACAGACTTAAACAGAAGATGACATCATTAAAAGGAGGAAGAAAAAGAACATATTTGGACTTCTGGTTTAAAAAGCAATACTGCAGGGGCGCCTGGGTGGCTCAGTTGGTTGAGAGACCGACTTCGGCTCAGGTCATGATCTCATGGTTTGTGAGTTCGAGCCCCGCGTCGGGCTCTGTGCTGACAGCTCAGAGCCTGGAGCCTGCTTCTGATTCTGTGTCTCCCTCTCTCTCTGCCCCTCCCTCACTCATGCTCTGTCTCTCCCTGTCTCAGAAATAAATAAACATTAAAAAAAATTTTAAAAAAATAAAAAAAAAAATAAAAAAAATAAAAAAAAAAAAATAAAAAGCAATACTGCAGGGGCACCTCGGTGGCTCAGTCACTTAAGTGTAAGACTTCTCCACGAAGTCATGACCTCACAGTTCGTGAGTTTGAGCTCCGCGTTGGGGTCTGTGCGAATAGCTCAGAGCCTGGAGACTGCTTCGGAGTCTGTGTCATCCTTTCTCTGCCCCCTTCTGCTCATGCTCTCTCAAAAATAAATGCTAAAAAAAAGCAACACTACAAGCTGCACCAGCTCCCAGAGGCCCTGACTTCGAACCTGAACATCCTGTGTGTGGGTCCTTTCCAGCCCTAAGGATACAAGTCGTCTTAGGTGGATCGTGAGGCAGTGTTTCGGTCTAGGAGGTCCCGTGTATACATGGATAGAGGTTTAAGGGCAGACAAAAGGGACACTGTAAAACACTCGCCAGTCCCTTTAAAAGATACCGCTGCATTCACGTTTCCAAGAGACCAGTACCTATAAAACACCCGGCACGGGTGCTGGCACCTGGCAATGCCACCAGTAAGTGGCAGTGAGTATCAAGTGTAAGTCTGTGCCTGTATCTATCTGTACGTCATGGCCTACCCAGAAAGCACGGGTTCCTCACCTACCAGGATGACACTACTGATCACCTCAGACCTGCTCTTCTGACTCTTCTCTTCCAACTGTTTCTTCTTAGCCACGGTGCTCAAGTTTTTCCCTAAGCCCTACGCCATTCCAGCCACCTTCCTGGGGCTACTCAGTATCAGAATTAGAGAACACAACACAAGCATGTCATACAGAGTTAGAATGGAAGAAAATGACATGTCTGTCTCTCTTTTTTTTTTTTTTAATTTTTATTTATTTTTTAATTTACATCCAAGTTAGCGTATTGTGCAATAATGATTTCAGGAGTAGTATCCAAAGGGTTTTTTTCCAGTGATTTTCTTTTAATGTTTACTTATTTTTGAGAGAGAGAGAGCATGCAAGAGAGTGAGCAAGGGGCAGAGAGAGACACAGAGACTCCCAAGCAGGTTCCGTGTCACCAGCACAGAGCCCAATGGAGGGCTCAATCCCATGAACTGCAAGATCATGACCTGAGGTGAGATCAAGAGTCGGACACTTAACTGGCTGGGCCACCCAGAAGCCCCATGACTTTCTTAATCTGCACCAGTTATATAAACCTCAGGCATCGGCTTAGCCTTGCTAAGCCTTAGTTTCCTCATCTACAAAGTGGAGTTAACAGTGGCACCTATTCACTTGTTGTGGAGTGATGATTAGATGAAAACAAGTCCAAAGCGCTCAGCACAGTGGCGAGTACAAAGAAAGTGCCCAATAAAAGGTAGGCGTTACTTGGGGCGCCTGGGTGGCTCAGTCGGTTGGGCGTCCGACTTCAGCTCAGGTCATGATCTCACGGTTTGTGGGTTTCAGGCCCTGCATCGGGCTCTGGGCTGACAGCTCGGAGCCTGGAGCCTGCTGCGGATTCTGTGTCTCCTTCTCTCTGCCCCCGCCCCCGCCCCCCTTGTGCTCTGTCTCTCTGTCTCTCAAAAATAAATGAATGTTTAAAAAAAAAAAAAAAGAAAGAAAAGGTAGACATTACTCTAGCTCAGGCAGCCTCATGAACACCTTGCTCCCTAGGGGCTTAAAATTACCACGCTTAGGAAAATACAGATCTGCAAACAGGATGGAAACCAGGTGACCGAGGTGGATCCCTAGAAGAAGTATGAGGGCCACCTTCATTCCCACTCCGGGCAGATGTCTCCTTCCTTGCAAGAGTACCCTCTGGTGTAACGCCCTGCCTTTCTCCCGCTCCCACACTCACTTGACCCCGCGGGAGACAAAGTAACCGGCAAGGAGAGAGGAGACGCTGAGCACCACAGGGCTCAGTCACTCCCTTGCACCTCCCTCTTGGGGGTGAGCCGGTCCCTTTCTGCCCAGCCAGTGAGTCTTCCATTCCTGCAGCTCAGCACCAGGACACCCACCCACCGGCCCACAGACAGAAGCCAGGCCGACCAGCATGGGCTGCACCAGGAACGAAGGTGGGCCAACCTGGCTTCCATTAGCCTCATTTTATGACGTAGCCCCAAACGTACGCAGGGGAGAATGGACTTACTGGGCCTCCTCCAGTTCCGGCAAATGTTTCTTCCCTTTCTCATGGTTTGTGAGATTAATTTTCTCACACTGATACTGAAAAATCACAACAAAAACAAATGTTCTAGCTCACAGCCATTTTTGCAGTTTTGATTTTTTACCTCTAAACTGGGTATCAGTTACTTACAAGGAACCCTGAAGCCAAAGATCGAGAATTAACAAGGGGAAGCATGAGCTTACAAACACTCAGCTTCCCAGACACTTTTACCTTCTTTCTTGGTTGTGTATGCACGTGTGTGTGTGCTCACATGAGTGCAAGAATTAAACAAGAGTTCCAGAATGTAGGCAGAGGAAAAAGTCAGTCCAGTCTCCTAACTCTGTGCATGAGAAAACTACTCCAGAGAGGTTAAACAGGGTATTGTAGGTCACTGAGCTGGGCCAGGACACAAAAGCGTGAACAACTGGCCCAATCCCCTAAGTTTGCATATGAAGAGACAGGCCCAGCAAAGTGGACAAACTTCTCTTTCTATGCTTCTGGGGGCTATAAAGGGTTGTTATTCTGTCTTCAAATGTTCTGGGATGCTAACACCACTTGCCAAAATGCATTACCCTTCAAATGGCATGGGTCAAGTTCACATGACTTAAGGACACTGGCCTCTGCTGCTAGACCTCCGTGACTCTGAGTAGGTACCAGGACCTTTTCAGTCCTTGTGGAAAAAGAAACTGCTTCTTTTCCTTGGCAAGAATTCACAGGTGGTAATGACTGGGGACACCTTGGCCAATCCAGTTTTGCCACTGTATAGTGTGGCACCTTAATTCAACGACAGATCTTGAGGAAGTCCCTTCTCTCAGGGCCTCAGGGACTTGATTAAGTGATCATTGAAGCTCCTTCTTTGAAATAACAATACTTTATTATATTCGGAAAGCAATGGTATTCACTCTAGTACAATGTGACGTCTGTACATCAATGTCTAACTCAAATTCTACAGTGAAATATGCCTTGCTCTTTTTGACTTTGGTGTAGGTTGAACTGGTCTGTTTTTACCTTTATTTCATAAACATAAAGATATGAACTTGGTTGGTCCCGGACAGCCACACAATCGAATGATACTGCCTAAACTGTGCCCATGTGCATGTATCCTTAGCCAGCAACTCAATCTGTACATTCCAGATTCCTGCTACATCCCTTGTCTACCCAAAAGCACTATCCTGGGCATACGTGTCACGGCATTAACTAGTCTGCAGTTCTGGACCAGTGTACCCGAAACAAACTGGGAGTCACTCCAAGCAAGTAGCTATCACAGGTGTGGAATGCCAGTATGAATCCAAAGTAAGAATAAAGTCTTTGTCAATTAAACAGAAGATTACAGACAGTAAAACTAACACCGTGGGGTAAGAAAACAGCATATCGGAACAGCACTCACCTAAAGTTAAATGATCAGATGATGCCTCTCACACTTCCCTGTATTTTGTTCCTCCTGAAAGTTGCTAACCCAAAAGACACGTTAGATTAAAAAACCTGGCCTCTCTCACACCTGAAATGACAGGTCAGTTATAGCATCTGAGAGAGGAAGGGAGGGAATGAGAAGGAACACACCAGGCACTTTGGCCTCTAGATGCAAGTAAACAACATCAGGTCCTCAGGAAGGCAACACTTTCGCCCCACCCCTCCCCCCCTCCCAACAAAGACAAACTTGAAGCTGATTCCAAATCAGACCTCCTACTCTGTTTTCAGGACATTCTAGGAGCAGTGGAACCCATTAAACACCACAGGGATGCAATCAGCAAAAATCCCAGCAAAGAATATTGGGAAACTGTATGAGACAAATGAATAGCTGCTTTAGCAAATAAATTAAGGGAAAAAAGGTGGGGGTGGGGGTGGGCAAAGGACACAACAATCTAAACAGACTGTAGGACTCTTATTTGAATGCAGACCTGAACAAACCAACATTCGAGACCAATGAAGAAATATAAACACGGAATATTTAATGGTATTAGGGAATTAAGTTTTTAAGTGTGAAAATAATATTGTGGGTTTTTAAAGATTTTTTTTACTTTGAGAGGGGCATGAGTGGGAGAGGGGGAGAGAGAGAGGGAGAGGGGGGAGAGGGAGAGAGAGGGAGAGAGGAGGAGAGAGAGGAGAGAGAGAGGAGAGAGAAGAGAAAGAGGAAGGGGGGTGGAGAATCCCAAGCAGGCTCTGTGCTGTCAGCACAGAACCCAGAACCAGAGGCAGGGCTCAATCTCACCAACCGAGAGATCATGACCCTAGCTGAAATCAAGAATTGGGTGCTTAACCGACTGAGCCACCCAGGTGCCCCATGATTTTTTTTTTTTATTTTTTTATTAAAAGAGCCCTTATCTTTTAGAGATACAACCTGAACTACACCATCAGTGAAATGGTGTGCCTGGGACCTGCAGAATAATCCGGTGGGGAATATCCCACCCAGGAAACTAAACTGGTGGGACAGCAATGAAACAAGAGTGGCCATAAATAATTGGTTACTGCTGAAGTTGGGTGCCGAATACAGGGGGGCTCATCATCCCCTCTGTCTTTCCTATATTTGGACGTTTTCCAGAATAAAAAGTTGTTCTGAAAAAATTATAGTCATAGGTGCAGATATACGAGTTCTGCCAAAACCATAAAGGGAGTAAAAACCAAGAAACTCCTAGGCCATTATAAAAACATATGGACAAATCCGCAAAATGAGGATACAGATAAGAGAAATGTGGCCTCTCCCACAGAATTCATTTTCTTTCTTCCTTTTCCTTTCCCCTCTCCTTTCCTTCCTCCATTTTATATTTTTGAACATTTAGCTCTGGGGCTCCTGGGTAGCCCAGTTGGTTGTGTGCCTGACTCTTGAATTCAGTTCAGGTCATAATCTCCCGGTTTGTGAGCACAAGACCCACGCCGGGCTCTGCGCAGACAGCACGGAGCTCGCTAGGGATTCCCTCTCTCCGTCCCTCCCTGGTTTGCATGCGCACTTTCTCTCAAAATAAATAAAAACATTTTTAAACATTCAGCTCTTTGCAGTTTCTAGGCTTTAAGAGTCAACCCTCCTAAATAGTCTGGTGAGCCTAATACAGTAACTGCTTCCCAAGTGGAATAAGCTCTTGAATTTCTGCTTTGCTTACTTCTGTGGCCCTCAGAGTGGTGCCTGGACCAGCAATGCGAGCATCACCTGGGTGCTTGTTGGAAATGCTAGTTCTCAGGCCCTATCCCAGACCTCCTGACTCAGAAGATCTGGGGGTGGGGGCCCCGCAGAGTGTTCTAATGGGACTTGCAGGTGATTCTGATGCACACCAACATTTGGGAAGCACTGGCATATTCCATCTATTTGAAAAAGGCCTTTCTTTCAAGTTAAAATTGGATGGACCTGGAATGAGAATCACCAACTTACAAAGAAGCAAACTGAGGTGGGGGGCAGGGCTGAGTACCACACAGGTGTCAAGTGGACAGTGGCGGCAGCCTCCAGATCAATTCTAAGTAAATCTGGTGGGTCCCCATAATAAAATCCCGCGTTCACACCCATCCATTGCCACCTTCAACAAAAATGAAATGAAGTAACCTTAAAATGAACAATGTTAAAAGGTCCTCTGCCTTTCTTCACCTTTGCTGCCCTGCTCTCAATGAGATCACATATACATTTAACCCTCCTTCCAAATCCCCTTGCCTTAGAAAGGAAATTGCTATTTTCCTCTGCCCCACCGGCCTGGAGAAGAACCCGGTTTCAAAGTAACACCTTCATGGCAATTTACTGCAGGTTATCTGCAGAGTAGCCGTGGCCTGTGGTCTTCTCAAGTTACAGTTATATTGCCCAACTGATGGGGCTGCCATTTGAAAACGGGAACCTCTGTGAGGTGGCAGAACACATAGGTCCTCACAGAAGACCAGAGGTTTCAGTTAAAGAAAAAAAAAAATTAACATCACTGCCTAAAACCATCGGCCCCAGAATATCCAAAGCTTATGAATCTTTACCTTAAACACCGTCTACTTTCTGAGTAAAATAAACAGCTCGAGACTCAACGCTATCAGCTCTGGACATTTAATAGTCCCCGTAGAGGGCAGGGGGCAGGGATCCGCCAAAGGGACGACGGCTCCCTCTGCACTTACCGCCACTCTTCGCCGCACCCGCTTCAGCACAGCCCCGCGGACTGCTGGCTTCCCTCGCACTCGCTTTCTGCGGTCCACACCTCGGTTGGCAGGCAGCCCACCAACCCCTAAGGCAGTGGGACAGGAAGTCCATTTGGAAATAAAAGTACTGCCTATAAATGAGCATCATCAATGAAGGGCTAGAGTGAGTCACCCTCAATGGCGCCTCAAATTGGTCAGAAAAGGCCGGTGTTCAGAAAAGAGTCATTTGCAAAGCGATGTCTCCGGGTCAAACAGGTAAGTCTGCTCCCCACACTCAAACTCCACGCACTCGCTGTACTGAGTGTGCAAGGCGTTCACATTGTGACAACCTTGACTTGATTTTTTTAACCTGCATGTCCCTTAAAAAAATTTTTTTTAACGTTTATTTTTGAGAGGAGAGAAAGAGAGAAAGAGAGAGAGACACACACATACACACACCGAGTGGAAGCGGGGGAGGAATACAGAGAGAGGGAGACACAGAATCTGAAGCAGGCTTCAGGCTCCGAGCTGTCAGCACAGAGCCCGACACGGAGCTCGAACTCACGGACTGTGCAATCATGACCTGAGCCGAAGTCAGATGCTTCACCGACTGAGCCTCCCAGGTGCCCCTCCGTGTCACTGTTTAGGAGGTTCTCCAAACACTTTCAAAAGATAAAGTGGAAGAGAAAGGGCAAGGAGATGGAACATTTGCGAAGCTCCAGCTATATTGCCAGGCCTGGTGCTGAGCTCTAATTTATTTAATCTTTGCAATACTCTGCAGTGGCAATCATGATCCCCAGTTTACAGATGAGAGAACTGAGGTTGGCAGGGGTGAACATTGGCCTGGCAACTACCTGTTTCTACCCTAATTGTGCAATGGCAAGGCGGAGGGCTGCAAATATTAAGCGGTATGCCCAGGGTAACAGAGCTAATACCCATGCAACGAACCACACACACACAGGCCTGCACAGAACCAGTGCCGGGCCAGCTCTCTGAGCTACAGCATACCACGCTTGCTGTGACATCGGTGAGGCTGGGACCTGCGCAAACCGATCCAATCAGAATGGAATTGCATAGAGCAAAACAGTCTCAACACTGGAAATGTGCTCTGCACATTGCCAACCAAAGGGAGCTGGGCCACAGATGATACCAAACGTGAACAATCAAAGGCTGGTTTAGATGTGGTCAGATATGCAGACAAATGTTTCAGCCACAGCAGATCAACTAAGTAGATTCTGTTCAGGCCAAGAACTAACATACTCTTGCTTACTCTGAACTTGTACACTTGAGAACGAGAGACAGACCACCTGGGTTCAAACCCAGGTCTTCCACAAGCTGGCTGGGTGACCTCTGAGACTAGGCTTCTGACTGGAAACAAGTAATAAGTTACGTCTACCTCCAACGCAGTTTCTTTATGAGGATCAGAGGAGCAAATGTGTGAAGAATGTCTATAAACCATAAAGCACAACACAAATGGAAAGAATATTATATCTCAGCTGGACAGGTAGAGAGTTTTATAGGGGAGTGCTGAGCAGCCCCTAATCATGCTAGAGGCCCAAGGAGGTCATTCCAGGATTTTAAAAAAGCAGCAATAAAACCAAAAAATGCCTGTGAATAATCCACAAGATGGCTACTCCCTTTGCATATAAGCAAGACAGATCATGTAAAATAATTATCATGCCTTGTCCGGGATCTGAGTTGAGATCATGCAAACTGGGGTCGCATGAGGTAAGAGCCAGGAACTGGGGTTTAAGGCAGGGCGGCAAGTCTCAAAACCAAACTGCCCACAAATCATGTTCATAATGGAGACAGCTGCATACAAGTGGGAAGATGAATCCTACAAGGTGAGCAGAGCCCAAGCAAGAGGCTCTTCCTCTCCTTTCTCTAAGAGGAGAGGCCACTCTAGGTGAAGTCAAGCTCATTGACAGGTCACCCTGTGCTCCCCAGTCCCATGTTCCCATGAAGTCCAGCAGCAGGGCTCCCACTTCCCAAGTCCGGCGGGACAGAGAGACATGCCTCTTGCCAACAGCTGGCCTACCAGAATGGTTTTCAACAGTCTCCTCCTCTGAGGTTCATGCAACCACCTCTTCCTCCTGGGCTCCAGGTCACTAATCTTTCAATGACTCGGCCATCTGACTGCATCCCAACATCATTCTTGGCAATGTCACTGTCCACGTGGGGAACATTCAACCCTGACTTCCTCCAGTTCTCTACTGCACTGACCTTTGTCTCCTCTCCACCTCAAGGCCCTTCTGATGAAGCCTTGAGACAGACACTGCTGCCTGTCTGCCTCAACACACATTCTCCTTTTCTCCAGAGTATCAGGGTCCCAGTTTTTAGCAGGATATTTTGCCACTGGGCATAAAAGAATCCATTTCCCAATCTTTCTTGCAGCCAGATTAGCCAGTATGTTGTAAGGTTGTGTGGGTTATGGAAGAGGATGGATTCATTTGAGGGCTCAATTTTGTCTTTCTTAGTATCTACATCTCAGAAGTGACAGCCGGAGCTCCAAGCATCTATCTTGAGCTAAGACGTGATCTTGTGGACAAAATCCAAGTGCTGAGGAAGGTGGGGTTGAAAAAGAAGCCTAAACCCCTGATTCCAGGCCTATGTCCAAACTCTTTTTAGGTGAGAGAGAAATAAATGATCATATGGAAGTCTCTTTTTTCCCCCTGTGTAATATGCAGATCAACCTTATCCCAACTATTACAGGCCAATGAACAACTAATGGCAAACAGTGAAACGGACAGGTGAGTGGTCGCCAACATGGCTATTCATTAAGAAGGGTCAAAAGATAACAAAGACCAACATTTCCTCACCTTTTGCCAGGATACCCTACTGAATATTCCAGGCCCTACCATCATCTGGTACATTACATACCTTGAGATTTAATCCTATTTTGCCTTTAATTTCACATTTCTCACTTTTTCTTTTAAATCTCCATAGTCGTCTATACTTTAACATTTTAGGAAAAGTACCATAAATATGTTAAAGAGAAAAACATCGATCTTGAAAAATGTGCACAAACTGTGGGTTTCTTCTCACGTAGAATTCAGAAGATTTGTACCCAAGCAAGTGCAGGCACATTTTATTCTTTACTCCCCCACCCCTACACATCACTACGTGCTAACAGCATACAGCCAAAATGGTCACAATACCCTCCTTCTCAGCCAAAATCTAGCAAGAGGGAATGGCCCTTGCAGGAGAAAAAAAATCTCCCTGATAAATCAAAACACACTGTCAGGGTTTCAGTTACTGTAGGAAGAGGGCTGAACTCTAGGATTCACTAAGTTGCCTCTGAGTTTCAAGGATTCCACCATGGAGTAACTTAAAGTAAGCAGTGAAGCAGTTGGACCTCTGTGTGATTCAGGATGAGCCCACACCCTACACGAAGGCTTTTTATAGCCTCCTCCCCCAAACGGAACAGTCAAGTCCATCATTTATGCCTTCACCAGCCCATACAGGTGCTATCGTAACACCGCCCACAGTTGACTGCACTTAAAACCTAACTTCATTATGAGCGTCTGAGCCCTGGGGCTGGGTTGCCACCTTGTTGCCACTGGTGCTAAGAGCGTCTGGAACACAGAAGTTCTGGTCACGATGCAAATGCATAGAAGTGATGAATAAATCAGTGAGCCAGCCAGGGAGTCGTGTACCTGCTCCTGAGACCTTACCCACCACCCTTTATGGATCACCTCTCGGTCTACTAGCGACGACTGCTAACCTGGTCGTGCTGGCTGAAGACACGAACACGAGATGGGAGAAGTAATGGGTCGCCCAAGGACACAGAAACAAGAAAGACCTGCTCATGCTGGGGAATGGGGGGCGGGGAGGGGGAGGCTGAGGAAGGAAGGACCAGTGAAGACACGGTTGCCGCACCACTAGCTACTTTTACAAAAACAGCTAAAATAAGGAACAGGAAACTGTTTGCAAATGGGTGTGCAGAAAGCCTCACTGATAGTGTCCCATGACAAGGCAAGAATGGAGAGCACTGATAGTTGATGGGCTCCATGGAACAGACGGGGCTTCTCTGAGGAGGGGCACCTGCCTGCGGCAGGGGTGAGAGGGGCAGGGAGAGGGAGGCGTGCAGAGGAGAACTGCGACATGCCAGGTACCCCCACTTCGGCCTCATCCAAGAGGCCGAGTCACCGAGGCAAGTGGCACGTGTTCACAGATTCCTCTGTGTACTTGCGACAGGCCACCCCGGGCGGCCTCCCCCAGCCCAGGGAGGGGCATGGCTGTTCCCTTCCACGGGCCAGCAGGAGAAAGTCAGGCCCCTTTCCCAAGGTCTTAAAACAGACGTGTGAGAGAGCTGGGGTTCGGTCCGTGTCTGCGTAACTTCAAATAAGGGCCAAATACTTGAAGAAAACTTTTGTCCCCAAAACTTGGATATAAGACTCTGAGTCCAACCCAAAGGAGAGAGAGCAGGTCTGTGGAAACACAGAAGGGCAGGTTAGAGCAGTGGGGCTTCCACAGCCACCTGGGCTGGCTTCAGGCCAGCTGGGAGGGAAGACAGCTCTAGCACCCGAGAGAATGGAGCTGGGGCGTCTGCTGAATCGGAATGGAAACTGCAAGAAAATGAGGATAGTTTATCAGAACTCAAGAGGAGCCCCTCCTACCAGCAGCACGACCCTCCGTCCTCTGCAGTGTTGTTACAACCTCACTTCCTGCGTAACAACCACTGTGGTGACTTGGAGGAGAGGCTGTGCCAGGTGGGGCACCTCGGTGAGCAAGGTAAAGGTGGCAAGGGCACGGTGGCACCAGGACAGACCGGCTCCCTCATCTAAGTTACTGTCATGTGGGATCATGCAGCCAGAAGCAACCCCAGCTGCTGCTAATTTTAACAGAGCCATTTCTGTGCTTAAAAGAAAAAGAAAAAGAAAAAGTATGCTGAGAAAACTCCTCAGCACTCAGACAGATGATGCTATTAGTGAATGAAGACTACAAAGCAAATAGGGAGAAGAAGCCAGTTCTAAGAGGGATGAGGACTGGCCCCCAGGCCCTGAACGAACAGCGTGGTGCCCTCCATGCAGGGGTGTGGAGACACCCAGGCTGCCCAGAGCGGAGCAAATGTGTGCACCCCAAGAATGGGGAGCCAGAACCTACCCTGCCCAGAAGGAGGGGACACACTCATACCCCACAGGCGGAAACATTAAGTGACGTAACATTTCTGGAAAGCATCTGGCAATGTACCAAAAAGCCTTAAACTGAGCAACTGAAATCCCTTCCTATAGGAATCATCAGAAAGAGGAGTAGAGCAAGGTGTGTATTATTACCACAGTAAAATGGAAAACCAGCATCAGGGACAAGAATATGAATAGTAAAGTAGGTAAATCCATAAAATGGAATATCATGCCCCCACTAAAACAGAGGGTAAAACTGTTAATTAGGAGAAAACTTCCTAAGTGAAAAATGCAGAACATAAGGCTGGATATAGGACACAGCACAAGAGGGGCTTCATTCCTGAATTATTTACATGTGCTACATATAATCCCAACTATTACCATATAATAGACAGAAAAGTAAACTTTAACATACTCCTGTCTAGGTAACACTACTAGAATTTCCAAAATCGTGGTATGCAATTTAAAAAAATATTTTTCTGTATTTTCCCTATTTTTACAATTAGGAGATATTACTTTTATAAACAGTAGAGTCAACATATTTTAATGCGGAAACCAAATTTATCATGCCCACCAGGCAGGCTGGTGTCACTGCCAGAATGGAATATCCATGGACATACATCACCTGCTTCTAGGATCTGTGACCACAAGCAAGTCCTCATTCCTAGATTTAGAATTCAGACGCTGAGAAGGCCAAAGCTACAGGAGGCAGGAAGAGTTGAAAAGAAAATTATAACCAATCTAGTTCTAAGCTTTCTAAAACATTCCCAGGACAAGTATCTTTCCTTTCAGAGTCAGGTAATAAAACAGTGGAGAAAATTCATAGCTTCTCACAGTTTCTAGTAGGCCACTCTGAAAGTGGAATTTATCTACGGAGAGGAGTAAAATTATCTACCCGGAGACACCGATCAGGCCTGCAGACATCAACACCACTGCCCTAGTTCACTTCATCAGGGAGAGCAATACACCCAACCTCCATTCAGGTAAAGGTATCAAAACGATAAAACGGGTCAACAACGAACAGACTAGTCACCTAACTTCAAATAGAGAAAACTAGTAATTTAAGGGAACCTTTTTATCCTATCTCATATAAAACAAATATGTTGGCCTAGAAGAACTAAGAACCTTCTCAATTTTTAAATTCTGTGATTCTAATACATAAATTTGACCTTGGGCATGTTAAGCCATTTTGTTTTAGAAGAGCAGGTAACTAAATCTTCCAAAAAGTAGTCAATTTCCTGCAAAAATGCGCAGATTATGGCGGGATACAGCATAGGCCCCAGTGGCCACAGAGACAGGTGACTGCAAAGAGCGAGACCTGGCATTTACAACCCACTACGGTACTTGGCCACTTCTGTGAGCACTGCTGACTTTCAAGTTCGGCTCCATACAACCATCTGAGCTTATATACAGGTATCTGGTCGAACACCAAGGCTCGTGAAGGGCAAGGAGAAGCAGGCGGCATGGCAACCAATGAACCAGGAGTTCAAGACCCACCTCTGCCAACAGGGATGTAAACACTGGGACCTGTTTTTATGTCCTCAAGAAGAGACATGGAACCACTAGACTGGGGTCTCTCTCCACCTCCTCCAGAAAGTACCCCTTAGAAGTCACAGGGGGCATCCTCAAACATTCATTCTAAGTATATGATCCTCATAAAATCTGTTTTTAGCACCAATACTCATGTATATTTTGCTTTCTTCTCTGTGATTTCCTTGATATTTGTATACACTTCTAGTTATGATTGTTTAAATATATGTTGACTGCTGGTCATTTAACTTGCCTACGTTTACCCATCCCCCTCCCTGCCCCCCTCTTTGAGTAACACTGATACTCCAGGCAGGCACACCACACTTATCTTATAACAGCCATCCTCCCATCCCAGGGCATCACAGAAACCCCCAGAGAACTCATTCCCTAGCATGAGATGCAAGGTTCTTAACAATCGGAAAATTTTCTCCCTGCTATAATTTTCTATGATAAAGTGAAACAATGTAGGTCCAAGTGCTTGGCTCATAACAGGTGGTTAGACAAGAGACACTAACTAATCGACTTGTTTTCTTTATTGAAATAAACTTGCTTTGAAAATGTGCAGCAAAGAGTCCTGAGCTGGGAGAGCAAACCATAAATACCGTGCTGACGATGCTACTGCTGACACAGTCCCTAATCTCTAGAATTTCCCCTTGAGAAGAATGAAGCGTGGGGAAGAAAAGAGAGGCAGTGAGCAAAACACACAAAAGAAAAAAAAATTCAATGAAACAACTCAGGAAGCCTGAGTGACCAGGTAGGCATGTGCTGTGACAAACTACATAAGGACCTGAGAGAAAGAAACTCACGCTCTAGCTCCAACAAGAAGTCTCTCTGCAGATGAATTCCATGCCATCCGTGGTTAAAAAAAAAAAAGAAAAAAGAAAGAAAGAAAGAAAGAAAGAAAGAAAGAAAGAAAGAAAGAAAGAAAGTGTTGTAACGAATCATGGGTCCCTCTCTGCTCGGATGCAAATACGTTATGGAGTTACTCTAATCTGAATTCATCCTGAGGTCCTGTAGTCTCCCGTGGAAGGGATATACTAATCTTATCCCAAACAGCCTCGTTTTACCTTGTCTCCTAATCTTTAGGCTCCCCTATTCTTCAGGATGCAGAAGGAACACACAGGTTAAATAACTCACTAAATACAGAACTGGGGGCAAGGAACTGGAGAGGGGAAAGTAAGTATTATCGACCTTTCTAAAAACAATTCCCGTTGTACTCTGATGAGGACTCAGCTCAAAATAAATAATGCTGTCTGGATGCAGTTCAGCAAATATTTATTGAGAGATTATGGCAAATCCTCATGCTAGGATCTGTGAAGAATGTATAGAACACATAGTCCTTGCCAAGGTGAGTTTACAATCTGGTAGGAGAGACAAGATGAACATATAAATAACTAATGAGGGGTAGGATGTGATAAGGACACAAGAGATCCAAAGACCGGTGTTGCAGAGAAGTGGGGAGAAGTCATTTCCAGGCCAGGCAGACAGAAAGCTTCAGAAAGATGGGGCTTTCTCATGACCTAGGCGCAGGACTGCTTCCTCCCAGGCTTCGTGACACAATAGGCATTTGTGGAATCCAAGAGCAGAATGGGCAACACGAAGGGAGTATCGATGCACCTGCCACTAAGGAGAGAGCCCAACCCCAGTCACTAAGGACATCTACGCAAAGAGGAAGAGAACTCGGTGGCTCTTTAAGCACCAAGAACCAACTAATCTTCATGAGGGCAGCACCCGGATTGTTCTGGCCTATCACCATGGGCTGCAGAGCACGTTTCCCAATGCTGAAGCGAACAGAAGCATAAAGATGACACTATGGGCACTTATTTAGGGATGTGGGTTGAGAAAGAGGAGTGAAAACTCTTGGGTGTTTTTGAATGCTGGTATAGAGAAGCAAGACAGCATACACAAATGAGCCTTTAGAAGCCATAACCAATACCAAGAGACACGGAGGAGGCAGTATTCAGTTGTCCTCACCCTCCCAGACAAACACGTGTCTTCTAAAGCACAGGTTTCTACTTGTTAGTCCCTGTACTGCTGGGTAAGGAAGTGAACGCCATTCAAATGCCATCTGTAGCAGAAATGAGATTATGAGATTCCCACCTCATAAAAAGTCATGTTTGACCCCTCTAACTTCCCTCTGCTGTTCACGTGCTCTACTCCCCCTCTCCAGCCAGAATGCTTCCCTCCCTCGTCTATGTTCCCATAGCCCCTCACAGACACCACCGTGAACGGGTCATCGCGCTGTGTCAGCGTTAAGCAGACACTGTTATGTAAAACACCTATGCAATGCCGGACGCTCTGCAGACGTGCAGTGAACGTGAGGTACCTCCTCTCTGGTCTGTGGGGTCCTTCAGTGTGTGCGCCCATCTTTAGATCCCACGGCTTAACAGAGTAACAGGCACAAAGCAACTTGATCTGGATAAATAAAGACCCAGAAACACAGAGGAGCCAATAGGGGAGAGCTTCTCCCCTCTTGTCCAGGGCTCCCAGAGCCGCCTATAACTTCCTTACAGCTCCACACCCCTCATTCCGCCAGGAGCCATCCCTCTCCTGCCCTGCCCACTCCATTAGATGCCAAGTAACTAAACCCTCAGGGTCAATCCACAAGTCAGCAGAATTCAACTTTCTGCAAAGGGCTGGCAGTGTTACCAGGAAGATCTGGCCAGTCTGGGCGGGGCCCTCCAGGTCCTGTATGAATCCCACTCAGTCCTACTCACTTCTGCTCAGGCTGTTCACTTCTCCTGTACTTACAGAAATAGGAGGCTGGCTTCTCTTTTTCCAGAATGAGATTAGGAAGTAAGCACCAGGGATCAGCAAACCCTGCTCTGGGAATGGCGGAGAGACTTAGGTCTGTCCTGGGAACAGATAGGGGTTAAAAAGTTTGAATCCCACACTCAACTAGAGAGAGCTGGCGCCCCTTGCAGAAAAAAAATTCTTTAAAACTCCGGTGAAAAAGCTCAAAGTCTGACCCCTTTGTTCTACAGAAGAGGAAACAAGATGCAGTGACTCGGGGAATCGCTTTGATGAAGCAAGGACATCAGACAACAGGAGCGGACTGCACATGCCCTGAATGACTCAGATGGGTTCAAGGAGAATTAACTATATCCAAGTTAGCGCTACATCAATACTGGCAGCATAATTCATAGCAACAGTTAAAACAGAGGCCCCTGATTTTATGGATGAACAGGGCTATGAACTTTCACGGGAACTTAAAACTTCGCCTTTTATCCAGCTGCTGAAGATTCTCGTCACAAACACTCACATGGCTCTCGTGCTAACCACTCCGTTTGTAAAGCGCTACTTGGAAAAACAGATAGCTTCTGGTTAGTGGCAACTTGCTTCCTTAGCTAGAGGCAGCCGAATGTGGGCATGGAGTGCAAGAAGCGGAAGAGGCCTCCTCACACAGGCAGCTCTGCAAAGCGAAGGTGAGGGAGCCCGCCCAACACGGGCTGACAGCGGGGACCACAAGCCTCCCAAAGCCCAGCCCCGCGCCCAGGCCCCTCCAGAGGGGAATGTGTCCTTCCCTCACCCGGACATTCTCGTTGCCCCAGGCCGGGAATTTCAGTGATATTTTGGGGTGGGAGGGAAGATGTGGGAGAACAGCAGGGGTAGAAATCAACGTGTGGGCTTTCAACCTTTCCTTTTCTGAAAACTCAGACCAGTTTACATCTCACTCTTTCTGGGGACCAAATTTTAACTGGGAGGAGAATTCTGACACACGGGAGAACTCTTCTTACAAAGTATTCCCAAAGCAAATAGAATGTCTGAACGGTGGCTCAGATAATACAGATAATACGGTACTGAGGCCAGCTTCAAAGAGTGCAAAGGGAGCATGCTGCTCTGTGCTTACCTACCTCGTGTGAATCTGGGCAGCCACACCTCGAGCTTTCTTGTGAAAAGAGAGACAACTGTGCCATTTGCTCCCATCTTGCTCTCCCTATGAGCATATTCAGAGATGCTGCCTCTCAAACTGTGTGCTCCCTAAGACTGCACACACCTGTCTGCATGACCCTTTGTTGATGAGCTACCGCGGGGAACAAAGCGTCCTGGGCAAAGATGAAAGCTCAGTGTCTCCAAGCGGCCACACTTAAGGAGCTACTCAGTCACAGAACACGAAGCAGAATGAAGGGTCATAACCGCCGATGACACCGAGTGCCCCATACGAATGGGGAGCGACGCTCATTCTTTTCCAGCACCGTCTCACCTAGTCAGTGCAAAATATCTATCTCTACGGCAGTTTTGCAGAGAGTGGGCGAGACACTGCCGGAAAAGAATGAGCGTCGCT
Source organism: Panthera onca (assembly GCF_046562875.1). NCBI lineage: Eukaryota > Metazoa > Chordata > Mammalia > Carnivora > Felidae > Panthera > Panthera onca. Next base: position 72,427,231 of record NC_138356.1, read on the forward strand.
CCCCACTTGTATGGGGCACTCGGTGTCATCGGCGGTTATGACCCTTCATTCTGCTTCGTGTTCCGTAACTGTGTAGTTTTTACGTTACGACCCCTTACGGACGGCACTCGTACCGTACATGACGAAGCTGAGGCTCAGCGAGACGGAAGTGACTCCAAACCCTACTGTCGGCGACGGGGGCCACACCGCCAGTTCCCGAGCACCATATATGCCGGAAGCCGTGCCATGTTGTACACCTGACACGGGATCTTCTCACTCCATCTTCCCAGCACTCCTTTCAGGGAGGCGCTACCGTTATCCTCAACTCACAACTGACAACATGGACACAGTTAAGATAATCTGCACGGCAGAGCTGGGACAGGAACCTGGGTCTTCTGGACTCCACCTCTATTTCTAGGTGGTGCATCACAGAAGGCTTGCGGAGGTGGAGGTGGTGGCCTGTGACCGGTGCAGAGCCTCACCGCCAACCTACCAGAGCACGTCCTTTGCTCTACCGGGGGCTGAGGAGAGAGGAGAGCCCCAACATGCTAGTTAACGCATGACACGGTCTGCAACCAAGTTTGCTTTCAAGGCCAATTGTCAGAATTACCAGATACTACCCTTGTGCCTGCTTGCAAAGCCTGAGAATCCTACTTCATTCTTTCATTTTATGAAACAGTCAACATTGCACTAGGATCCCCTGTTTAAGTGCAGAGCAGCAGAAGAGCCTCCAGTAACTTTCCACCCCAAATAAAATACAGGGTTTCGATACAAACCATGAACACACGCTAATGTATGTGAAAGGTAGTCGGTTGGTGCAACACTGCTGAGCTCTTGCTGCAAGAGCTTTCATTTCCATCTACCCTAAAAGATGGTCGAACAGCCTACTCACCGCTAATCAAACTGAATTAACATTCAGAGGCCAGCAAAGGGTAGAGAAAACACGACAACTAACAACTGGATGTAAGTGTTGTAAACCCGAACAAGTTAGGATAGGCACTCGGCAAATGCACAGAAACAGGTTCTATGAGAATCCCGACATTTAAAAGCAAAGCATGAACTTGGTGCATCTCTCCACAGCATGTTCCCTAGCCCTGGAACGTGAAAACAATCCCACTGATTGTTGAAACGGCGGCCTGTTTCTTCAAGATCACTTCCTCTCCCAAGTCACCTGAACTTGAGCCTGCTAGTGGCAGGCACAGCAGACCACTGCACCTACCGCCCCACCTTAGCCCCCCCGTGTCATGATACCACGATTCTGATGGGAAACAAATGGATGGATACCTATGGCTCATCACATGTTCCCTCTCTCCTCTGTCACGGACTGCTGCTGCTGTCCCCTGAACAGCCATGGCGTGACCTCAGAGAGATGTGGTAGTGAGGCTTGGGCTTGGTCTCCCTCAGTGGCTCCAGGAGCATCTCACAGCACAGGCTGTGGCCCTAAGTACAGTTGAAGCGTCCATGCTACCTAACTGTAAGTATATGACTCCCAGGCGACTCTACTGACCTGGTGAAAGGGGCCCAGCATGAACATTCCCTGTAACAAAGGAAGTAACGTAGAAGTCCAATAGCAATGGGGGTGCCTGGCTGGCTCAGTTGGTGGAGCGTGAGACTCTTGATCTTGGGGTTTTGAGTTTCAGCCTCACGTTGGGTGTTGAGATTACTTCAAAATAAAATCTTCAAAAGATAAATAAATAAATAAATAACGTCCAACAGCAATGGAATGATTGTTACATTAAGGTACATCCACATAATACAATACTATGCAGCCAGTAAAAGGAGTTTGGAAATGTCCAGAAAAAGCAAATCCAGAGACAAAAAGTAGGCTAGTTGAGGGCTGGCGGAGGGGGGGATGGGGGGCAGGGTTGGAAGAAAATGGGGAGTGATGCTCATGGGTATAGGGCTTCTTGGGGGTGATAAAATGTTCTGAAATTATACAACTCTGTCAGTATTCTAAAAACCATTGCTCTGTATACTTTAAATGGATGAAGTGTGGTGTATGAATATGTCAATAAAGCCGTCATAAAAAACGACGGTTTGGGAGACCAATGACGTAGAGAAATGCTCAATATAATGTTATGGGGAAATGGCAGGTTTTAAGACATATTATTTAGTAGGATTCCACTGCACAACCCTCCCTCCCTCCTTCCCTCTCTCTCTCTCTCTTTCTTCTCGGTTTACTGCTTCTGTTTCTACCACCACTGCTGCGACTGGTGACCATTCACTGAGCACTTAAACTGTGTGCCAGCCGCTGTGGTAAGTTAAGAACCGCACATGCGTTGCTCATCTACTGTCAAAACGGTCCTCAGAGACTAATACTACTACAAAGAGGGAACGGACCGGGCCACAGGGAAACAGAACAGACCGCGCCTGAGTTCACACATGTGGTATGTAGGGTCCAGCAGACATTCAAAACCAGGACCGTCAGACCAGAACCTGTGCTCTCAACCACAGTGCCACAGAACATGGTGGCCGATGGTTTCCAAAGTCGTGAAAGCACAGGTGACCTAACCTTCGTCACCTTGGTTGCAACAAACCTGCGTTAATTTTCAGGCCATGTGAGGAAAAAGAAATATATGTCATTTTTCCAAATAAAAGTAAGAAGTTCTGAGCACGTGCCTTCCGCGGTAGGCCCAGGGCACAAGCAACACCTTGAACACACAACACCGCACCAAACTATTTCCAAGAGGGAGATGAGCAGTGAGGCAAAACGCTGTAAAAACCAAATTAATTAGTCATGGCTCAGAAGAGAGTCTTACAGCTGGAAGAGGCAAGGCCTCTAGGCTAGCTGGAAATTTAGGCCAATACTTTCCTTGACCAGACTTCGCACAGTTGGAATACGGTATCTGCTTAAATTGTCCCCGGGGGGCCTCTGCTGCTGAGGCACCTCATTCCAATTGAGACCCAGAGGTGGGTGCCCCTTCCTCACAATGAACTCTCTACATGGGGCGTGTGAGCTCCCCAACTATCCGGAGGCTGGCATCGTCGACTCCCACCGTCCCTGATTCTTCTCCGGGGGACAGCAGCTCCCTGTACCACTTCTAGAAAAAAATGATGTCCCGCTCTGCTACATGCTGGTCTCCGTCCCCCAGCTCCCTGCGCTTCAGACTGTGCGAACTTGCATGGCTACTACACCACCAAGGGCAGAGCAAGGACCCAGGACCTGGACAGATTCACTCCACTTCCAAGGGGCTACCAGGTAAGAGGCCCCCTGAAGTCGGCAGGTCTAAATGTGTCATCTTACAAACGCAGAAAGTGGCCGGGTGGATGGCCACGCAACTCATTCTAGTTCCATGGTGACACTGACACGCTGACTCCAATCTTCCGAGCAAATACGTTACTGGATCACACGGAACGTGTAGCTAACTAAAAAACTCCAGGTGCTTTCCAACTGTAAAAAGTTAAGAGTCCTTCCCGTTTTAAGGAAAAAGAGAAGAAACAGGGACAAAATAAAGTCACACAGATGTGTTGATTCTTCCAGTAATTCCTTCTGGCCATCGATGATAACGCTATACTTCTCCATGGGGTGGTTGGAGATAGTGTCATCCTAAGTTCTCCTTGGAGGAAATCCCCATGGCTTAGTGACGAGTCTTACTTATTAATCAACCGGAGCAGCACAGCCCTATTTTTTCAAATAATTTCCAAGTCAACACACCCAGCAGCCCTAAATCACCACTTTTCTCCTGTCCTGCCCCCAGAGGGAGGGATGTTTGATGTTACAGCGAGTGCCCTAGCTTTCAGGGAGAGATGGCTGTAATCTAATTCCACAATTTGTCAAATAGGACATTTTCATTGCAGCTGGACCCAGCTGGAAATGAATCTCTCCCACACACATCCCAACAGAACATAAAACATAAAAGGCATTTAAAAGAGAAAGAGAAAGAGAGACAGAGACAGAGAGACAGAAACAGAGATTGATTGCTTCATCAAATCAAACTGAACAGGCATGAAATAAAGCCAGTACCACTGCCAAGGGGATGCTGACCCCTACCACCCATCTAATAATGGAAGTTTCATATCACCCTGTACTTGCCCACCTCGGGCCTTTGCTCAAAGGTATCTTCCATCTGGAATGTTCTATTCATCTCTCCTTCATGGTGTAGGTCAGAGAGAACCTTCCAACATCCCTCCAGGTGGAACTAGCTGTGTCCTCCCGGAGCAATCCCATCACCACAGCACTGACCACGGTCTGGGCCGTGTTACAGTTCACTCTGCACCCTGCCCCAGTCCTCATTCACCTGTGAACACCGCCAGAGCAAACACCACGTCCAATTCATTCTGTCACCGTCTCCCCAGCATCTACCACAGACTAGGCACACAGGAGGTGCTCAAATGATGTCAGAATCAAATAAAACGAACTTAGTGTGATGTGAGGCCTTCCTGAGAGTTTACGATTTATATTGCCAAAAAGAATCTGTCCTGTGGGTAGGCTTTATGATGGATCACTGTTTCCATTCCCACGGTAACGGTGTATATATGTCTGTAAGGGAGAGAGGGAAGAGTACAGGGCTCCATCAAATAAATCCATGGTTTATTTTTTGTCACCTTCTGGGAATTCTGCCTGCCTTTACGTACATCCATTCTGAGCCCAAAAAGTACCCCAGATTGAAGAGTATACATGAAACCATGAAGAATAATATGTTGAATCCAATTTTGTACAAGCTATGGGGGTGAGAGGGGGGTGCTCCTGAAGGTGCAGACAGACCTACTTCCACTTGGACTTCACGTGTTTCCCCTGCAGCAGCCCAAAACGAGCTTTGGCAGCAGAAAGATCAGGGTTCAAAAGTCGCCTCTGCCACTTTTTTTAGCTGTGACCTCGGCCAGACAAGTCTCGCCAATACTCACTTTCCCTAGCTGCAAGATGAGGGAGACATGACTTCCCAGCAGACGGATGTAAAGGACAGACAAGATATAAAGGGCCCAGAACCTAGTGGGCACACATGCGATGGCAGCTAACCAAACTGTCAGTGTGGGGGGTTCCAGGGTTAAGGAGGAGGGGAGGGATGTTTTAGTTAAGGCAGAAGACGGCTGTGGCTATTTTCAGGGAGAGGGCAAGGAAGGTCCCTATCCCCACCTGGACCACACATCCTAGGTCAGCTGACACCGCAATGTCATCTTGCTCTCAGACCCACCCTTCTGAGCCATGACGAACTGGCAAACCCAGGGCAAGGACTCGAGGGAGGCAGCCTGTGGAGAGGAAAGGACAGTGGCTCTGAGCACTCCTTACTATGTCAACTTGGTCAGCTGACTTCACCCCCTGGGTACCAGCTGAGGAAAACGAGCCCGGATGGTAAGCAAAACACACTCACACAGCATTCAAAGCCACCCAGTGATTCACGTACTCAACCTGCCAGGAACCTCCTTGACAACAACTTACACTGAGGCAGACAGGAGATCCAACCTTACTTCCTGCCTTTTTTGGGGAGAGCAGTTACTTAATTTCTGAGCCTGTTTCTTCATTTGTAAAGGTATTACAAGGAAGGTATTAGGTAAATAGTTCAGCACAGTGACTGGTATCTAGTCAAGAGGTACCAAACCCTCAAGATTGTGTAGCTAATCACTGTTATTAACAATACGAAGTACAAGCAAAGCATTTTATTTTTTCTTCCAAGCAAAGCTTTTTACAAACACACACACACCCACGATCCAATACGCGACATATCTAGGCGCGTGTGCACACACACACGTTATGCACATCGAGTGCAGGGAGGGATCAGAATCTACAAAGCCAGAAAGGGAGAAGACTGAGGTCTGGGTTTGCTTTCTCAGAAACACCAATTCCAGATAGTGTGACAGGATACATTAAATCATAGGGTTCACACAGAGAACACAAGATACTGCTAGCTACGATTTCAAATCCAAGTGGAAAAGCCTCTCTTTGAGGCTTCTCCATTCATTGCATTTTGGGTCATGGAGTAAAAATTTCAGAATGGAAATCAGGAATATTTCATTCAACTTTGAGGAAACAACTGGACTTGTGAGACCTCCTGCTTCTGCTCTGTACCGTTCTGTTACTTTCACTGAGGACACTGACACTTGCACCAAGGCAGGTCGACACCCGCATCCCAACTGGCAGTGGGTATAATGAGACACTCCAGCTCTCTCGTCCCTTACTGAGAAAGCAAACCCAAGTTTGCCAAAAAACCCATCCATACCACCTGCACTTTTTGAATACTCAATCCCATTTCAAATTAAATAACCACTTTTAGCTAGTTTCTGTGATTGCGGAATGGTACTTTAGTTTCTGTTATTGTTATTTGTACACTGTCACATAAAACATAATACAAAGAACAACTAATTTTGCTCCAACAATTAAAAAACTTTGCAATTCCGAAGCCAAAATGGAATTCAACATCAAGAGCAGTGCATTTGAAGTATTCCAGAATGCAATAAGAACTTTTCTTTCTCTAATTAAAAGGAAAACAGTTTCTCTTTCTAAATGGCTGAGCATAAAATAAAAAGCCTACTTCTCTAGTTAACCCCACCCAATTTTTTTTAATGTTTATTTCTGAGAGCAAGGGAGCAAGTGGGGAGCAGCAGAGAAAGAGAAAGAGAGAGAGAGAATCCCAAGCAGGCTCCGTGCTATCAGTGCAGAGCCTGACGTGGGGCTCGAACCCACAAACCATGAGATCACGACCTGAGCCATGGTATCAAGGGTCTGATGCTTAACCGACTGAGCCACACTGGCACCCCTCCCCTAATTTACTTTCTACTTCCTTTTTTTTTTTTTAATGTCTATTATATTTTTGAGAGAAAGCGAGAGAGAGCAAGCGAGGGAAGGGCAGAGAGGAGACACAGAATCTGAAAAGCAGGCTCCAGGCTGCAAGCTGTCAGCACAGAACCTGACACAGGGTTCAAACTCATGAGCCAGGAGATCATGACCTGAGCCGAAGTCAGATGCCCAAATGACTGAGCCAACCAGGCGCCCCGACTTTCTACTTTCTTTATCACTTCTTTGAATTGAATGGGTGATCTTCATTAATATCCCCATCTGGAAGGAGAAGCCTATTAGCATGCCAATGACTATCTATAACTTAACTTGAAGGCACATACAGTGTGGCAGGTACAACTTTCATTTCACTTTTATAACAAATACTTTAAAAAGCAGTTTTATATAAAGATCTAAGAAATCTGTAGCGGTTAGAGAGAAATGTTTTTTAAAAAGGGGAAATAATAAAATATCCAAGTAAATAACCAATAAAAATAAATATCCAATAAAATATCCAAAAAAATATGTATTCACATTACAGAAAAAACTAGTAATAACAACATTCACAAAGATTCTAGTACAAAACTGTTCGATCTTGGGGTGCCCAGGTGGCTCAGTCGGTTAAGCGTCCGACTTCAGTTCGGGTCATGATCTCACTGTTTGGGGGTTCAAGCCCCACGTCGGGCTCTGTGCGGACAGCTCAGAGCCTGGAGCCTGCTTCGGATTCTGTTGTCTCCCCTCTCTCTGCCCCTCCCTGGCTCATGCTCTCTCTCTCGCTCTCAAAAATAAAATAAATGTTAAAAAAAATTTTTTTTAAATAAACAAAACAAAACAGTTCAATCTTTCATGCTAAACTTTTGGTTGGAGGCCAAACCATGTTGTGTTCTGTTTGGCCAAGTGGCTCTCAAAGCTGAAAGTGAAATGAAATGACAGGAGGCCTCCACTTTAGGTTCTCCTCCTGCCCATCCTCACTTCCTAAGTACTCTTACCCCTTCCAAGCTGGCTGGATTACCTAAAAGGTTATTCTCCAAAGGGTTCTACACCAAAACGCTAACTTTGAGCATATTTAGATGATGCAGTTATAGGTGGTTTTCACATTCTTCTTTACTTCTGTACCAAACAGGGAAGGCTACAAAAAAAGAAAAAGTTAAAAAAAAAAAAAAAAAAAGTCATGGCAGGGCATTTCCCATCCGGAAGCACAAAGAGTTACATGCACTGAAATGAACTACTGGATGTGTTCATTCGTTCGGCAGCATTTCTGGAGGACCGTTTGTGTGATGAGCAAGGTGCTGTCCCAGAGAAGCTGAGCCTACAGGTAGGGGTCTCGTGTGCACAAGGGTGGGGAAGAGGGAACAACGGTTAGGAAAGGTCTCTTCTGGATGGTGACATCTGAGCTCTGTCCGGAAAGATGAACAGGTGCTCACCTGGAAGAAGGCAAAGGGTATGAAACAGCAATAAGCTTTCCAGATGCTTCTGCTCCTTCGGGCAGCGGGAAAGGAGGTCAGCAAGGAGCCCTCTGCTAAGGAGAATGGACGTTACCCCGTGAACAGGGAAAGCTACTGAGGCCCACACGTGAAGAGTTACACCTTCATTTCCAGGTAATAAAAAGCTGGCTATATCAAGCACGCTTCTTGGGTAATGGAAAAAGCCAAGCACGTGATGAAATGCTATCACAGAGCCCCAGCTCTTCATTCATTCACAAACCCCAGCCTCCCTGATGCTCTGCCTGCACTCTACTCAGATTCAGCAAGAGTTCAGGAAACGACATATATGGTCCGTGTTTTACTTTTAAACTAGAGCGTGAGTCACCAAATTTGAACAGAACTTCAGGCCATAAAGCAAACCACTCTGATGGCTTAAAAATTACTTCTAGCTATGGCATATGACCAAAATAAACTTTTATTTGACAATTCAGAGCCAACAGAACACAAAATGAATGAAAGATCTATTATACTTCATGTGTATAGCGACTGCCTGTTGCTTTCACATTCTTGACGGCCCTGTACCACATCACAGAGTACTTTTCATACCACAGCATCAACAAAGACCCCCCTTCAGACTCTGGAAAAACTGGGCATCTCTCTCAGATGCCAACAGCTCTCCGTTCACTGATATAAAACAGCAACATGATTAGGAACAATCACCTTACTGACAAAGTACCTCTGTCACTAAGAAATCTTCCCTTCAGATTATCCGAGTACGTATCGGACGTGCACACTTCCCTTTCAGAATATCAAGCCTCTCTCCTTTTCCTTCACTAGCTTCCTGTGCTCACTCTCATTCCCAAAATTCTTTGTCACTGCTCTGCCACTGACACAAGAAGCATAAGGAGGGCCGATTTATCCTCTCCTCCCCTCAGAGTGAACTGGGGACCGGAGCATATCCCCTACTCCCTCCCCTAATGTGAGCATTATCTGCCCCACAGTGTGGTCTCAGACTGGCTCCCTTCCTTTTCATGTGGAGACACTGATCATCTTCACACCAGAAGGACCATTAAACAGACACCTGTCATGAAGCAGACCCTCCACCAGGCATTCACACAATTCATTCATTTCATCCTCAGTATCACACAACAAGGTCCGTGTAGGAGCTCTGTTTTGCAGATAAACTAAGGCTCAAAGAAACGGAGGCATAGGGAGCGTAGCAAACTGACCAATCGTGAGATACCCGGCCAAGACCCAAACCCAGGGGCCTCAGATTCAAACCACGGCTGGTCACACCTACTTCTACTGACAACCGACGAAGCAAAAGACAGCAAGGGTCCTATCCGTGTACGGCGCATATGGAAATATTGTGATCTAAAGCCAGAAGTGTCTGGAGAGTATACAACCACCCAAGTGAAAAAAGACACAGAAAGAGCTGAGCAGTGGATTCCGGGCCCGACTGGGTGGGTGAAGGGGGTCCAGCAGTCCCTGCAGCTAGGGATGTGTTCTCTGTCCCACCCCACTGGTGACTCCTAGGGCACTCTGGCCAGGGAGAGACCTCACAGGTCAGCTGGGAACCCCAGCTCATGAGAAAGCCCTGTGAACACACCAGGAGTAACTACTCACAAGTATGAGCCCAAACAAGAGGTTATTAAAATTGTTAGGGAAATATTTCTTTTACGGTGCTGCCCAGTTGGTCTCAGCCCATGATTTGCAGTAAGTTTTCAGGATGTTAAAAGCAAGTGCAAAGTCCAGGCACTTTAATGATTATGAAGTATGACCACCGGGAAATGAGATTTCCAAGACAGATAAGGGGAAGGGAGGCCCAGAATGGGGACAAGCCGCGTGCAATGGAAACTACTCGACTCCAAATGCCATGCAATCACTGCCCACCAGACATGGACACCTGGGATTAAAATATTGCAAAAGGAAGCCTCAGAAGCAGCCCTCTAAAAACAATCATGCCTCCCACTCATATGACCCAAGATAAATGTTTGCTGAAAGAATGGAATGATCCACCCATCCAAGGCAATGATTCTTGCCTCACACGAAACAATCACAAGGGCCTGCGTGTGCCTGTGCATCACGCCACACACGTAAGGACCGTCTGTTTGCATCCTTGCTATTCACAGTGTGGTCTGTGGACCGGCAGCAGCAGCATCACTTGACGGGCTGTAAGGAACGCAGAACACGGGGCCCTTCCCCAAACCTACTAAATGAGAAGAAGCCGTCGAACAGGCTCCCCAGGTGATTCGTGTGCGTGTTAAAGTCTGAGACACACGCAAAGCAAGCTGTACAAAGACATGACAAACTAAAGGAGCCAATGTGACGAATGTCTCCAGTGCACCTGATAAGGTATTTAAGAGAAATAATAAAGAGTGAGGCAGGATGGATGATGTCAGCATCTTTCACGTGATGCAACAGAAAGATTCAGGAAACATGCAACAGCCTCATGATCTGGGTGGAGCATGGCAAAACCAACCAAGGGCAGACAACTTCCTGACAGTCCTCACCGCCGTATCCGTTATCGGACCAAAAGCACCTATGTGCATCCCCAGTAAAAGATGCTAGAGTGCCAGAAAGGGAAATTTTACTCCACAACCAAACCAGATGTTACTCGGCTGGAATAATGTCAAACCCCAAATGAAGCCACTAGAAAACACTGAAGAGGAACTATTTCTGCATCCAACAGCTCCCGTTAGAGGCGAAAATCTCCTCCCAGTGCACCGTAAGAAAGCAGCTGGAGGGCTTCAGCCAAGACAGAACTTCTAGTAGATGAAGCTGCTGGGCTTGCACAGGACAGTGTGCCGATGGTTTGGGCCCGGCAACGGGGACAAAAGGATCCCTTCCCAGTCAGGCTGCTTGCTTCTGTTGGCCAAACCAGCCTTCAATAAAACATCAATAATTAAATAGCACTCAACCAAAATTAATAATGCAATAAATGGACTGTGATGGGGGAGCTTCCCTCTTACTGCAAAGGGCTTGACAAATACCTTGTGGGAAGCTTGAAAAATGTTATCAGAGATGCTGGGTTTTCTTAACAGCCAACGCAAACACAAAATGCACGGCGTATCTGTTAATCAAGGTACACAATTCGGCACTAGAACAAGGAAAGTCCATAATGCTTCTAATATGAAATCACGAGCTCTTAAAAACAAACAAACAAACGTACAAACAAAAAGAGTTAACATTCTTCCAGAAAAGTCAACCCCATAGGAGCCACTAGCAACTAAACACAAGGCAATAAACCAGCTCTGGGGAGATGAGTCAGGGGTCAGAGCATTCCCCACACCCAGGCAGCCCCTCCCTGCCCTGGGTAGAGGGCACCACAGGGGTCTGCTCTCCCTCCTGACTTTCAGTCCTGGGCAATGGAAAGAGAACAAAGCTTGGAGGTCAAAGAAGAAGAGTTTAAGGTCCAGCTCTAATACTTACAGTAAAGCTATGAGTCTGCACAGGTCCCAGAATTTACTCATCAATTAACAATGACAATTACACACAGTACAGCCAGGATGAGAAAGAAAAGAGTAATAAAAGGAAGAACACAGGGATAGGGACTCCCTGCAACTGGTCCCCATAAGTAGGAAAGAACTACATTAATGCAAAAATATCCTCATGTCTCCTTCCTACTTGAATCATCCAGAAACAAGAGCCACTACAGACTTCTCCTGATGTCCCAGCTCTTGTCTTCAGGGTCAAGGTCTCCCCAAGGTGCCAAATCAGGTCAATGTCCTAGCATTAATGTGCTAATAAGAAAAAGGTGAATGCTGGATGTAGGCCAATGCTCTTAGGTATCATACATGCACATCCGTTCATTCTGGATGTGTCATGGTCCACTTGTCTGTATGACCCGTGATGGGCTGGGAGAACTTGTAATAAGGAACTCAGGTAAACAGAAACAAAAATACACGTTGCTATGGGCACCCTGCTCAAACTGCTTGGAAATAACCCAAAACAAGGGTATGCCAACCAGACCAGTCATGTAAATAGAGCACTAACATGTACTTGTGCACAGTAACTAGATGGAGAAGAATATATCCTAGTATCCTCCTTGAGAGGAGTTCTGAATGTAGCTGGGAAGAATATAGTGATAATTTCTCAGGGTAAAATGGTCAAAGCTCCACGGGGCACATCACATTAACAACACACATCACTACACTGCCTTCGCCAAGAAGGATGAGCTCAACACCTGCAGGGACCTTATCTGGCTGAGTGAAGCATGCAAGTCTGGGGCCAGAGCAAAATTGCTTGGAACAAGAGCAAAGAGGTGGAGTCCTGTACCAGCAGTCTCTTTCTCTGAGGTTCCAGCTGCTGAAGAAATGTATCACTCTAAGGGGGATCCCTGGTCTCAGGCTGACACCACCTGGAGAAAGAGGCCATTGAATGACTTATATATATTCATTCAACAAATATTCAATGAGCTACACACGCTCTTTAAATAGACACTGAGTAGCCAGTATAAATAAAAACCCAGCAAGACATGGTTATCCTGTACATTTTAGTCTAGTTTTTGTCTAGACAAAGACAGGCCTGTAAATGAGCAGCAAAAATGGAGGGTGCTGGGTACCTTGATGGTTGCCTAGGGCACAGGGCTGCATATCCAAGGCTTCACCAAGAAGGATCGCAAGCTGTCTGAGACAGAAGGGCGTTGTAGAGATCCGGAACCCTTCTTTTTTCTTATCAGATGGAGGCTGACACTTAACACTGCTCTGTGGTCTACACCTCTAATGTGTCAAAAGAAGGAAGAATTTCACACCAGAAAAAAAGGGGGGGAAGGGATGAAACCACTGAGGGGAAGGAGGAAAAAAGAGAAGAGGTCTGGAAAAGCAGTTGGTGCTATTGAAATTCTATCCTGCAGACCATGACAGAGTAACACAATACAGGAATTCTGAAGTTCTATAACAAAAACCACCAGAAAACTGCAATGGCCAACATTTCATCTCATGGATGTATCGTTAAGTTTCCAAAGAAAATTGCTAACTCCACAATTGCTAATTTATTTTCATTCTGGAAACAACCTTTGCAAAACAGCTGCCAGAAGGGATCCAACTCTACTACACCCTAGTCCTTTGTTTTCAAGTTCTTTATGTGCTAACTGAAATTACACCTATCACAAAAAAGACACCATGCCTCAAGGAAGACAAGTGGAAACCACTGCATTTACGGAAATAAAAGGCCCTCTGGGTTTTCTTTCCTTTACACGTGTCTAGACAAGACACGTAAATCAAGGTGACTGCCATGTCCAGTGTTCCCCCTGCTGGGAGAAAACAGCCCTGATGCTCTACGCCCAGGGTGGGCATCTCAGACCAAGGCAGCCACCTGCAAGGCTCCTCCACTGGCTGGCCAGTGAACCACGAGATGGCCTGCTCAATAGGGTGATGGTTCTCAAACTTTTGGGTCTCAGCCCCCTTTACATCCTTAAAAAATTAAAAGATCCCAAAGAGGTTTGGCACTCTTTTGAAGTAGGTTGTGTCTAGATATTGGCTGTAACAGAAATTAAAACAGGACACTTTCCAAACTCAAAACACATTTAACTAGCTGTTGCAGGATGACACTGCCACACATCACATAGCCTCTAGAAAATTCTACTATACATTTCTGACAGAATAAAATGAAAAAGGCAAATAAATAATGCCCTAGTATTGTTATGAAAATAGTTTTGACCCCATAGAGTCCCTGAGAGGTCTTGAGACCACCACAGACCCCAGACCATCCCTGGAGAACCTTTGTAACAGGGGCAATGACAAACGCTGAACAGTCAGACAAACTCACGCCAGAACTTGTATGAACAAATAAGGAAAGGCCTGGCCAATCGACAGAAAATAAAAACACGGGCTGGTAAAAGGATGAAATGGATGCCAAAATATTTCACAAGATGTTCATGTGTTTTCCAAACTAAATTACATTTTATAAAGTTTGAGCACCTACTTACAACAATGATCATATTAACTCCAAATGAATGGTACATGCTGCAAACAGTCTAGAAATATCAACTGGCAAGGGCACCTGGGTGGCTCAGCCAGTTAAGCATCCGACTCTTGAATGAGGCTCAGGTCATGATCTCATGGTTCATGAATTCGAGCCCCACGTCACGCTCTGTGCTGACAGCGTGGAGCTGCTCGGGACTCTCTCCGCCCCCCTCCCCACCTCTCCCTGCTCGTGTATTCGCTCTCTCAAAATAAATAAATAAACTTTAAAAAATCTTCTTAAAAAAAATACCAATTAGTGCAACTCCTATACTAACTGACATTTGGGTTCATTTCCTCTATCAACCACTTGGCCCGATTCCTAGGTAATAATGCAACATACCACTTTTTCAGAAATGTCTCCACAGTGTATCAAAATTGAATATACTTCAAAGAGAAACGCCATTATAAATTCTGAATGCTAATTACACCTGCTAGTCCTCCCCAAATAATCAAATCCTAACATATCCACAATAATTAATAAAACCAAAAAACAAAAATGTTATTGCAATGGACTGAGTATTTGCATCCCACCCCCCGGCCCGAATTCGTATGCTGAAACCCTAATCTCCCAGAGTGGTGGTGTTAGGTGAGGCCTTTGGGACATAATTATGTCACGAGGATGGAACCCTCATGAACGGGATTAGTGTCATATAAAAGGGATCTCATAGAAATTCTTTGTCCCTTCCACTGTGTGAGGGCCTCACAAGAGACTGACCATACTGGCACACTGACCTTCAGCTTCAAGCTTCCAGAACGACAAGAAACAAATTTCTCTTGTTTATAAGCCACCCAGTCTATGGTATTTTTAGAAGTTTGAACTAAGACAGAACTATATTCCTATCAGGAAATAAAAGCTGGGGGCACCTGGCTGGCTCAGTCAGTAGAGCATGTGTCTCTTGATCTCAGGATTGTGAGTTTGAGGCCCATGCTGGGTGCAGAGTCTTTAAAAAAAAAAAAGGAAATAAAAGCTGGGTTGCACAGAGGTAGTGGGTAGGTAGTCTCCTTCCACCCCATGAAAATTTAAGTACTAAAGGCTAGCAGAATCTTACCCACAGCTTTGCAAAGAGCTTTTGTAACACCTTTTTTTCCTGAATTAACCTTTTACCTTTCCTCTACTCCCAACCTGAAAACTTTCCCTTTCACCAAAACATTCTGTCCTCTGTTAGGACACTGGCCAGCCTTGCTAACAGGACCCCTTGAGCCTATTATCTAATCTACACATAAAAGGGTGAGGACAGCTTCCCCATGGGGATGGCCCTAGAGTTTACAGCTACCACTTATACTGAGCATTTACCGTGTGCCAATGCAGCACATAAGACGCCCAACAGCCATTATTCCCTTTCAGCCTCAACCATCCTTTCAAAGTCTCTTATACCCATTTGACAGATAAAGAGCTAGGCTCAGAGCGGTGCAGTGGCTTGCCCTGGGGTCACACACTGAGGCACTGGGGGGCGGGGGGGGGGGGGGCGCAGGCTATCAAGGAGCTCCTGATCTTTCACTTGCATCGGCTCACTTCCCCTCACAACAGCCCCACGCAATAGAACACCAAGCAACAGGACAGAACAAATACTACAGTTGGGAAGAAAGCACATATTCACAGGTGATGTTGGCAGCAGGTGGCTCAGGCACAGAGACATCAAGCATCCTGCCCAAAACAGCACAGTCAGTAAGTGGCAGACATTGAACAGTACCGACCTCATATGGTGGGGGTGGGGTTGAAACAAGCGGACGCAGTTAAGTTAGAATGGTATGTGATTAACAGCAAGCACTTGATTAAAAATGAGCTGCTCAGTTAAAGTACTCTGCATACAGGAAAGGTCCACAAAGAGTAGCCAGCAGCTGCAACAGAAGATGTGTGTGCAGCAGATAAAGAGGGGGACTGTCCTCCAAGACCGTTACCCCATCAACTCCCAAATAGCTTTGGTGCCCACAGCCACCCCAGCAAACAGTCTGCAATACCCTCGGTGACTCTGGCTGGTCCTGTGCACACCTGTGTGGAATTTCTTTCATTTCTGCTGCTCGGGCCAGTCTGCAGCTCCAACAGATCACGGACCTCTTTGACAACCTCCCCCCGCTAGGGCTCCTACTGCTTGCTTGGGGCTGGGCTCTCACTGCTGGGTGCCGGGTCCAGAACTGGGGCTGCTGGCCTGACAATCAAACTCACAGTGAGGGGGGCAGGGGACACAACACCCAAGAACTTAAGGAGCGTGGATTCTCCCCCCAGAGGAGAGTGTGGGAAATGAATCCTGAAGTTCAAGGAATTCTAGGTAAGCTTAACAAATACAGAGTAACCCTTCATCAGGGAGGCTTTTAAAGGAAAAATAAGGTCTTTGTCAAGGAAAAAGCCAGAAGCACTAGAGTCACCTCACCAGGAATCATTATTTAACCAGCACTCACCCCTCTGTGAGCTTTTTAAGCAAGTTAACTTCTCTGAGCTACTGTTTCTTCATTGCTACCTCATAAAGTAAAAGAACATACCCAGAAATTCTTTGTAAACCGTAAGGTGCTGCACAAACGCTAGACGCTGGGAACCCGTTCAGCTGTTAGAGGATCGTGCTGTGGAAAAGACGTGGACAGATAATTTAGGTCTTTGTAGAGAACAAGTTCTAAGAGCCGGCAAATTTACAAGAGATCTTGAGTAGAGCAAGGGGGCCACAGGGAACCTAACAACCAAGACTGGGAAGTGGGAGAAGGGAGGAGCCGAGGTGGGAGGCGGGGCCATCATCACAAGGCTCGGCATTGGGCAATTCTCTCCCACTGGTGCAAACTGTTCTATTTCATTAATTCCTAGAATTTTTAAAATTGTTCTTCCTTCCTGACAAAACCATCTCTGGGGTCAAACACAAAACAAAATCAATTACTTAAAATACAACAAGATGATCAGTAAGTGTTTAAATCAATAAAAGCACTAACTTAAAGAGATCTGTATGGTTCTGTGCCCTGAAGGAGGCAACGGCTACAAACTCCAGGCTGACGAGAAATCTCAATGATCTGGAAAATGAGGTGGTTGACCTCCATGATCTCTAAGTCTACTTTTGGCTCTAAAGTGCCTAGGTTACATGATCTCCTGTAAACTCAACAAGTCCTGAAATTCCTCCCAGCTCCCCTCCCGATCAGTCCTACAGACAATACTTCTCCCAGACTCTCCTTATCCTCAATTCTCCCGCACACAGAGCCAGGTTCACCTTGGCCTAAAATCTTCATGGTCCCTCCAGTATGTGTGTGTGGGTGTGCATTCATTCAAATAGGGCTCATTCTATGGGCTCTCAGGCTGTGGAATCTGACAAACAGATAAAAGAAAGTCCTGTCCTCAACAGTAACACACAGCTTTGGAACCAGCATCTCAACACGGAGGGTCCTACATGAAGAAAAGGCTGAGCAGAATGGCTGGAGAAGGGAGTGACCCCCAAACAATGGGCTGTTTTCCAAGCATCATACAGTCCTGAGGAAAAAATGAGTGGCTGCGAGGCAAAGGGGGAACTTCCCAGGAAATGAAAATCTACCCCGTCTTCCCTCAGAGGCGGAAGACAGAACAACATAGCAACTTATCCTACAAGGGAGTCAAAGGACATCAGACCCTCAGGAAGAAACCATTACTGCTTCAGAAATCAACACAAATTAACTCACCCTGGGTAACAATTTATGCTGGGTATGGAGCAAATCTCTGTCTCTCCCTTCATACTATAGTGTTTCTGGGAAAAAGGGCACAAGCAGAAATTAGATATCTGATAACTGATATTTTTGGTATTCGTACTCTTATATTCAACCCATAAAAGATATACGTATTTTTAAACAACGAATTTCGAATTTTTCATTCCAGGCTCAATTTATTTGAGCGGGCTATAATGCCTCAGGCAGCAGTGTGACGGTAAGGGCCCAAGAGGCCTGGTCTGAACATGAACTCTACCACAGACTACCTGTGCCATCAGGGCAGTCATGGATCGCACCTAATTCCTCCCTATAAAATACCCACATTCATGCAAAGTGCTTTAAGAATTAGAAAGATTTATCTATGGAACTTAGCACAGTACTGGCCTCCAAAGAGAAGCTTAATAAACTGTGGCTACCATAATATTATAATGGCTCCTGAATGCTTAGGACAGCTCAGTGACCTGAATGGATGCTGAAACACTTCCAGAAGGCTTTAGGTAAAATACTAGTTTTGGGTGGTTTTTTTTTTTGGGGGGGGGGGAGGGACAGGGAAGGGCGCTGTTTCAGAATAGGGTTCTTTTAAAACCAATATTTGCTTTAGTAATGTCACATGGTTGTGGGGGGTGGTTGCTAACAGATCAAGCTAAGTCACCAAGTCAAGTGACATGATGCGTTATGGCAGGAAGTGAAATCGACACTAAGCTCTCAACTGACAGCTCCAGAGTAAAAGCATGCCCACCACCCACAGCACGCCTGGGTAGGCACGAGGCACCAGGAAGGCCACCCTGGTCCCCAGAACAGACAGATAATGAAAGTGTCACCATGGCAGGCTCCTGTCCATTACTCACACTTGCAAGAGCAAGCCCAGGTGAGGCGCCCACAGCGTCTGGCACCACAAGCAGACTTGACCAAGCAGCAGTGTGAGGTCCTGGGTAAGAAATGCAAGCAGAGCAGTGGAGAACCTGGCACCTCTCCGAGTCTCTGCTTCTACCATCTGTAGAACGGGGACCTGAGAATCCACCTCCGGAGGCTGATGCAAAGATTAAATAATGCAGAGTCTTTAACTTCGCGCTGTTTCTAACAGTTCACTAGACTCAGATGTGGGGAGAGAGAGCCAGCTACACTGCTAGGTGTGAGAGGATCCCCTGCTCACCACCTAAAACTACCTCCCAACAGCGACTGAAAGCCCCCCTCCTGACGGGTCAGGGCACCCCGCACTGTTAGAAGTACAAACAGCTCTGGGAGGGGGGAGCTGCTGTGGCACCTTATCACATTAATGCCTTTAGGTGAATCATCCCTGACGTTTTCATCCAGGGGAGTTACCTAAAAGCAGACTTTGGTAAGGAAGATGCAGGTCCTCAGCCAGGGTGATCACGGGGCGGGGGGAATCCTGGGACCTAAGAGGAAGCCAGAAGCCCCAAATGGGCAGGAGGATGAAGAAAGGTATCAAGAGGGCAGAGACAATGACGCCAATCGTGGAAACACCCTGGGCTTCACAAATTCCAGCTTCCCCACTGACCACACACCTGGGTCAAGTCACTGTATCTCTCTAGGCTCAATTTTCTCAACTGAAAAGATGAAGTTAATACTGTTTACTTTCCCGATGCTCTGAAGCTTCTGTAAGATACCACGTGTAAATTACTCGGCAGGGAACCCAGCAAATTCTACCAGAGTAGACCTGGACTTGAGGAAGTCCACTCTATGCTGACATCCCGCTGAGAAAAATGCCCCTGAAAGCCACTTCTCGCAAGCCCCAGGTGGGGGAGAGGCCCCACACGTTCAGAGGCAACCTCAGACTTAGGACCGGGCCTCTCTGAAACCTTTGGAACTGAGAGAACACCACCCCAGGAAAACATTCATGGTTGACTTCCCAGGTTAGCCCAGGAAAACTGCCTTAGGAACCTGTAAGGTACCAAACGCACCTGACAAACTGATGCGGCTCCCTAGCCAAGGGCCGTCTCAACGACACCTGAAATCCAACCTGCCTTTGGAAAAACCACGTGCCAGCTCTCGGAAAAGATGAGTTAACGTGGCTTTTGGCACCTTCTCCTCCTCTTGAGTCTCCTTCCCTCAGGCTGCTCTCAAAGCCCTAACCCCAGAGCCCCAGCAGGTTCACCTCACTTCTAGAAGAGCCCCTTCCCGCCCCCCCCCCCCACTTCCCAGCCAAGTGTTATGCAGAAAACAACCCAATTAGCTCACAACCACGGGTGAATGATGTGGCAACAGCAGGTCTGCAAAAGATACTTACTAGTCCAAAAAAGTTTTTCAGCTGGAGCGAAGTTCCCTGGGGTTAGTAAAGGGAAGTCAAACTGTGGACGTGGCAAAGGAGACAGGAGACCTGTGGCTGGGGGGCAGCCTGGCCAGGAGCAGTCCGCTCTTCCACCCGTGCCCCTCTTTCCACGGTGAATGCTAGCTCTCTATTCCCGAACCCATGAACTCATTTCCGGGTGAGAGAATTTCGGCAGAGAGGCTGGACGGGGCAGAGCAGCCGCCACGAAGGGGCTGGCGGGCTGGCAAAGCAGAGCTGCCCCTTCCCCGTGACACTGAGGTGGCAGTGGCTCTCAGTCGGCCGCTCCTCTAAGCAGACAGCCTGCGAACACCCACACGGGCTATTTCTCTCCACTGCTCACGGGAACTTCTAGCACACCAACACACAGATGAGGGCAAGGGCACACCCCCAGCCCGACTGTCTCCTTCGGAGGAACGCTTAGGTCAAGGCCTCACTCAAAGCTGTCCCTTTGTGGAGAAAAGCTCTTTTACCGACTCTGCCCAGGCCTAAGGGTGTGACGTGACACAGACCACCTTCCGTGGGGAACGTGGCAGCACGACGACTGCCTCAGAAACTCACAAACAGACCTGGCTTTGACCCGGCAGTTGGACTTCTAGGACTCTGTCAACGCCCGTGCAGATAACGACAGACACATACAAATATTCACTGCTTTCTCTTCAACAGCGGGTCCTCTTTGAGGCAACTGCTGAGCCAACCGTTTAAAACACACAAACTCCTCATTTGGGGCAACTTAAGGGAAGGAGGGAAACAGCATTAATACAATGACATGCCTTAGCAAGTGTTACTGAAGACTCTTCAATGACACAGGAAAATGCTCATGACGTGTTCAATGAAAATTAGCTGGATACAGCGAAATGATAGCAGCGGCCAAATCTAGGTGATGAGGTTACAGGCGACTTTTAAACTTGTATGCTTTCCCTAGTTTTCTACAAAGGGAATGCATTCCTTTTATTCTTCACTATGATAAAACTATTAGCAACAGAAGTATGTCAACAATAGATTGTAGCACATGTTAGATGACACGACAGAGATACAATCAACATTATCCAGACTACAGGAAGCTCTACAGGACAAACAACTCATTTCTGTAACAGAACATTGCAAGGGAAAAAAAAGAGGGGTTACTCACAGATTAAAAGAAATTTTAAATATACACCAATTTCAACGTATACATTTCATTTGGATCTTGATTTGACCAAACTATTTAAAAGCGGGGGGGGGGGGGGGGGGGAGTCACTTTGAATACTGAATATTTAATGCTCTTGAGAAAATTATCTGTTTTGCAGATGTGATAATGGTAATGTGGTTCTCCCCCTCAGCCTCCTACCCCTTATCTTTCAGGATACTTACAAATAAAACGTATCTAGGACTAATTTAACAATTCGGGGGTGGGGGTGGAGATGAAAACACTGACCAAGAACAGATCATGGTGAAACAGATAACAGCTACGAAGACAGTTATGTGGAGGTTCCCACCAGCCTCCCTACTTCTGTACAGGTGTAAAAGTAAAAAACAAACTAAAACAGAAACAAAGTAAAAATCTACTTGAAGGACTGAGCTACTAAAGGAAAAAAAAAGAAGTACAAAAGACATGTGTGTGTGTGCACTCAGGGGGGATCTAATAATCTAACAATGCAAATAATAAAATATATGGTTTTTATTCAAAAGGTATTAAGTTAAAAATTACTTAACAAAACATCTCTTACTATGTAAGTCTGTCTCCTTCAGAAACACGAGGCTGGTAACTGACCTCAGCCTCAGGATGCTTTTTCAGTCTTGTGACCACTGACAAATCATTTTAACTTTTTGGGCCTTAGTTTTCACATGTCACAAATGAGGAAAAGGGGGTTTTGTTGCCTAACAAAGTGTTGCGTAGATGAAATGAGACAATACAAAAGAAAGCATTTGGAAAATCGTTAAGAGTACAAAAATACTGGAGAGTAAACCCAAAGCACAATTGCTCATTAAATCATGATTCACTACTTGCCGCTCATAAAGAAAAATCAGAGAGGTCAACTCTTTTTGAAAATACCAATTCTCTCATTAATCCCTCTGATACCACATCATGAATTGGCTGCCCCCTAGGAGGGATATAAATTATCTAAATTTAAACACCTCCCACTCAAAGGAAACCAATACGGAGTGGAAAATGCTTTCCTTTTCCACTAGCAGAAGCGGGTCTTGTTTGTGTGTGTTTCCACGAAGAAAGTAAATGCCAACCTGACCCAATGCCATTCCCTCGCACTTCGCAGCTGAATCACAACAAAGTGAGGTTGGCTGGCAGACAGAAGGTGAGAGCTATAGAGACCTACAGACTTAGGTTTGTTTCCTTGCTCCATCAGGCACCAGTTGGACAACATGAAGGTTAAAAAGAATGCATGTAAGGTACCCAGTATAGAGCTGAGACTCAGAAAGTGAGAGCAATCTCTTACTGAAATCACTAACCCAGTGAAAGACTGAAGGTTGCAGACACCAAAAATGACAGACCACGAATTCGGCTCAGCATCCAGATGTGCCATAAATACGTGGCACAACCTTCAGGAAATCTGGTAATGGAGGGTTTTTCCAATTGCTCTATGCAATCAGTAGGCATACAACTAAAGTACAGAGGTAGGCAGCAGCATTTGGAAAATCTTCACCAGATCTGCCCTCAACTATTATAAATTGAATGGTTTTAATATAATCTTACTTTAGTCAAATTTCTGAGTACCAACTAAGTTAAAAAGGGGGGGGGGGGGCAGGGGATCCCTGGCCCCAAGGTACTTACAATGTACTAAAAGTAAAAACATGTATGAACCGAAGTACAAAACTTAGTTCATTAGCCAATCAACGACGAGATTGTCCTAAAATCAGTTTCCGGGAAAAAATTCTATTTCCGTGGCCATCCAGTTGGTATTTACCATGTCAGGAAGTTCTTACTCAACTCTAACCTAAATATCTCCTGCTTCAGCTGACGCCTATTTCCTGACGGTTCTAGCTCATTAGCATTCCATTCACAACAGAAAGCATTTTTCTTAAGGATGAGTTGGAGGCAGAAAGAGCCCGGATTGGGCTGACTCCTTTCTAAGCTCAGCTCATCAACTGTAAAATGGGGCAACAGCACCCACGCCCGCAGAGTTAGTGCAAGGATGAAACGGAGCAAGGTGATGCGTGTATGGTGTCCAGCACAGCACTGAGCACTGAGAAGCTGCTTCAAATGTAGTGTTCGCAGATTCTGAATTTGTTCAAACTCTTAAACACAAAATGCAGACACCTTGGGAGGGTACCAGCGTTATCTGACTTGGCACCATTTTGTTTACTGGGAGGCAGTGCGTTCACTTGCTCTGCTATGAAAAATATTACCATTATTAAAGCAACAGCAGCTGCTGGGCCAGCAGTGAACGCTTATTTTGATTTGCACTTTGTGGAAATAAGGAGTATCTAATTTTATGTAAGTGCTATTAATGTGAATAAACATTACAAAGAAAAGGAAACGGGCTTCATAAAAAAAAAAAAGATTAATGAAACATAAAGGAAGACTCCCCACATTTCAAAACAATGCAGATGCTCAAATTTTATCTTGTGTGTAACTGGTCAGGGAAGAAGCCACTTAATGGAAGGAAAGCTGTCAGCCGCATCAGACCTTTATGCAATTCTGTTACTTAATGCCGGGAGCAGGCCAATCAAACCAGAAAGTTTCCCCAACAGAACCTAGCTGCCCTGCGGTCTTACATCCATCCTGGGTATCTATGGAGGATTATTTTTTGAGCACCCATGTCATCACTGTGGATTTAACCAGCAATGGGGTGTTTCTTCTCTGCCC
The DNA here is from genome assembly GCF_046562875.1 of Panthera onca. Taxonomy (NCBI): domain Eukaryota; kingdom Metazoa; phylum Chordata; class Mammalia; order Carnivora; family Felidae; genus Panthera; species Panthera onca. The sequence goes on from NC_138356.1 coordinate 72,451,052, forward strand.
ACACCCTGGGTGGAATGTTGGTCTTTCTTGACCACATCAGGAAAGCTACAACTAGGCAGCACAGTACTCTGACCACAGCCCTGCAAAATGTCCCGAATGAATACACTGCAGAAGGGTCAAGGGGAGGTGAGACTTGCAGAGGGAAGGGCAGAGAAGTAAACATCTTCCAAGTGCCACTGGGTGCCAGGCATGTAGCTGCCTTACCTTCCCCACTGGTTCTCTCCATAACCCTGTGAGGTACCGTGGTCTCCATTTTGCTCTCACGCCAATAAAGGATGAAGATGTGGGGCTAAAAGATCCGGACCCTAGTCCAGACTTTGATGTGTGGTCTGGGTATACAGACCTTCTTCCCTTCTCTGAGGATCAGCGTCACACCGGGTCCTTGCCGAAGGCCAGGGCTCAGGCCCACCCATCAGGTAACCCCAGCAACCTAGCCAAAGCCGACAGGACTAGTGTTGGTGTCCTGACCCAAGCTGGGCCAATCCAATCCTTCCTCGCAGACACGTGAATCAGGCACGATGACTCAGCTGACAGGGGGGTGGGAGGCACTAGAGGGAGGGAGCAGGTAGGGCCAGGGCTGCTGTCCTCTGCCATTTGTCCCGAAGAAAATATCCACACTGCCTACCATTCTTGCCCCTCATGTCCAGGAAACAGCCCTATGAGTCCTTAAAGCAAATCCTCATTTTGCTTGAACTAGCCGTATTTTGTTTTGTTGGGGGGAGGTGGAATCTGTCACTTACAACAAAAGAGTCTAACTTCATCATCCACAGAAAAGAGGAATTGAACCAGATGGTCTCTAAAGCCCTTTTCCAACTCTGTCAAGTTGATTTCATAATACAGTCATCAGGTCAGGTGCTATGCTGGGCACTGGGGACACGGCCATCCTTGCCCTCGCCCCTGAGCACAATGCTATGGAAACACAAGGTATCCAGGTTGTATTAATAATAAAAGGGCTTGGAAGAGCTTATACTCTTACCCACCCAGAGCACATGTGGCAGCGAAAGGGACGAGCTAGTTTGACTTAGCCACCTCTGCTTTCTTTACTAGTTGGTGCCAAAATGCAATCGTCTTTTGGGCTTCACCTCACTGGTGCATGAGGTTCTGGTTTTGTTTTTCCAGTTTCTGGGTAGCTACATTGGGCGCTCTTATCAAGGGGACATATATTCCAGTTCTCTGGGGAAAATTACACCATAGCCCCAGCATTAAAATTCAGTTCTTACGTAAGTGACCACAAACTGCACCACGACACAGCGTTGCTCAGAATGTGCTCTGGGCTGGAAGAGCCTACTGGAACTCTCAGATTCCATGAAGACCAAGTGGGGTCAAGTGCCTCCAGGACTGACCAAACCCCTGCCCCACAAATAATTAAAACTCATTTTACTGACACTGAAAAGAAGTTATGAGACACACAGAAATGTAAATTTGAGGCTAAGTCCTTTTCACTTTAAGGCGCCTGCCTCCAAACCAAAATAGAATTCCTTGTGGTCTCCGTGCTTCGGGCTGTAATCAGTAAAGCACACAACAGAGCTGCCACCAGGGCCAAAGCATAAATGCTTCCCCCAGCACCTCCCCACAAATGACCAAAATCAAATACTTGCTTTACTGTATAACAGAGAAAGTGGCTCATTACCCCAGAGTCCCAGCCCAGATCAAAGGGGGCAGCATGGTCATCGCTTAGGTGCACCAATGGAGGGACACGGTTGGGGGGTGGGGGGTGGGGAATAGAACCAGCAGTGACAAAGGGAGCACAGATGGGGTGTCTGCACCAGCAGAGCCCATGGGGCGGGCCTGGGTCAGAGAAGGCAACACCGGTTAGTGGTTCCCTTCAGACAAGCACCACCAAGAGCAGAGGACAGAGGAAAACTGAGCTGTCAGTCTGTTTCAGGTCAAACTGGCTTTGACCATGATCCCCAATAGTCACAGTGCTGGTGCTGCCCCAGTCCTCCTTCTGGCCTCATCTACACTTCCACCACCCAGGTCCCGGAAGGCACACGGCTGGCCCTGCCGTCTGACCTCTTTGCCCACCCTCCTGAAATGGGTCGACCACATATTGTCCTCTCAGCTACACATTCAAGGGTCTAATCCAACAATAATAACCTGCAACAGCAGGAGGATGATAAGAACAATTATTTCTAGAGCACTTATCGTGGCAGGCCCTGTTCTGAGCACTCAATGAGTGCTCACACAGACTCACTGAGAGGTAGGTACTGTTCCCCAGGAGGAAACTAAGACACCGTAAGGTTCAGGAGCCTGCTGGACACGGACTGTAAGAGAACAGGGCTGCAAGGAACCCAGGTAAGGGAACCCAAGGGATGCCACTGGTGCAGAGTGGAGAGAACTCTGCCCACCTCCCTAGCAAGATATGCCTCTCACCTCCTTCCTCCCTGCCCTACAGAAGACTGACTAAATGGTCAGACCCTGACATCCATCAGGCCATATATTACCAGTAATGCAGTCACGTAAGGAGTGACTTGTCCTTGAACACTCAAAACAACGCCATTTATTCATCAAATGAGGAAACGGAGGCTCAGATGCAAAGTGGTCTCCACTACATCACTTACTCATGTGGGAATGGCTAAGGCCAAGGTCTGGCTCTAGTCACCAAATGACTACGTTACATAAATGGAAACCACCTCTCTGGCGGCTCCCCTGACTCACAGACATAAAGACAAAAGTCTGGATAATGCTGGAACATCCAGGACCAAAAAGCTTCTGATGAAAGTTGCTTAACCCAGCATCAGGGAGGGCTGCTGTGGCCTTACAGTGTATCTTGTGAGACCAAAATTTACACCAGCAGACTGGCTAGCAAGACCAGGTTTCTAAATTCAGGTTTACTCTCCACTCCTCTGACCTGGAAGCAAGGTCTAGAGACAGAGCCACCACCATGCACAAACAGCTTCCATAGCCCTTTTGGAAAGCACACTGCAAAGGGCCCGGGCTGGAAGGTGGGAGATCTGAATTCAAATCTCTGCTCAATTTCTTCCCATTTTAGGCTTCAGTCTCCACAGCGGGACTAAACTAGGCCTAAGTGGGTCCTCATCCCTCATGAGCTTTCTCCAATGGGGCTACAAAACTCGAAGGTTCTTCTAGCAAGCCAATCACAGGAATGAGATCATATTTTGCTTCGCAATATTAGGAATCTCTAACAAGCAATCCAAGCACTGGTCAGCAGAAGATAATCAGTGCCACACCACTGAGCTGATATATTTCAGCCCAAATCAAAGATAGTTGGGGCACCCAGGTGGCTTAGTCATTTGAGGATCTGACTCTTGATTTCTGCTCAGGTCATGATCTTAGGGTCCGTGGGTCTGAGACCTGCGTCGAGCTCAGCACTGACAACACAGAGCCTGCTTGGAATTCTCTGTCTCCCTCTCTCTGACCCTCCCTCCCCCATCTAAATAAATGAACTTAAAAAAAAGTGGTTAAGGGGCGCCTGAGTGGCTCAGTCGGTTGGGTGACCGACTTCGGCTCAGGTCACGATCTCACGTTCCGTGAGTTCAAGCCCCGCATCGAGCTCTGGGCTGATGGCTCAGAGCCTGGAGCCTGCTTCCGGTTCTGTGTCTCCCTCTCTCTGCCCCTCCCCCGTTCATGCTCTGTCTCTGTCTCAAAATAAATAAACGTTAAAAAGAAAAAATTAAAATAAAAAGTGGTTAAGATAGAAAAATTAAAAAAAAAAAAAAAAGACAGTTGGCACGAGAGGTAGGCTGAACCACGTTATTAAGGCGTCTATTAATTTTTCTGAAAAACTGCCAAGTGATTATTAGACTCCCATCACCACTTTCCTGGGCCCCTCGGAGATCAGGGTCCTAGGCTGGGAAGTCCCAGACTGGACTTGCTCCAAGCTCCATGACGCTCTGAGGTCTAGTGTTTCGCAGCACCCAGCAAACAGGCAGGGCTACGGATGACCAAGAAGCCAGGGGCAGGCGGCCAGACTCCTACAGCAACCCCAACCAAGGGCAGCAGGTCTTTGGCTGGAGCTGTGGGCTGCTTGCAGGCAAAGACAAGGTAGTCAACAGATGCAGACCAAGTATTCCAGGGGAAGCTGGAAGCCACCGGTTCCTTTCCGCTTCTGCTGAGTCAGGGGGGTGCTACGGGTAGCCCCATCTCTAACTACAAATGGCAGAGATTTCCAGAGAGATCCAACAAGAGATCTTTGAAGAACAGAGAAAAGGAACGGTCTTTCCCTTTTTTCTTCTCTACCCCAAACCCTTTTATCTCTGGCACTAGCTATCAAGTGGGAATAAAAATCGGTAGATGTCTTTTTTATGGGCTCTGAAAGACAAAAAACAAAACAAACCAACCAGCAAACAAGAGGCACAAAAGACAGCGAAGTACAGAAGAAACAAAGGCAGTGATCCTGCATTCAGAGCCCAAGTCTATCGATTACTACAAGCGTCACTTTGGTCAAGTAACTTACCTCACTGAGCCTTACTTTACTCATATGTAAAAGAATAAGGATGCTACCACAAAGGGGTTTTAGTAGACAGTACACATGGGAAATGTGTTTAAACTCTAAAGATGTACATGAAAGGCAAACAGCATTAGTTTGGAACATGTGGCTAACAGTTTGAGCCTTATTTTAGAAAAAGCACGAGTTCTGGTACATAAAGCAAGTTTGGGGCTCTCTTGGCTTCTGCCACAAAATAAATGTATTCCTTGCTCACTGACCTTTGCTGCTATGTCCAGAGAAAACTCACCCTCAGTACCCCTGAACAGGATCAAAAGGTGGACCACAGAGCCCGGAATTTTGTGTAAGATAGCAACATCAAGAGAAGATTAACTCAGTTTTTGTGGTTTTATCCTCGAGCGGTCAGAGACAAAAAAAGCATATAATATATGTATTATACATATTATATATGTATGTACATATATGTATGTATAATATTTATATAAATCATACAAATATATATTATATACATACACATATATATTTTTTTAAATTTTTTTTTTAATGTTTTTATTTATTTTTGAGACAGAGAGAGACACAGCATGAATGGGGGAGGGGCAGAGAGAGAGGGAAACAGAATCGGAAGCAGGCTCCAGGCTCTGGGACATCAGCCCAGAGCCCGACGCGGGGCTCGAACTCACGGACCATGAGATCGTGACCTGAGCTGAAGTCGGACGCTTAACCGACTAAGCCACCCAGGCGCCCCCACATATATTTTTTTTAACCTCAATCAATGCACAGGACCAACCCTGATTTTATCTAAGCCCTGCCTGAGATTTACCTTTCTTTAAGACCACAACCAACTTGGGGCACGTGGGTGGCTCAGTTGGTTAAGCGTCCGACTTCGGCTCAAGTCATGATCTCACAGCTTGTGAGTTCAAGCCCCTCATCGGGCTCTGTGCCGACAGCTCAGAGCCTGGAGCCTGCCTCAGATTCTGTGTCTCCCTTCCTCTCTGCTCCTCCCCTGCTCATGCTCTGTCTCTGTCTCAAAAATAAACAAACATTAAAAAAAAAATTAAAAAAAAAAGACCACAACCAACTTTAGCAGCTGCTGTATAAACTAACACTTGATGCTAAGTTTATCGGCTTTCAAAATTTAAGAGAAGTAAAGCAACTTCATTCTAGCACTTGGAGCTGATGAGTAAGGTCAGACTTCAAGCCCTGGCCACAGAGGCCCTATGTGTGAGACCCCACGGATAACACTGGAGGACCTAAAAGCATTTATCAAAGACTAATGACCTCTCGTCATCCACAAAGCAGATGATGCCCAAATGAACATGGATAAAAAACCAAAACTTTCTTGGAGAGCAAAGAAACACACACAGATGACATCTGACTAGCACGCGAGGGGGTGCTACAGAAGCAGGATTCGTGCCCAAATCCACTACTTACTGTGTGTGTGCCCTTGGGCAAAAGAGTCACTGTTGGAAGATGGGGTCAATGATAACAGCAGGGCACATGTAAGCATTAAGTAATCGTATGCATGGGGTTCCCACATAGTAGGAACGCTAATAACTGGTAACTATAGTCATTATGGAAGAAGCTTGGATAATGGATCTACATTCCACACCACTCATTTCTTCATTCAAACATTTCTGTGGCTTCCGAAAGAACTAAACACATCTCGTGTGTTAAAACAAGCTAACTTCTAGTGCAAGACCCACATTTGTCAGGCCCCATAAGAAAACTTTTAGACTATGCACTTCATGAGGGCAGGGATGATCACCTTAGTATCCCTAGGGCCTAACACACTGCTGGGCACCGGACAATCTGTGTACTGAATGGATGGTAATTTGAGTGATTCAGCTTGCATTGCTGGGGTGAACATCCTATATCATTTCCCCCACCTGTGAACTGCCCCCTCCTACTCGATTAAGAATGACAACCTTATTTACCTCTTTCGCAAAGACCATAAGTTTCTCCATAACACAATCCAGACAATTCCAATATCTCAGCTAGACTGAGCAAAATGATTTGTGCTCCCCAGAAATGCTTTGAGTGAATGCTATTCCCAGACTACGCCCAAATAAGTTGCCACATCTGAATCTGAAAAACCATACCCAAGTCTCTAAAAGCACAGGGAAAAAAAAAAAAAAAGGTAATGTATTTAAGTATTACTATTAAGAACTCCCTGGAATGTGAACATGAAAAAAAACTAAGCCACTTAGGAACTTAGGCACCTCAGTTTCAGAAGATCAAAATCAGAAGGTACAATGAAAGTGAAGCCTCGTACATTCTCTACAAAGCCAACGAACTATATCTTTGCAGATATTTAGAACATCTATCTTATGTCATAATTGTTTAAGGACTTCCTAACTCTATTTACTTACTAGCCATCTGACCGTGGGGACAAATCACTTCATCTCTCTAGGCCTTAATTTTCTTCTCTGTAAAATGGGACACAAGTGTCCCTCTTCCATAAGACACAAATGAGGCTCAAAAGTTCAATAAATGGGCAGAACATGTCCCCTCCATCATCACAAAAGATAAAGTGCTGCCCCAATATTAAATAACCAAGAGGACCTTCATTTATCATGTCGAATCTCCCTTTCACCAAGCACTAAGTATTGACCAGTCTAAGCCTTTAAATGGAGAGCGTCTCCCCCCACAGTGGTCCTGGAATGCCGGCTTCCCTTCCTTTCTCAGCAAAACTGTCTTCTCCTAGTAATTTACTCATAATTTCCAAATGGTCACGAGTAAAATGGCACACGTCACTGTGCTCTGCTGAATAAGCAAAACACTGTCTTTTTGCCTGGAAAACACTCAGACATCAGGATGAAACCCAGGCAGCTAATCCATGCCTGCCTCCCAAAGGCAGACAAGCATTGTGTTCCGTTAACTCCCAAGGTCAAGTGGGACCCTTTGCCCCCCAAATGGTGAGGGAGCAAACTCTTCGCCTCTTTTCACTACACATTTCTGATCCATTTCCTAGAGGGCTCATCACAGAGAGATTTAAATAAAAGCACCAATATCTGCAAAGCCCAGCACAGGCTTTGCCAACAGGACATACCAAAAGGGGGAATGTGGGTTAATTTAGGGTTCCAAGCTTAAGGAGCTATAGTTTTTTAGTTGAGACTTCTGTAGGTTGATTAGGAACCTAAAGAGCAAAAAAAAAAAAAAAAAAAAAAAGTTTGTAAATAAACAGGAAGGCATTTAATAACTAGAACTAGAACATTTTTTACAAAGAATTCCAAACTGCCCAAATGAATTCTATTCCTAAGTTTCCACATCACCAAAAAAGTACCCAAAAGTCCTATTCCTAAGAATAACCACAAAGGCACACAAACAGCACTCTTAAAGTTTCCAACTATCTCACTTTGAAGCATACGTCAACAAGATTTTGTGGTTTGCCCCCAAAACTTTCTCTAACATTTTCAGAGTAATAGCCTTATGCCCCATATTTTTTAAGAATTGAATTCTGATCCTTTAAAGACATTTGCAATAATGTGCCCCTTCCTTATATGCAAACTTAGGGAAAAAAATAAAAATTCAACTGTGCTGCTTATCAGTAAGAAACTAATACCAGGTGTATTTCACATTTATGCAAACGGCAGTTCCTCATGAGTCCCACTTCATGACATGTGATTCAAGAGTTAAAAGACGCAGATGGGGGCAATGACTTCTTGACCAGCACCATAGTGAAGTTCGGCAAAAGAATTACAAAACGATTGTGGCATTCTGACTGAAACATTTACTGTCATATTTTTGAGAACGTGGGTATTACCAGCGTACTCTCACGTGACACTTTTGAACTTCTAGCCTGATTCGGATTCCTTCTGAAATTCATGGTGACCGCATTTGTATTATGATTAGATCTATTTCTCTACCTGACCTTGCAGAACAGTATTCATTTAAAAAAAAAAAAAAAAAGTGTTTGTTGTATTCACTTTTAAACATAGTTACCTTACCTCACACTAACATCAAGAGCAGCTGCATATAATTCACATTAACCCTATCCTCTCCTATTGCTGCAACATACATGGGTACAGCATTGTCAGCAGCATTGACAGCTGTCCCCCAAACAGCATTGTCAACTACTTCCCTTATCACACCCCACACAAACAGAATACAGTAACGCTATCTGAATGTGCAGAAATGGAAACTTAAAATAACGCACTGCTCTATTAGAAGACACTGAAAAATTTATCTAGAAGGAAAATAACCACTCAGTCTGATCGATGTCCCATCCTTCAGAAGGCATAAAGGATGCAAAATGCCCCTGTATCAGCATGTTCCAATTTATCACAATTAAATGAAGGACAGACCCATCATGGGGTTGAATGCCCTGCAACTCCGTTTATTCCGAGACACTAAACATCAGGCTACTGCAACAGACTGCTGACAAGTCACAACGCCAAAAAAAAAAAAAAAAAAAAAGTAAAATCCATTTACCTCTGTCTAGCTTTCAAACAAACTTAGGTAGGTGGTATTATTTCTCCCAATAAATTTCAAAATTCAGTTCAATGACCCAACATTCACTTCGCAGGGAACTCTAGAAGCATCCTTGACTGGCATCAAACGTTCAGACTAACTCACTGCACCAGGCAGGCACGAGAGGACCCAGCACGGAAAGAAATCTCTTTCCTTCTAAAATTTAGGACCTTGTGCTTCAGAGCGCCAGTTCTGTACTTAACCTGGCCTTTTCAAAGTAGCAAACCTTTTCAAAGTAGCAAAGCCTGTACAAGAGCAGTTTGCCCACATTAGCCCAAGCTTCTAAATATGACAGAAGGGCTGGCTGTGGTAAGCTTATATCAGAGAGTTCCCCAAACCTCAAATAAACCAACCACAAGATAATCCACCCAGGAAAACGATCTGCCTTCCTAGGTTCCCCCAATGCTGTCTTTTCCTGTTGAAATAGGCTTGGCTGGTTGGAGGGGAGTGGTGCTTTATGACACTTGCAGATGGTGCAGAGTTCCAGGACAAATGTCCTATTTTTATTGAGGTTCAGAGGCTTCTGCGGCTCTTGGGCTTGCGGGTTCCTCCCTACCTACCCACTGTGCCCTATCACTCATTCACTTCAATTTTAAAGGAAATGGCTCTGTCCTTGGCCCTGCCCAGGACACCCACAATGCCTCCCTGGAGGGTCTAGATAAGCTGAGCTGTTCTTCTGCAGTCTCGGGGCCCCCCTTTCTCCTGTTCTGGCCAGCTCTTCCCGGCAGCCTCAGGTCTCCCTTCACAGCTTATGAGTGCCCTGCGGGCCAAGTCCTGCTGGCGCAGCAGCCTTGGCAAAACCAAACCCTCGGGTGAAGGGAGCCCGGTGGGGACCTGTCTGCACAGATCTCTCTTTCCACCCAGGGTTTAGGAGATTGAATGGGTTGGAATCCTGGGGTGGAGGCAATCTCAGCCTGAGTTTCCCCTCATTCCTTTGGGGTTTTTCCACCGGCCCTTGCCTGTGCAGCTAAGCCTGCCTGGCTGAGCCGTGCCCTGGACAGGGGCATCCACTGACCATCTCCCAGTCCCTTGCTGGTGACCTTGGCCACGTTGCTTGGCCTCCCTCTGCCCTCTTGCCTGACACCACCCACTTCGCGGGTTAAGACAGGGTCAGAAGGATGTGGAAAGCGCCTAGCAGACTGTATGGCACCCATGAAGGATCCAAGACAGGGAGAGGACTTCCCTCTTCTTTTTTCTAGAGGTGTCAGGAGCTCGCTCAGTCCTCTCCCCACCTTCAGCCCCCTCCCATCTTCAGCCCCGAGGGGTGGGCGCCCCGAAAAATGGGGCAGGGGGCTGCACATCTTTAACTCCCCTCTTCACCTGGAGTGGGGGTGGGGGGGTTCCGGAGGGGGTGTGGCTGCCCCGGCCCCCAACATCCCCTTCCTCCCTGCTCAGAAATCAAACCGATCCGACCGCGAGCGGGGGCAGCCGAGGCTTCCCGGCCGGCGGGCCGGGGTCCCCGGTGGAGCGCGCCGGCCTCGACCTACCTCCTCCAGCAGCGTGACGGTGTTCCTGCAGTTGTGCAGCCGCGTGGTGAAGCTGGACGTGGTGGGCGAGTTGTAGTCCTCGGTGGTCTCGGCGATGAACTCGGAGACGGAGATCTGGTCCGGCATCCTGCCGGGGGGGCGAGACACAAGCGGGGGCGGGGAGTGAGTCACGGCGCAGGCTCCCGGGGCCGCGGGCCGCCCGGCGGCTCATGAACGCCCCGCGCAGCCCGCCACCCGGCGCCCGGCCTGGCGCGGCTCCCGTCCCCGGCGGCGGCGGCGGGAAAAAGAGCGGGCGGCGGCGGCGGCGCTCGGCGCGGGGCCCTTCAAACTCCGAGCCGCGCGCGAGGCTGAGGGCTCTCTGGGACCCGCCTCCCTGTGCTCATGCCGGCGGCGGGGGAGGGGGCGCGGCGCTACGAGGGGGCTCGGGCCGGCCGGCGCTGCCTCCTGAGACGCTCTGACAGGCGGCGGCGAGCACACCGACTGACTGAGCGCACACTCCCGCGGGCGGGCGGGCTGGCGGGCGGCGGGCAGGCGGCGCTCCCGCTACAGTCACGGGGACAAACAAGGAAGTGCTCTGCGCACGCGCCACCGCCCCCCCCGCCCCGCCCCCGGCCGCCCGCGCCCCGCCTCCACCCGCGCGCCGTCTCCGCCTCCGTCCCCGCCCCCGCCGGCGCGCCGCCTCCCGGGCCGCGTTCCGATGCGGGCGCCAGGGTGGGGGGCCGCGGGGCTTGCGGGGCTCCGGAAGCCCGCTCCCCGGCGCCGCCCCCGGAGCGGTTACTTCAGCAAGCTCGTTACGCCAGCGTTCTGCGAGAAGAGGGACCAAAAAAAGTTGCGCGCGTTCTTTTTTAGTCCCGAGTGGGTGCAGGAAGCGAGGCCGCGAGAGCCGCCTCCTGCTGCGAGGGCCGCAGGCCGAGCGAAAAGGGTGCGGGCGCAGGGTCGGCCCCCGGGGCCCGGAGCGAGGAGCCGCCCGGCGCCCCGGCTTGCAACCGCGCTCTCGCTGGGCTCCCGCCCAAGGTCTCCGTGCAGGGTGCTCCCCGCCGTTGGAAGGCGAGTTCTGTGCGGTTTGCTTGGGTTGCTAAAATGCTAAGACAAATGAAAGGATTTTTGCTTTTGTACAATTTTCTAATCTTCCATTTGCACTATAATTTTTTTTTTTTTAACCCGCAGGACACATGAGGGTCAGGAGTGCAAAAGGCATTTCCGGAGGTGCAAATGGCGTACAACGCTCAGCAGATGCCAAATTTCAGCGGAGAAAGCACCAACAGATTGCTCATTCCCTGGTCCCGGCAGATGGCTATTTTAACTAGCTCAATCTACTTAGGCCAAAGAATCCATTTAATTTCTCACCACTGATTGCGGATAAAATTGGTTTAAAAAAAAAAAGAAAAGAAGAAAGCCAGGCCCTTGGGAAGCTTCCCACGGATCGGTTCCTGTACTTGGACTCAACAGGAACCGCCTTAGAAAGTCATCTCCAAATGCGCCCCCTTAGGGCGGAAGGTTGGCCCTGTGGCCTCCCCTAAGACTGGGTTTCTGCCATCTTGTATGGTTAAGTGGTCCCTGGTCCTTACCCACAACTACAATGGCGTGCCCAAGGCAGAGACCTTATCTAGCATTGGTCCTGGCACAGAGAAGTAGCCTAGTGTCATATGCCAGGGCATCACCCCACTGTCAGCAAATAGTTACTAATGGCCTACTACATGTCCTGGAGATTCGGTAATGACAGTGTCCCTGCTCTCATGAGCTTACCTTCTGGTAGGGAAACAGACAACCAACAAATACGTGATAGGAGTGGAGTGCATATACAATAAAGTGATGGAGGCGCCAGGGTATAAGGAATGATGAGAGAAGGCCTCTGTGACACGGTGACATCTTGGGCAGAAAAGGAAAGAGAAGAGAGGCTGAGTTCCAGAGATACCCTGTTGGCTATGGGATCTAGGCCTTTAGTTGCCTCACATGAAGATGAACCAATTTTTACTCCATGAGGCTGTTAAATAATAATAGATGAGAGGGTGCCTGGGTGGGAATCCGTTAAGCATCCGAAGCTTAGTTTTGGCTCAGGTCATGATCTCACAGTTTCGTGAGTTCGAGCATCTCACAGTTTCGTGAGTTCGAGCCCCGTGTCAGGCTCTGTGCTGACAATGCGGGGCCTGCCTGGGACTGTCGCTCTCCCTGTCTCTCTGCCCCTTCCCCACTTGCACTGTCTCTGTCTCTCTCGAAATAAATAAACTTTACAAACCTCTGCTACCCCACAGACCAGTTGAGTAGAAAACCCAACACTAAGATTTCCATTCACTCCAAGAAGGTCTTCCTCGAGGCTGGAAGTCAGTTTTGACTTTGACTTTGCATTTATTCTATTCTCCTCTGTATTGCAAGTGACCTAATGCCTGTTGCTTCCTCTGGGCTGGGTTGCTCCTTCCATTCTAAATGTGTGACGTATACGAACACTTGATAAACACGAGTTGTTATTAAAAGACCGAGAGTCAGTCAATAATTGCCTCAGTTCCCAGAGCCCTGGGTTCCTGAGCTTTCTCTCCTAATAACTGATACTGTCACCTTGGGCCTCAGTGCCATCACCTGTAAAATAAAGGGGTGAGGGTGCCACAATGATCACACAGATCCCTCCCAGCTGGAGCTGAGTCTGTGTATACCCTTGGCCTGACAATGGAACGAATAAAGTTTATTACAAGAAGCTAAGCTAACTGCGATGGCAAACAGCCAGGGATTTCTTTCGTGACTGAATTCACAGGAGAGCTCAAAATGCTACCATCAGTTGTCTTGGTTTTACTTGCACATTAGTTTATACGGCTCCTCCTCCCCAACTCCTCTGGCCAGGAAAGGAATAGTGAACAATGAGATATTGTGCCCCGGTAAGTATATACCTCCTCAGACTGGTCTGCAATTAGAATTTCAAAGGTTCACACCTCTACCCACCATTTCTGGGGTTCATGGGCCATAATCCTCTTTAAATTTGAAACCGTGTCCCAGTGCAGGCCATCTGCACCTCTCATTTTCTCGAATACCTTGAAAACCATTCCTGGAGATCTGAAAGCAAAAAGGATGTAAGCAAAACTTAAAACGCTGGATTTCTTTGTGTGGAGCTGCTCGGAAATACACATCATCCTGTTTCAGAGCCAGGAAACACACACACGCATATGTGTACTTACGCATGCCCGGCTTTGTGTAAAGCACTTGTCGTCTTTGTCGTTATCATCATCCCCATCAGGGCGTGTTCACACTCCTCATGCAGTTTCTTACTCTGAGCCCTGCTGACTGGGGTAAGACAGTGGTCCTTGCAGCATGCTTTCTGTCTCCTTGCAAAGACGCAATAAGAAGAGCTGTGGCCTATCTTCATGGACAGCGATGGCATTATCGCCCCCAGTGTCATCAGGGAACCGGCGGACTTCTATTTCCAAGTACAGGCTTTACTCCGGCCTGCCAACTAACAACCAAGGGGGTGTATGTGCAAGATGGCCAACAACATACCAGGGAAGGGAGAGTAGGGGTGGGGAGTTTGCGGTGCTCCCTGAGCGTCAGAAACTAAGAGGAGCTGTTAGTGCTCTGATCGAGAGTGCCAGTCAACATCCCAACCCGACGGGATGGAATTTACAGCATTCATCAAAGGCTTCCAATGCCTTCATGGGACAGGAGCAACAGTGTAGGAAGAGAATATGCTCTGTGTTACGTGGACCAAGGCTGGAATCTCTGTTCTGTTGGTTATCCGCCTCGTCTTCTCAAATGCAAAATTAGCACAATAATAAAACTACACTACAGGTTGTTAGGTGAAATAAAATGAGAGAATGTGGATAAAGTGGTTGACACATAGTGAATAATCAACCAATGTTAGTTCCCTTTGAACTCCCTTTTTATGTGAAGTATGACTAAAAATACATCTCTTTTCATTCCGGGACTCAGATCTCTAAATTAGTCAGTCACCTGGAGGAGGAAAAAGGAGGTGGGGGGAAGGCCACATAGCAATTCCAAAGTATGAGATCTCAGATTTGAGAATCATCTTCAGAGACCTAGCTTATTCTTGTAAGTGTCCTTTGTGAAGTCAAATCCATTAGTGATGGTTTTGGACTTTGGAAGTAAACAGACAGGATCTAGAGTCCAATAGAATGAATACTAATCAGGATCAGAAATGAGTTAGGGCCATAAAATAAAAGCTTCATTTTCATGGAACATAGTTCCTGTAAAGAAGGACATTCTAAGCAAGGCAACTTCTAGAGGATAGAAGAGCGCATTTATTTTGCAGGAGCATGAGTTCTAGCTAAGAAAGATGTGGACTCATATCTCTGCCACGTAGCAGCTAGAAGACCTCATTGAAGTCATTCACTTCTCTGGGTCTCAGTTTTTCACATCTGAAAGATGGGAAGCAGGGATAATACTCATGTTTTAGTGCTCTGAGGATTCAGTGAGCTAAGCCACATAAAGTGCTCATGAACAGACAGTGCTTATCTTAGATAATATAGTAGACAATACTTTTCAGATCATATGGGAATATTGAAAACCTTATCTGGAGATACAAATTCTGACATTCCTTCCCCCAAAATAAAAAAAAAAAAAATGGAGACTTGCTATGTACCAGACACTTTGCTAAGTGAATGGAATTAGAAGTTTGGACCCACGTGTCCTACCTTTAAACTTCATGACAACTTTATAAAGTAAGTATAATTATCCCAGATTTACTGGAGAGAAAGTTATGGCTACCGAGGTATAGAATAGCACTTTCTGAACTCCCATCCTGGGCCAGGCACTGTACCACTGGTTATGTATGCAGCATCTGAATTCATTCATATAACAGCCCTGATGTGGGAGTATTATAATGGAAACTGACACAAACGAAATCTCACTGCAAGTTAATATTCCTGAGCCTGGCATACTAAATGCAATGCTTTTGCCACAGCCTGCAAAGTCAGTCCCTTGACTGTAGCTCGCATAGTGCTACTGTTATTTTTCCCAGTCCAGGCAACCGAGAACGGATTCTTATTTCCTTATTTTACCTGATAACTTATGAATTCGTTTTCTATCATCTTAATGAAGTGCCAGAAGAGAGGAAAGCACTGTGGAATGAGGGGAGGGGGGCACAGGGAGGGAGGGATGCATTTCATTTCATGTGTTTTACTGCTAGGCTCATGTTGCCGTATTCTCCCTAAGCTAAATAAAGACTGCTTTTGTCATGTGTCTTGTATGAGTGCTTCCCAAGTGCATTCATGCAATTTCATGCAATGAAAAAAATAAAAAGCCTATTCTAGTCCCAAATGTACTTAATTTAAATACTCCAAGTAAACCACTCGAGCGTTCTCAGAAAGTCAAGAGGAGAAAGAACATGGTTTACGTGGAGACAAAATCTACTCTCTCTACCTCCCTGTTTCCTGACTGTTCCTTCTGATGGAGAGAAGAAAATCAGGCAGAGCGCTGGAACCTGAAGACTCATGGTACGAGTATCAACTACATGAACCCGGGAATATATTTCTGTCTGTCCTGTGAAACGATAATAGTATCCACTAACAATGGCTGTGCTTATTATATGCCCTGCACTATTCTGAGTCATTGCAGGCGTGACCTCGCCAAACAACAGCGACCATGTAAAGCAGGTACTTGTATTCTCCCCCATTTTATACAAGGGGGAAACCTGAGGTCACCTTGGCAAGTGGTGGAGCAAGACTGACCAGCCTGACTTCACAGTCCATGTAATTGGCCACCTTGCATCACAAGCTCATCCAAGAACGTGCGTCCACAGCCCCAGGATAATTTTCTCTCCCATACGTGGTTATCTTTTTTTTTTTTTCCTGGGGAACTCATCACAAACCAACTCAAACGCAAGCTTTGAGCTGGTCTGGAGGGCACTCCCCTTGCCCATTTCTGCAGCCGAGGCTAATCTTCCTGTGGATGTCTGCAACATAGCCTTTCTCACTCTGGATAAGCAACGGGGGTGGATGCTGGCTCTGTGCGCAGGGACTTCAGACTTGCTACACGTGGAGACACTGAGCATCTCCCCAGTGACAAGTGGCAGGGCTCAGCTCGGAACTCAGATCTTCCTACTGACTTTCTTGCACTACAAAATTCTCAGCCTGTCAATCCCTGAGGGCGCTGGGAGACTGAATCTATCCTTTTCTGTGTCTTCACCGACATCCCTGAGGTTCCTGGAGGCTCAGGCTCGGCATTTTACGAGCACCGTCTCCTGCAATTTCCCGTGTAGCCTAGTGAGCTACCATGAGAGAACTCCCCCATGGGCACAAGCTGCTCGAGGTCGAGGGTCAATCAGTGGAGAACTACTGTTCACAGCCAACAGAAACATAAACCCTGCAGACTTCCCCCCCCACAGAAGGCACTGCCCGGTACAGGTCCCCTGGGGCCCCCAATAAATGTGTCTGGGATTGAACTGGCTCCCTTCTACGGACTACATCATTTCTCTCTCTTTCTTTCTTTTTTTCTTTTCTCTTTCTTTCTTTCTTTCTTTCTTTCTTTCTTTCTTTCTTTTTCTCTTTCTTTTTGAGAGAGAGAGAGCATGAGCAGGGGAGGGGCACAGAGTGAGAGAGACACAGAATCCAAAGCAGGCTCCAGGCTCTGAGTTGTCAACACAGAGCCTGATGCAGGGCTCGAACTCACGAACCGAGACATTATGACCTGAGCCAAAGTCAGATGCTTAACCGACCTGAGCCACCCAGGCTTCCCTGGACTACATCATTTCTAATATGAGCAAAACAACCTCCAGTGGAGAAAAATTGTATTGTTATATGGGGTTCCTAAAAACTTGTGGTCTACAGGAGTCAGAGATTTTTAACTCTTAGTTTATTTCTGAATAAGAAACATGAGACTGAAAAATGAGAAGAACTTACAGAACATCCAGGTTTCTTTCTTTCTTTCTTTCTTTCTTTCTTTCTTTCTTTCTTTCTTTCTTTTTGTTCTTTCTCTCTTTTGACGAATGTGTTTTGTTTTCTGTTTAGACTTCATCACACTCATGTCCACTTCTGTGCTCTCTCAAGGCTGAGAACATGCCTCTCTTACGACCCTTTTCCATGGCACCATCTTTCAAATATTTGTATTTCTCCAACTAGACCATGAGCTCCTTGAGAGCAGGAGGTTTTCCATTCATTGATACAGTTCCAGAGCCCCAGATGCTTGAGAGATACTCATTGAATAGATGAAGAAAAGAATAAATGAGTGAATGAATGAACGAATGAGAATTTACAGGAGAAAGGGTGTCAGAGGAATCGGGAGAGGAGAACTGGAAGGAGGAATCCTGGTTCTCGGAGTCGCCCACATCACTGAACCTCATCACAAACTATCAGAGCCAGTTCCCTGGAAGATTTGTGGGGAACCAGGGCCAGATCCCAGGTATCTTGGTTCCCAAGGCATTCCCTACTCCTCCCCCTTTTCCAGTTACATTTCAAAGAAGGGTTTAAAGACCGTGTCTTTGGAAAAATAGATGAAGCCCCCGTGTAAGAACCGATTCTGCTGGCCTCTGCATCACAGTGTCAAGGAACACGTATAGACATTCGCCTACTATTTCAACACTGTAACTGTATAAAATCTAGCACAAGATCAGTTAACTGATACCCCTAATTCTGAGCAAGAAGATTGTGAGTGCATGGTGGGACCAGAGTGGTACTCCTTCTGTTTTTATTTTCTTGTCTCTTTCTTCTCTCCAAAGCCAGGTAAACTGGGGAGCTCATGGGCAATCAGGATCACTGGATGGACCTTCTACCTCCTCCCATCCTATCCTCCCTTCCTCAAGAGACCCTTTATAAGAGGTAAGAAGTCATGAGAAATGAGGAGAGGGATGTTTTGTGACAACACTGGGGAGTGTTTTTTTTTTAAACAACCCTCTCCTCCAGCAGCCCTGCAGACCCTGCAGAGCGTAGATGAAACTTCTGCTTTGACCAAATCAATTTCTGCTCTGATTGACACATCCTTTCCCCCTTGGGCATTTTCAGAGATGAGACCACCGTGTCCTGAGTCCCTTAAGACATTCCCCAGTGGATGCAGAGATATTCTGTTGGAGCCCATCAGTTCAGTTCTATCCCACAGTTACTAAACAGAAGTATAGCCTTTCCGATGGTTAACAGTAAGTGACGTGGATTCAGATTTCCGGAGTTCAAGTCCCAGCTCTGCCACGTCACAGGGACTGTTAACCTGAGACAAATCACTTAATGTCAATTTCTTTACCTTTGAAAGGAGGATCAGGGGCACCTGGGTGGCTCAGTCATTAAGTGTCTGACTTCAGCTCAGGTCATGATCTCACGGTTCCTGGGTTCGAGCCCCACGTCCAGCTCTGTGCTGTCGGCTCAGAGCCTGGAGCCTGCTTTGGATTCTGTGTCTCCCTTTCTCTCTGCCCCTCCCCCACTCACACTCTGTCTCTGTCTCAAAAGTAAATAAACATTAAAAAAAATTTTTTTTTTTTTAAAAGGAGGATCATGAGAAGATCTTTCTCTCCTAAGGTTGTTGGGAGGTCCAAATGAGAGAATCCATTCGAGATGCTTAGCACAGTGCCTGGCATATAGAAAATGATCAATAAATGTTAGCTACAAAAATCATTACTTGTATCCTAAGCAGTTCCTATGCTAGACTCTGGGAGCCAGGAAGATAGACAAGACAGCCCCTGTCCTCATACTAAGGCACAGGCACAAGTTTTCAGTGCAACTGATGAAATGTTCAAAGAATTCCAACAGAAATAAATATGTATTTCAAATATGTGACCTATGAATATAAAGTTCAAAAACATCATTTCATGTATGGCTATCTCTCTGATTTTCCCAAAGCCCAGTTAGACCTATTTAAAAAAAAATTTTTTTTTAACGTTTATTAATTTTTGAGAGACAGTGCAAGTGGGGGAAGGGCAGAGAGAGAGGGAGACACAGAATCCAAAGCAGGCTCCAGGCTCCGAGCACAGAGCCTGACACGGGGCTTGAACCCACGAACGGTGAGATCAGACCTGAGCCGAGCTCGGACACTTAACTGACTAAGCCACCCAGGCGCCCCTGGTTAGACCTATTTCTATGGACTCTTTTTAAAGCTGCCAATCATCCTCAAGAAGAAAACGTTGATGAATGACAGCTATGTATGACTTTGGCACTGAGAAGGAACACAGAATGCCAGGGTGGCCCGCTCCTTTTCCAGATGATTCCACTTCCTTTGGCCTCCTTTTCCTTGTAGTTAAAACTAGGAGCCTGGGGCAGAAGTTCTCAGGTCTTAGGACAATAACGGCCTCTGATGTGATGAATCCCTTTTTGTTTGGGGTTACAACCAACCACAAACAGCACGAGGCTTAGGCTTCCGGCCTCTGCCTCAAGATCCCCTTACAAAGCCAAGAACACTCTGGAGGTCATCAGTTCTGGGTTGGGGGCCCCTGTTAGAGGCATCCTATATTATGGGAATCTATCACAGTATCCAATCGTTGGTTTTCAAAAGTACGATTTCACCTGCAAGGAATGTAAACCCGCATGACAATGAGCTGTATTATAACAGAATTTTTTCCTAATTATGTCAAATGTAGGGCATCGCTCTATTTGAAAAAGGAAAATTGCCTACCCACCGCAGAGCTTTCTTCTTAGCATATGCTATTTGGTTAACATCTTTCTCAAATGTGAACATTCCACATCACACTAGGGGCTCTAATTTAAAAAAAACACACACAAAAACCAAAAAACCTCTGCAATTGCTAGCAAACCTTCTGACAGACACATCTAGCTTCTGTTCCCTGCTTTTTATTTTACTTTCTATTTTTTGAAACATTTGTCTCACTGCTCTGGCCGTAGAGATTTAGAGGTTCTCATACAAACTACTTTATAAAATTGCTATGTTTAAGCGGACAGCGGAGAACGCACTGTTGATTGGATCTGAAGATGATTATTTTCAGTGTCTTTCATTTTTATTTTATGAGCAAACTGATTTTTTCCTTCGTATCTGCCTTTGGGAATTAACTTTCATTTACCCCCAACTAATTTCAGCATCCTGAATTTAACAGTTCAGACAGACCCTGTAGGACATGGGCTGTATTCTCCGTCCGCCCTACATAGCCCCTTCTTTTAGGAACTACCCCCTCCCCGGCTCCACGTGATTCTCCAGAGATTGTCAATCACAGGTCTCCGCCTGCTCAACCAGAGGGCGGGGCCCCGGCTGTCCAATCAGAGTATGCCAGACTCCGGAAAGCAGCACTAACGGGCGTTCCCATCAATAGGCAATCAACTCCAGCAAGGCCAATCGGGGAGCTTTATGAAGGGCTGATACGGGTGCTGGGGTAAAGAGCGGCCTGCCTTCTCTCTAGGAGCTCTAGCTCAAAGGACTTAGTAAGCCTTCTGCTACTTGTGACCATCTTTGCCACACAGGAGAGAGCTTGCTCAAGAATGAGGCTAGCCAAAGGACAGCAAGAGATGGAGGGAGGGAAGGACAGAGAGAGAGAGAGAGAGAGAGAGAGAGCGCGCGCGCGAGCGTCCTGATGACATCATTTGAATCACCAGACCTGCCTAATCTATACCATGCCTGATGCCAGTCCAGCCCTCCAAGTTCCCAGGTATGTCAGCAACTACACTTCCGTTTTAACAGAAGCTGGTCTGAGATGGGTTTCTACCAATAAAACTAGAAGAGTCCTGACTAATCTTTTCCTGGATTCTAGTACCATCTTCAGAGTTAGAAGATGTGTTGCCTTGGACAAGTGATTCACTGCCTCAGAGCCTCAGTTTCCTGTCTATAAAATGGGAGTGACAATATCCACCTCAGAGGATAGTTATAAAAGAGTAAGTTAGAGGATACACACAGCCAAATGGGAGAAAATACTTGCAAATCATGTACCTGCTATGGGTCTAGTATCCAAAATATGTCACCTCTTACAATTCAACAATAAAAAGACAAATGACTAATTTTTAAAATAGGCAAAGGGCTTGAATAGACATTTCTCCAAAAAAGATCCAAGCACATGAACAGATGTTCCATATTATGAGTTATTAGGGTAATGCAAATCAAAAACCACAATGAGTTACCACTCCGACTAGCATGGCTATAATGAAAAAGATGTAAAGTAGCAAGTGTTGGAGAGGGTGTGGAGAATCTGGAACCTCATACATTCCTAGTGGGAATGTAAAATGATGTAGCAGCTTTGGAAAACAATCCAGTAGTTACTCAAAAGGTTAAACACAGTGTTACTCATTACTCATACGTGTTTATTCAAAAGACATGAAGATACATCCAACACATCCATACAAAGACTTGTACACAAATGCTCATAGGAGTATTATTCGTAGTAATGGAAACAACCCAAATGTCCATGAATGGATAAATAAAATGTGGTATATCCATATAATAGAATATTATTCAGTCACCAAAAAGGAATAAAGTACTCATATGTGCTACAACACGGGTGGAACCTGAAAACACATTGTGGTAGTAAAAACACAAAAGGCCACAAATTACGACTCAGTTTACATAAACTGTCCAGAATTCGCAAATCGATTGACACAGAAAGCTCGTGGCTGACGGCCTGGGGGAGGGGAGGAAGGACTGGCTGCCAACTGATACAGGGTTCCCTTTAGGGAGTAGAATTATATCGGGGTGATAGTTCTACAACTCTGTGAACACAATCGAAATGACTGGTAGGTTTTACGTTATGGGAATTATCTCAATTTAAAAAATCATCACTATGCTGATGGAGGAGGAAGGTACATCTAATTCTCCATTAATAATGGAGAACCATATAACACAATAATATTGTGTGGTGGTGGATGGAGGCTGTACCTGTGAGCACAGCATAGTGTGCAGAGAAGTTGGGTCACTGTTGTTGTAGACCTGAATCTAGTATAGCATTGTGTGTCAACGATACTCACATAAAAAGAAAAAAATTAAGAAAAAGAGTAACAGCTATAACGGCTACCATTCAGTATCTCCTATGTACAAGACAATTTACAGCCATGATTTTGTTCAAAGCTCGCAGCAAACTCTACGACGGAGCTGTTACTCTCCTCCTGTTCAACGGATAGAAAACTGAGGCTCAGAGAAGTGGTTTTGCAACTAGTGAGCACAGGAGCTAAGATAAATACAAGTCCATCTGATCTCAAAGTTCAAGCCCTCGGTATTACGCTATGCTCTTCGCACAAACAGTACCTTGCCATTGGCATGGCTTGGACGTGGCAGGGACTACTGGTTACGCGTGTCCCCTCTATTTGGTCTCCCTGTCTTCAGTAACAGAGCCCCATTCGATTTAGGACAGTTGGTATGGCTGTGTGCCTAAGTCTAGCCAGTGAGATGGGCGCTGAAGTGCTATGTAGGACTTCTGGGAAAGTACCTTAAAAAGAGTTAATTCGGCTAGTGGAGGAATTCGGCTAGTGCTCCTCCCCTCTTCCTCCATCCTGCTGCCTGTAGTGAGGATGTGATGGCTGACGCCCCAGCAGCTATTTTGGAACATGAGGTAAATGAAGGATGGCACAACCAGAGATGGAAAACAGCTTGGATCCTTGATAACCATACAGGCACCATCTGGCTTTGGACTATCTCTAGACCTCTCTGGTCTGAGAGAAAGAAAGAATGAAAAAAAACCCCTAACTGCTAATGTTATTTGGATTTTTGTTTATATGCAGCTGGGATCTAGTCTTGACTTAAACAATGAGCCTATGAACATGCTGAGCCAACTAATATAAAAAATAGCTCATCTCAGAAGTGGCCAAATTAGAAGTATCCTACTAGAGCCATTTTCCCCACCTTGCCCTCTTTTAGATTCTATATTCAGACGCACAGAGCTTCTATTGAATTATTCTGAAGACAGTCACTATGGCCTCCTTTATGAAGTTATAGAATCACTGAAAAGACAGATCTCAATTTACTGAGTACAGGTTTTACATATCCTAAGAGCCTACATTTCATCTCAGGAATTGCTTCAGAAAATATAGCCACAGAGGAGCCAACAGGCTCCCACAGGATGGATTTCTGAAGAAGGAAATTTATTTACATAACCTTTGCACAATTTGGTTGAGAGAGAAGAGACAGGACAGATTCCAAATAGGCAGTAAGATGACAGGGCTCAAAGACTTCTTTGCTTTCAAATCAACGTTCCGCTCAATCTTTCCAGAGTAAGCATTTAAAATTCCAGGATTATTTTGCCTGCCAGAAAGATAAATGGTGGTGGCCTTTCACAGTGGACACAGGATCACATTTTTGTTGTTGGTTTAGTTGTTTACATAAGACAGATTTGGTATTTACTAGTCGACATATGATTTATAACCCAGCAGCAGGTTGGTATAGTATTGTTGGGTCAAGAATGGGTTTTCTTTGGTTTGTCCTTCTTTCTCATTAGGGTTCTTAAGAATTCAAGCTGCAATGACGTAAGTGAGGATGATACATTTGGAGGAAGGAGACATTTTTCCACACTGTTTTTTTCAGCAGCTTAATCTATCTGCTTTTGTACACACTGTGGATAGCTAGAGCTGTAACTCGAATATTCTTTACGAGGGTAAAAAAATTCTACTTTTATTTTGTTATTTTGTGTTATAGGCAGTGTGTCTGTGTATATCTGCAAATAAGTGAGATGACTGAGAATTCAGATTAAAACTTAGTTCTTTCTCCAGACCTGGGTGGAGTATTTTACCCTACTTTTTCCTTTTCTTTCTTCTTCTTTTTTTTTTTTAACGTTTATTGATTTTTGAGAGAGGGGGAGGAGGAGAGAGAGAGGGAGACACAGAATCCAAAGCAGGCTCCAGGCTCCGAGCTGTCAGCACAGAGCCTGACGTGGGGCTCGAACTCACAAGCCTTGAGATCATGACCTGAGCCGAAGTCGGACGCTTAACCGACTGAGCCATCCAGGAGCTGCCTACTTTTTCCTTTTCTAAGAGGAAAGGGAATATGCATGTGGATGGACAGACACACACACATACACACACACACACACACACACACACACACAATCCAGAACACAGGAATCAGGGAGCAAGCCACACGGATAACCAGGAAGCCAAATTCATGTCTACAAAGTCCATGCACCAAAACTCATGCATGACAATCACAGGAGCACCCCGTTAGCTCTCGCTTGGACCTTGTTTTCTCTTATTGTATACCCAATTCTACAAGTCTGGTGGGCTGGGTTTTAGGTTTTCAGCAAACTGAACAGAGCGGTTATGCTGGGGATAGTGAGAAGGGGCAACAAAGAAGGGGGAAAAAAGACCCACAACTGTAGAAATTTGCTAACACCCCCACAAAAAAGAAAGTCGACATCATGTGCTTGTTAATGAGGGCACACCATTCTGCTCACCTGACGCCAGCCTCAATAAAAAGTGATATTCACAATGATGAACCTTTGTAATCGTGAGGAGTTTTGAGAAGTGATGCTGTGTTCTAGGCACCATGCCAGATGCAGGTCTTTTAGAAGGGTTCTCAATCAGACCAGCAAAAATAACACAAAATAAAAAAAAAAAAATATTTGGTGCTCGAAGGCTTTGCAGAAAACGCAAATTTGTTAAGGAAAGCAGCAATGGCCAAGCACAGATTAGGAGACAAAGGGCCTGGGATCGTGGGGTGCCTGGGAGGCTCCATCAGTTGAGCATCCAACTCTTTTTAAAATTGAAAATGTTTTAATATTTTATTTTATATTTGAGAGAGAGAGAGGGAGAAAGAGTGCGAGCAGGGGAGGGGCAGAGAGATGGAGACAGAATCTGAAGCAGGCTCCAGGCTCTGAGCCGTCAGCCCAGAGCCTGACGCGGGGCTCGAACTCACGGACCGTGAGATCACGACCTGAGCCGAAGTCAGATGCTTAACCGACTGAGCCACCCAGGCGCCCCTAACTCTTGATTTCAGCTCAGGTCATGATCCCAGGGTCATGGGGTCGAGTCCCACATTGGGTTCCACACTGAGCACAGAGTCTGCTTAAGATTTCCTCTCTTTCTCTCTCTTTCTCTCTCTCTCTCTTTCTAATAAAAATAAATACATTTAAAAAAAAGACCTGGAATCAAATTCAGACACTACCATTTACATGTATGGTACAGGGAAAAAAGATTCAACTTCCCTCAGCCCTACAATGGGGCTAATGACAGTGCCTTCAGAGGCTGTTGTGAATATTAAATAAGCTAATACATGTGAGAATACAACGTGTGTATCCCGTAAATGTTCATTCAATCCAAAGACCTGACATTTTACTTCAGGTGTGAGTCTTTGTTTTTTTTTTTCTGCGAAAAAGGTATTATTATTTGCTCTGATGATGCCAATTAAAATCAAAGAATAATATGAGCCAGAAATTTCTCTCCTAGGTATATACCAACAGAAATGCATGGATATGTTCATCAAAGGACACAGATAATAATGTTCACAGAATAATGTTACAGCATATATAAAGTACATGCATGTATAAAGGCTCAGGAAGAAGTGTGCGGTTTCAAAGTAACAACTCTCTAGGATCCTGTGATACATACACAGCTACACTTCCATTCTTGGCCTTCATACTCCAGCCTACCTACGGTCCTGAATTGTACGCATTTTATGAATATATCCTTCCATTGGTTCATATATTTTAACGTTGATTTTTTTTTTTTAATTTATTTTTGGGACAGAGAGAGACAGAGCATGAACGGGGGAGGGGCAGAGAGAGAGGGAGACACAGAATCGGAAACAGGCTCCAGGCTCCGAGCCATCAGCCCAGAGCCTGACGCGGGGCTCGAACTCACGGACCGCGAGATCGTGACCTGGCTGAAGTCAGACGCTTAACCGACTGCGCCACCCAGGCGCCCCTGTTCATATATTTTATAATTTGCCCTATTCTCTGAGGAATATGATGGAATATAAATACATACATAAATACATGCGTGAGCAGGTACGCACGCACACACACACACACACACACACACACACACACACACCCCCCTGGCTCAGGCTGTCTTTCACATTCTCTGATCCTAAAAGGGGCCAAGTCTCTGGCAGGAAAATGGTCCCATGATCAGGAAGCCATGCATGTACATTCATAATAGGACAAACATCAACCAACACAAGTGAGGAGAAGCTTGACAGTGTAAGTAGGAAGGAAATGAATATGTTTACACTTTTAACAGAGCAGGCAAGTGACCTAGGGCTTTCAAATATTTCTCACGTCATCCTCAACACAACCCGGTAAAGAGAACATCGCTGTATGGAGGTTATGAAAAGTACCCACCAGCAGGTAGCTACTAAGCATTTGCCTATGTGCTTGAATCCAGTTCTGACTCCAGGACCACTTCTCTTTCACCCACACCATGGTTGGAAACCACCCGTCAGAAGAGAGATGCGCCATGGATCCTGGATGGATTTGGTCTGGGCAGTAGCTGCATCCTTGTGTTCAAACCCCAGGTCCTCCCTATTACCGCCTCCGAGACTGCAAAGCTTGGGAATCACGGTCCCACTTAATGCAGTCTGCTCTTCAGAATGCAAAAGGCTCTAGTTTGGGTCAAGCTTCTGGTCCATTGTGGCGATGTTATTTCAGCATAATTGTTTTTTAACAACCACACGTATCTGCTGACTTTAATAAAGGGCAGGTTTTACCCAACTCAACGGATCAGCTTCATTGTCGCCTGGTTCTTGCTGGGGGACCAGCACAGATGTTAAAGTCAAGCCGACCTGAGTCTGAATCCTCATCTGAGCCATGGTGTCTGGCTTCCAGGGGAGGTGCCCAACAACCGCCCCCACCCCCACCCCACCCAGCCCTGGAAAACAGCAGAAGCCAAAGGCATCTTGGCTTCTGTTCATACTAAGAGGGTAACAGAGCCACAGAGATTTATCCCTTAAGAAGACAGGCATAACTGTTCACAGCCCCATCTGCACGGCATCTGGGACTACCTTCAAGGCAAAATGTACAAGAGGCTTCTGCTGCAAAGAATTATCCGAGGCCTCCTCAAGGATCTGTCCCCTAAGCAGAGTCAGCTTTGGGACCTTAGCCTTCTTGAACCCAAGACTGGCTGCCTTACCTCCCCTGCTTACATTTGTACTGCCCCTACGTCCTCTCAGCTACAGACCTTCCCTGGTAGATACCTGAGGATCAACAGACAGAAAGGACCTAGGCAATGTCAAGGATGGTTTATGGCTACTGACTAGCATTCAGCCTCAGGGTTCTAGACCCTTGGATGCTGTGGTCCTTAAGCCCTATGCACACTCCCTGGTTAACATTCTGGTGGCCTGTAGGATGGACCACGGCCAGGGGCCCTAGAGAAGCTGAGGAGAGAGGCCCCCGCGGGCTCTGGTTATGGCTGGGGGTGGCAGAGGGGAAGCCGAGGAGGAGGAAGGCAAGTAAGAGAAGCAAGCAAGCAAGATCTCACCTCTTTCTGGTGTCACTGGAGAGGATTTTGAAAAGTGTAACAGAAAGAGTCAGCTAATGGTTCTACCAACAAAACACAGAGGGAAAAGGATGGGAAGGCCCATTACTGCCCACCCACCATGACTCAGAGCTCTGCCTCCATTATATCTCCCTCAATTCTTACACAATCCCGTGATGTCAGATGATCCCCATTTTATAGACGAGGAAACTGAGGTGCAGAGAAGTCAAATACCTGGCCCGTGTCCTAACAGGCAGGTCCGTGGGACTTCAAAGCCAGTACTGGCTTTCACCATCAGGTGCGTACAGCCTCACCCCTGCAGAGGTGTCTGAGAAACAAAGGGGACGACATGAATTTCCTCTTGATCTGATGTCCTTTGCGGGGGGGGGCGGGGGGGGGGCATACACCCCCTCCTCCTTCCTCTTCAGAGACACAAACACATTCACACAGCAAATAGAAATGTGGGGGGGGGGTGAAGAATTATGATCCATTTGGATTTACATTCCCTTTTGGGTCCTTGTGCCCAGCAAGTGTGGGCCCCAGATGCACCTCTCTCTGGCTGGGAGCTCTTCTTCAGAGGGTTCAACATGGAAACATGGAGGGGGGGGCCTCCTGGCCGCGAGGTGTGGAAACGTGGCCGGGCACTGTGCCCTGGGTGCCAGCGCCTCCCACGGTCCACACTGCCAGTCTCGGCGGACTCATACCGGGCCGGCTCCTCCTCGCCCTCGCCGCAGGAATCCAGGCGAAGGCTGACCGCCCAGGCCCACGTCTCTCAGCGACCGTGACTGTGCAGCCTGTGTGAGATCAGCGTGGCCTTCACTGGCTTCTTCAATTAAAAAAAAAAAAAAAAAAAAAATCTTGTTTTCCACTCGCATATCCAAGTTCAAATGGGGCAAGAGGTGTGAAAAGCTTCCTGAGAGCCACTGAAAAAAATCCTATGTCTGAGGTGGGAGGACTTCTGCTTCCCCATCACCAACCTCAGAGATAACACAGACAGACACACACACACTCAAATAACATGGACAGACACACACGCACACACACACATACACTCAGAAATAACATGGACAGGGGCACCTGGGTGGCTCAGTCAGTTAAGCGCCCAACTCCTGACTCCGGCTCAGGTCATGATCTCGGGGTTCGTGAGATCGAGCCCTGTGATGGGCTCAGCGCGGACAGCACGGAGCCTGCTTCAGATTCTCTGTCTCCCTCCCTCTCTGTCCCTTCCCTGTGCTTGCCTGTGCATGTGCTCTCTCTCTTTCTCTCAAAAATAAACAATTTTTTTTTGTATTTTGAGGGTGCAGAGTAAAAACAGAGAATCTCAAGCAGGCTCCACGCCTGACATGGGGCTCAAACTCACAAACGGTGATATCATGACCAGCACGGAAATCAACAGTTGGACCCTTAACTGACTGAGACACCCAGGTGCCCCAATAAATAAATAAGCTTGTTAAAAAACATTAAAAAAAAAAAAAAGAAAGAATGTGGACAGACCCATACATACCCACTCAAACTCCTGAGTCCACACGATTGAGAGGCAGACATTTTGGAAACAGCCTTTTTCACTGAAGACCAGGCACTCACTATTTACACATGCCAAGCACCCAGCCTCATGGCTTCTGTGTGAGGTGTCTTGGGGGTATGTAGGATCAGGGCCGAGCTGGCCCTCGGGTCCACCAGGCCCCCTCCCGACCCTTCCCTGTCTTCCTCTGGACTCTAGGGGCCTGATCTGCTCTGAACACATCACAGGGCCTCTTGGCCCTCCGGCCTCCACTTGGGTTTAGCCAATGGGATTTCTGGAAGGGAATGCAGGGAGCAGAACATTCAGGGAGGCGGTGTTCCCCTCCTCTGCAGACTCCCACCCTCTCAGATGCTGGCTGAGGGTCTTCTGGACAAGCCTCTGTGCCCACCGCTTCCCAGAGCCCTCCCCCCGCCCCTTCAGAGGCGCCTGGAGTGCCCCGCCATCCCTGGCGGCTTCCCTACCCCCCGCCCACACTTCTCCAATGAGTCCTTTATGAAACTCTGCTCGAATTATCCTATTTTGAGTGTGCCATCTGCTTCCTGCTGGGACCCGGACTGATCCGGGGAGGCAGAGTAAACAGACAATTGCAGTATAACGCACAACAATAAAAAACGATATTGTTTCCCAGCAAAGCACAAGAGCCCTGGGGTCTGACTGCTTGGGTTACGCATCCTGCTCCGCTACTTACTGTCTCTGTTCGCCTCTTGGACCCTCCCTTCCACTTCTGAGAAACGGGGTTCATACCAGGGCCTACCGCACAGGGCGGCCGTGAGGACTGAATGAGACGGTACAAGTAGGGCGCCTAGCACAGCATCCGGCAATTCATCAATGCTGGTAGATGCCAGCAGGGAGCTGACCGTGCAGTCCTCTCAACTTGGTAAGTGCCCAATATGTATCTGTTGAGTGGCTGATGCGCTAGGAGAAACAGGTACAGGGGACATGGAAAAGCAACAGGGCAATGGTAAAGAGAGAATTAGGAGGGACTGCCTGGAGGCGGTGGTGCTGAGATGCCTCCTGGAGAAGTTGGCTAGTGGGATGGCTGGCAAAGGGTGTCCCAGCAGAGGGGCCAGCAGGCACAGGTGTGTGAAGGCCTGACAAGCACAGCAGACGTGCGGTGGTGCAAAGAGCTCACTGCATGAGAGTGAGGCTGCCTGCCGGGCAGGGTAAGAGCTGAGGCCAGACGGGGAGCCAGGCCCGCCAAGGCAGGCCCTGGATGTCAGGCCGAGGAGTTGGTCTCTGCCCTAAAAGCCAAGGAGAGCTTCTAAGCTGCGGGGTTTAATGCTGAGAAGGCTCAACCAGGCTCCAACAAGAGCACACAGTAGGTGCTCTGCATACCCGCTGAAGAGCAGACACATCCCAGCGGTTCTACACGGCGAGATCTATCACCTCCCGCCCTCCCTCCTTCTTATACACATGTCAACAGACACCATGCCGCGATCCAGGCAGCTTGCCAGCCAAGGTGTTCACACGTGTCCTCACCTGATCTCGTTAATACCATGGCCCACAGTGGGATCATGAAAATACACCTGGTCTTCGTCTCTAGTCGTTGGCACAGAGCCCCTAGCACCCTTGCAACCTGCAGACTGCCCGTCTTTTGTACGCTGAAGAGATGACTCACGGGTAGGAGGCGAAACAGCTTCAGGATGATCACCAGAAAGATCTCCAGCCCAGGACGAGGGCACGGAGACCATTCAATCGCCAATGGCCAAGGATTTAGTCAATCGTGCCTGTGTCATGAAATCTCCCTAAAAACCCCTACACTATGGGGATCAGGGAGCTTCTGGGCTGGCGAACGTATCAATGGGCTGTGAAGGCAGGGAGGCCCGAGAGGGCCTGGAAGCTCTATGCACCCCCCAACCTGCCCCGATGCACACCTCTTCCATTTGGCTGTTCCTAAGTTGTATCTTTCATAATAAACTGGAAATAGTAAGTAAGTTCAGTGAGCCATTCTAGCAAATTATAGAACCTGCTTAGGGGGGCATGGAAACTCCCAAATTTACAGCCCGTCAGTCAGAGGTCGTCCTGGGGCTTACTGCTGGCATCTGAAGCAGGGGCAGTCTCATGGCATGCGTTGGACATTCCTCCCCGCCTTGCAGCTGTAAGGCCGTCCCGGGTCCCACTGCCAGACTGGCAAAGGAGGACAGCACTCTCTGGGCTGCTCTGTCCTCACTGACTCAGCCGCTGACTCAACTGTCCCTCCGGGTGTGGCAGCCGGAGGCACCCGGAACCGGCCTGACACCACGCCCCAGGCCTGGCAACCAGCCTTGCCCCTTGTCCTCTGGCTCAGAAGTCCAGAAGCTGGAGAAGACCAGCCAGGAAGCCCACTCCCCTGCCACCCACCCCCCACCCCCTATGGCCGTCACCAGTGATGTGCTGGAGAGACGACTCCTCTCCTCCTATCAAACACCTATGTGTTGGGCACCCCAGGTCTCAGGCTGGATTCCCCCACGATCAGAGCCCAACACGAAGACTGAAAGAAAATGCACCCAGGCGGATGAATGGGGAAATAAGATGAGGAAGGGAGGAGAGCCAGTATGGGTACGTTAAAGAGCAGGTTATCACCATGGGCAACAATGTCCGACCCCATGGAGACTTCTGGGAAAGGCCACAGAACTTCAGAGCTGTGTGCGTGCCGGGCAAGGGAACTGGAGCATTTATTCCCCAACTCTTGTCCTTCATGGGCTGAGGGTTGCTCCCAGAGAGTTAACGCTGAGCACTTCTGGAATGCAGAGGGAGCCTCGAAAGGCACAGTCCTGGGCGCTCAGCACATGGGAACCCGTGGGTGCCAAGGAGATCCAAACAGAGCACCAACGCTGTTCCTGAGGACTCCATGCCTGGAAAAGGACCGCTGACCAGATACAGTCAGTCCTCAAAGAGGGATGCGGACAGACAGGTCAAGAGGTAATCAGAGTCCAGGCAGATGGAAGCAATGGCTGAGGGTGCTTCTAAGGTACAGCTGTTCAACGGAAATACAAGAAAAAAAAGAAATACAGTACAGCACAGGCCATGCGTATAATTTTAGATTTTTGATCACGACGTTACAAGTCAAAAGGGATGAAATTCAATTTTTTAAAGTTTATTTATTTTGAGAGACAGAGAGAGGGAATGGGAGAATCTCAAGCAGGCTCCGCACGGTCAGCACAGAGCCCAACGCAGGGCTTGAACTCATGAACCCGTGAGATCATGGCCTGAGGCAACATCAGGAGTCAGATGCTTAACCCACTGAGCCACCCAGGCGCCCCGAGGTGAAATTCGTTTTCATAATAAACATTACTTAACCCAACACGTCCAAAATATTATTTTAACATGTAATCAATAGAAAAATTATTAATGACACAGTTGATATTCTTTTTTTTTTTTCATTCAGAGTCTCTGAAAGCTGGCCTATCTTATAGGCAAGGGACGTCTCAATTCTGTTCAACCACATTTCAAGTGCTGGGTAGCCCCATGCGGCTAGCGGCTACCATATTGATGGCGCAGGGTTCCGTGAGGATCGCGGACCCAAGGTCAGACAAGGAGCTGCAACAATGCCTTCCCAAAGCACTTAGGATAAAATCTAAGCCCCTTACGTGGTCTCAACGCCTTACCTGACCCAGCCCCTGCCCATCTCCATGACCTGACTTTTCAAACCTTCCTCCTCCTTTCCCACACTGCAGCCTTGCGTCCGGTGGTCACTCTCAGAATGTGCCACTCTAAGGGTCTCTCACCTGCTGTCCCCTCACTTGGACTTTCCCGGACCCAGACCTCTTCCTCTTTGCTTCTTTCCATCCTTTGTGCCACACTCCACAGCCTCCCTCCTCCCACCCTGCTCCCCGATCGCTGATTTTCTTAAATTATACGCCACCAGAAGTTAACTTCTTCGTTAATGTTATTTATTGGCTTTATTGTCTCTCCCGCTACCTACTGAATCCCCAGTCACTAGAGCAATGTCTGGCAAAGGAGAGGATGCTTAATTTAAATACTTGTTCACGAATAGCCCTCAGGTAGAGGAAGGACCAAAGTAATTCTGACGTAGCCACTGTGATTTATTTCCTTTTGCATTCCCAGGACATGGTGCTACCACCCCCCAGAGCTTGTTCCAAAATGGAAAAGGAGTGACAAGGGAGAGGGGCTGGAGGCGGGCAGTGGTGGTGGCTGCTATGGCCAGGGGGCGCTTTGCAGAAGAGCAGGGTCTTGGGGACTGAAATGGGAGTGTGCGGGGGTGGCATGGCATCCCCGGCAGAGGGAACAGCATGTGCAAAGGTGCAGAGGCACGGAGGAGCATGTTGTATGTGGTCAATACACATTAACTCTCACCTTCTCTGTTGGCATCCCCCTTCACAAAACAAGGGTTAGCAAGGCTCTTTACTCGGTCTTCCCCTGGGAATAACATGCCACCCCTAGCCTGGTGCCCACTCCATCCTTGCCCAACATGGCAGATAGGCTGCTGTCTCCTCCGGCCTCTCCCTTGAGGGTCTCCCTGAGCTCCTGCCACCAGGAGGACCCCTTTCTGGCCAGTAGCACGGGCCTGTTGCCAGTGAGCCTGAGACCCACACCCGTATCACTGACTGCTTTTGGGAAAGGGACACTCTCTTTACGATACACAAGAAGCCAGGAGGCTGTGAGCCCCGAATCACTAGGGTCCAACAGGAATAAAGCCTGCCTGTGGATTTCGAAGCCAGCAGAAAGGGGCGCAGAACCAAGAAGACCTACTATGTGCCGGGCACTGTGCTAACTGCTTTCGTGGACTGGCTCATTGAATCCTCACTGCAGGAGGAAACTGAGGCTCACAGGGGCTAGTGGCTTGCCCAAGGTCACATAGCAAGGAGGCGTCAGGAGAGTCTCTTATTAACGGTTACGTATAAATCACAGTAAGATGAAGGGAGCAAGTCAGACAACCTTAATGGTGTCCCTGGATCCAACAGTGCCTGAAGCCAGCCCCAGCTGTGGGCTTTTCTTTCTGTTCCACAGCTTATGACTGAAAGATGTCCAACTGTATGGAACACTTCTGCCAGAGAGGTAGAAGGACTTACCCAGAGGATCTCCCCATCAGTCTGGGGACCACAGAAGGACCCAGGTCCCCTGGCTCCTCTCCAGGACTGGCCACCTGCCCTGCTTATGGCTTCCTGTGAAGACTGCCCTCTGTGTACCGGTCAAACTCATGTGAACTTTCATTTGAACTCCTGGCAAGGGGGAGCCAGAGCCCTCTAAGATTACACGTGCTCCTTCCAGTTTCTATCAGTTGCTTTATCCCCAAATAAGATCATGGCGTTCAATCCAAGAGCGATCCAAGACCCAAACCAGATAGATGGGACACCCCGAGGTGAAATGGAATGACCTCGAGTTACCAGCAGGAAAGGCCTTCCCTGATTAAAAGAAACACATGTGCCTAAGACCTGCCAGAAGGAAGGGGTGATCACAACTGTCAGGGCCAACATCAAAGCTGTCAGTGTTGCTATGTAATTTACGACCCGGTCTGCAGACAACCCTTCATCCCCTGTGATAATTGTCACCTTCCCTCTCCTGCTACTCAGAGAGCCCCACTGCCGGGCAGAGGCGGGAAAGCGGGACGATGGGAGTCAGAAGATGTGGGCTTCAGAGAGGGTGGAGCATGGGGGAATTCGGGCAAGACATCTTCTCACATGTCACATCCCTCAGTGGCTCCCCAGTGCCCAGTCACCCATTCACTCAACAAACATTTACTAAGCGCCCACTCTGTGCTAGGCACTGTGACCCTACAGATGGTGGTAAGTAAAACTGTGACACCCCCACCCTTGTGGCAGTTATAACCTAGGGAGAAAGACTGACATGAATAAAAGCCAGATGGTCATATACACTCCCCACCCCCCGACACACACACACACACACACACACACACACACACACACACACAAAGAACATGGGGAGTTGCACAGGAGGTGCACTGTGACAAAGCTAGTCACGTTGGAAGGAGGTGTCAGGTAAGGCTTCCCCAGGGAAGAGCCCTTTGAGCTGGGACTTGGATGAGCAAGAACTCACTAGAAAAAGGGGGAAGAGGGGAAGGGCGCCCCGGGGGGTCTCCCTGCCAAGGGCGGCATCTGGGAAGGTCCCAGGAATGGAGAAAATAGAGGTCTGGAGGGAACCAACAGAACCCGAGTCTGGCTGGAGGGCAGACAAAGAGAGGTGAGCACAGAGATGTGGTGCAGCAGGGGCAGGCCCCCCTAGGGAGGGGGGCGAGGGTGGGCAAAGGTTTATACTTATCTGAGGACAAGGGAACCACAGGCAGGGGCCTCCACAGTGTCACCGCCCTGTCTCCTGACCCTCGGATCCACCTCTCAACCCATCAAACTCCGGCCTGCCGGGTGGAGGATGCTCTCGCGGAAAGAGTACGAGATCTGCGGGGCTGCTGTGCCAGACGCCAGGGGCAGAGACCCAGACCCACATTTCAGAAGAGACTGGTGGTCAAAGGCGGGGCTCAAGGTCTGAACTCTGCCTGTGATCCGATGGGATGAGCTGCACAAAGGAGGTTAGAGGAGAGGATGGGGAACACAAGGCTGACTCTCAGCGCACACAAATAATGGCCTGGAGGGATCCCCGAGGTGGGCCAGACGTTGCTGTGCCGGAGGGTCATTGGAAAGAGCCAAAGCAGGGGCGCCTGGGCGGCCCAGTCGGTTAAACATCCCACTTCGGCTCAGGTCAGGATCTCACAGCTCGTGGGTTCTCACAGCTCGTGGGTTCGAGCCCCGCGTCGGGCTCTGTGCTGACAGCTCCATGCTTCGGATGGAGCCTCCAGGCTTTGGATGGAGCCTGTTTCGGATTCTGGGTCTCCCTCTCTCTGCCCCTCCCTGCTCATGCTCTGTCTCTCTCTCTCAAAAATAAACATTAAAAAAAATAAATTAAACAAACAAACAATGAATAAAAGAGCCAAAGCAGAACGCAGACTCCTGCACACCCCTCTAAGGAAGCCGGCCAGAACTCGCTGGCTCTCTCCATCTCCACTTCACTTGGTTAGTGATGCGGGCACTTCCGTGTTTGTCTCCCTGGGACCCAGTACCCCCTTCTCCTGATGACTGTACTCCAAGTTTCCCTCGGGGAAGCTGCCCCTTCCCTGTTCCCATGGTGCTGACTGTACACCCCTCCCCCAGCTCTGGATGGTCAGGTGAGGTGGACACGTGACCCAAATTGGACCAAGGGGAATCGAGTCAGAGATTTTGCTAGAACTTCTGGGAAGAAAAGCTCTATTTACTGGGGTTGTTAGGCTAGCGACTATAGGCCAGCTCCCGGAAACTGCAGCATGCAGAACTCAAGGACGAAGCCAGCACAGGAGAACGCACTGCTGGGATGTGAGGGAGGAAGGGTGACGTTCAGTGGTGGTGCGGAGGGGAAAAAGAGAAACCACACCTTTGAAGCCAACCATTTCTGGGGCCAGGTTTTAGCCCTTACCTCCTCTCTCAATGTGAGCAAGTAAATCCCTTTACTGTGTCGGCCGGTCTGAACTGGGTCCCTGTCACCCAAAACCAAGACGGTAGCTATACATTCCCTTGTGATCGAAGGCACGGCCTGCCCGCGCCCCATTACCGGGCTTGGGTAGGATGGAGCGGGCACGAGGGAATTCGGACAGCAGCCTCAGCCGCCACGCCTGCCACGGGTCTGAGTCCAGGGCCTGGCACACGAAGGACACACACACAACCACAGGTCCAAACTTGGCAGAATTACCTGCGAAAAATCCATCGCCAATCTCCTCTCCTGACCAACCTTGCCATTTGGACACTTCTGACCCCTGGACCTCGCCCGGGAGAAGCAGCTAGAAGGAGACTCGCCCGGGCCACGGTCTGTGGCTCGGGCATCTAAGAGTCAATCATCCTGCAGCTGATGAAACGGCAGCAGTGATGAAGCGCACGGCGGGGCTCACGGTCCCTGCGGCCAGTCGTGTTAATCACCGGTCTGCAGGAACTGGCATGCCTCCGCCCGCGGTTCTGCCGCTGGGCCCAAAACACTAACTCCACACTTCGCCGAAGCCTGGCGAGCACGTTTCCACTTTGCAAGCTATGGTGCGTTCTTGCTGTGCGGATCAATTTTCAGGAAAACCTGTGTTGTTTATGAGCACCAAACCCCAAATATTTGCAGAGAAGCCCTTTTGGGAGTTTCTGGCACTCTGGGAACCCACACAAAGTGTTACCTATCTTTTTTTTTTTTAAATGGAGAAAATCGTTCTCTATTCATATCTGCAAAATGCATTAGCTCCTAGCTTCCTTTTAAACCAAAACCGAATCACTTGAGTATCCAAGGCTGCTGCTTTCTCTAAGACGATCTTTGTTAAGTTGTAACATTATGGATGACCCGGGAAAGAAAAAAATGTGCAAACAGAGACCAAGGTCCGTACAAAAGGCCAGGTCCCATCCAATTCTCGATCACTGTATACACGTACGAAGACCACCTCAGCTGTGAAAGGGTTCTTCAAGTAACAAGCCTAGAAATGGCATTTTATGTTGATGATCAAGCTTACGGGCCATTGATATGATTTCACCAATCTGTATTTATTGAACATCTACTATGTGCCAGGCTCTATGCCAGGCACTGGGATAACATTAGTGGATAAGCAGCCATCACCACTGCCTGCTGGGAGCTGGTGGTCTTGGTGGGGGGCGGGGCAGACACACACAAGTAAACAAATGATTCCAGATTATTGCAGTGCCAGAAGAAAACATGCAGGGTGCAGCCAGAGGGAATGCAGTGGCGAGGAAAGATCTGAGGAAGCAGCATGTAAGCTGAGACTCTAGGACAAGACTTGTCACTCTTACAAAGAGCAGGGGTTTGGGGGCCAGGAGGTGCAGGGAGAGTGGTCCTAGAGGCAGAGAAACAAACAGCGCGAGGCAGAGTCCTGAGACAGCCAGTGCTCGCAGCCTCTGACAACTGAATGCTGTTGAGGAAATGGAGCCTTTGTGGGCCATGGTAACGAAACTGGATTTCATTTTAGGTAAAACGGGCAAGGGGCATCGGGGCCACTGAGGGGTGTTAAGCCGGGGCAAAGCACGATCCCACACAGGAGCAGTGGAAAGAATAACCCATGTTGGCCAGCTTAATCTTGAGGTGCCTGCTAGACTTCCAAATGGAGATATTAATCAGGTGTTTGGGATAATCAAGTCTGGAACTCAGAGGAGAGGCTCAGCGGACACAGAGTTTGGAAGTATACAGTTAGCACACACAGGGTCTCCAAAAACACCGTGAGGTCGGTTGGAGCCAGGGACGCCCCGCTGAGAGGCTGAGCAAAGGGGCAGGGTCCCAAGAAGAAATTCAAATGGTGCCATGCAAGTCCAAAGAAAACAGAGTTTTTAGGGGGACGGAGTGGCCAGCTGGGGCAAATGCCTCCCGGGAGCTGAGCCGACCCGCAGAGCAATTCTGAAGCTTTGAGACTCGAGGAGGGGTCTCCTCTTAAACAGCTTTCCTGAGGACCCAGGGATGATGTAGGGACGTAGCGAATGGTAGGCATTCCAGGCTCCGGGGCCAGACTCCCTGTAACTGACCTCCACCTCTGCCGTTTCGCAGCAGCATGTCCTCAGCCAACTTCCCAAACCTCCACGAGCGTCAGCCGGTCTTTACAACAGAAATAATAGTATCTGCCTCACAGGGCTGTTGTGGGATTAAATGAGCTAATAAGTAGCAAGTGCTTAAGAGAGTAAATCGCCTGGCTCATGTTAAATGTTCAGTGTCAGCTATGATTATTGCTGTTATTGTTGTTATACTAATGAGAGTTAAGTGCCAACTGCTGGGTTTTGCATGCATAGTTGATCCTTGAACAACACGGGTTTGAACTGTGTGGGTTTTTTCCGACGAATGCTGTACAGCCCTGTAAATGCATTGTCTCTTCCTTATGATTTTCTTCAACATTTTTTTCTCCAGCTTACTTGACTGTAAGAATACATATAACATACCAAATACATACTGATCAACGATTTATGTTAGCAGTAAGGCTTCCGGCTAACAGTAGGCTATTAGTAGTTAAGCTGTGGGGAGAGTCCAAGGTTATATGCAGTTTTGACAGCATGAGGGAGGAGTCAGCGCCTCGAACCCCTCTATTGTTCACGGGTCGGCCGGACACCTGGGTGGCTCAGTAAGTTAAGCATCTGACTTTGGCTCAGGTCATGATCTCACGATTTGTAAGTCTGAGTCCCCCATGGGGTGAGCTCGAGTCCCGCATCAGGTGAGCCCCACTTCTCTCTCCCTCTCTCTCTTGTGGGATTCTCTCTCTCTCTCGCTGCCCCTTCGCTCACTTGTACCCTCTCTCTCTCAAAAAAAGAAGGGGGGGGCCAACTATCATCACTTATGTGGCAGATATCGTTATCCCCACTTTGCAGATGGAGAAACTTGCCTAGGACCACCCAGTAAAGTTCTGAGGGTGTCACTGGCATTCACATACAGGTCAGACTCAGTGCTCATAACCACTGCTCTGCAATTCCTCATGGGATGCCAAGATGTTAATGTCCAGGGCAAGGAAGGAAATGGCCCACTCGTGTATCAATTGTGTGCTATGGGCTGAATGTTTGTGTCCCCCCAGATTCATTTGCTGAGACCCTAACCGCCAGTGTGACGGTATCAGCAGGTAGGACCTCTGGGAGGTGATTAGGTCATAAGGGTGGAGCCCTCATGATTGGCATTTGTGTCCGTATCAAAGGGACCCCAGACAGCATGTGAGGACACAGTGGAAAGACAGTCAGTCATCTGTGAGCCAGGGGGTGGGCTCTCACTGGACTTGGAATCTGCCGGCACCTTGATCTTGCACTTCCCCGCCGCCATAAGCGTGAGAAATAAATGTTTGTTCTGGAAGCCCCTCAGTCTGCCGTACTTCTGTTCGAGTAGCCTGAACTAAACATTGTGTTTCTTCCACTTGTGTTTCCAGGGGGACCTACTGGTTTTAAACTGGTTCTGGGTGGCACCTGGGTGGCTCAGTCGGTTAAGCACCTGACTCTTGGTTTCAGCTCAGGTCATGATCTCACGGTTTCGTGGGTTCGAGCCCCGTGTCGGGCTCTGAGCTGACAGTGCAGAGCCTGCCTGGGAGTCTCTCTCCGCCCTTCCCCCCACTCGCCTGGTCTCTGTCTCTCTCAAAATAAATAAGTAAGTAAAACTTTTAAAAAATTGGTTCTGGCATGCATATGGCTATTGGAAAACCCAATCGTACCCTTCTTGCTGGACAAGAAGCCTCCTCGGGGAGGTGGGGGGGGGCATGGTCCCCCATGTGCACGGAGCTCCAGCTTGCGGCCCTGCCTGTGCCACAGCGGCTCTGCTCCCATCTGGTTTATACACTAAGCCCTCTCTTAGCATGCACATGAACAAAATATTCTGCGGATACAAAAGTTTCAAAACTGCAAGACTCGTCTTTTCTCAGGCTGCACCTGCATCAGAATCACCTGTGGTGGTTGCTTAACATGCGGAGTGCTCGGCCTCACTACAAACTGAAGGAATCAGAAACAGCAGAGGGAGTTTGCTCTTTAACCGGATCCCCAGGTAACGCACGTGCTTGTTCCAGTTTGAGAACCACATGAGAATCTCTATTACTGTGCGGTCCAGCACACTAGCCGTTAGCCACTTACGGCTAATTTCAATTTCAATTTCAATTCATTAAGACTAATTAAACTTTGGGGGCACCTGGCTGGCTCAGTCCGTTAAGCGGCTGACTCTTGATTTTGGCTCTGGTCATGATCTCCTGGTTCTTGAGATGGAGATTGAGCCCGAGCCCCGAGTGTGGGGGGGTGTTGTGTCGACGTTGCAGAGCCTGCTTGGGATTGTCTCTCTCCCTGTCTCTCTGCCCCTTCCCTGCTTGAGCACATACTTGTGCATTCTCTCTCTCAATCTCAAAATAAATAAACTTAAAAAAAAAAAAAGGTTAAGTAAACTTTAAAAATTCCATTTCTCAGTTGCACTAAGCACATTTTAAGTGCTCAACAGTCACATGTGGCTAATGGACACCACACAGAACATCCATCATTGTAGAAAGTTCTGCTGAACAGCCCAAACATCTAGACCCCTAAATCCACTTGAATAATGTACCTCATGTGTTTTACACCAAGCCACTAAATTCAGTCATCATTTCCTACCATTTTTAACTATATTCAAGGCTTCATATGCTACCTAAGGAAACAGTATTATACCTTCCGTATTGGCCAGAAATTACCTGCCATGTATCTATTTCCCCCGACACACTCCGAGAGCCTCGAAGGCAAGAATCATGCATGTATTATTTAGGTGTGTATACTCAGTGCCTAGAGCATAAATAAATGCTTGGGAATTGCTTAATTGGCCCACATAACATAAATGAAATATGAAGCTGACAGTGATTTGTCCTAGCGGAAAGCACTCACCAGCAAATCCATTAGAATGGCTAGTATCACAAAAACAGAAAATAACAAGTGTAGGCAAGGATGTGGAGAAATCGGAATCCTTGTGCACCGTTGGTGGGAATCTAAAATGGTGCAGCCACTACGGAAGACAGTAGGGAGGTTCCTCAAAAAAAAAAAAGAAAAGAAAAGAAAAAGAAACATAAAAATACCATATGATCGAGCAGCTCTACTTCTGGGTATATACCCAAAAGATCTGAAAGCAGGGTCTTGAAGTGATATTTGTGCACCTATTTACAGCTGCATTATTCACAACAGTCAAAAGATGGAAGCAATCTACGTGTCCATCAATGGAAGAATGGAGAAGCAAACTGTGGTACGTCCGTAACGATGGGATATCAGCCAACCTTGAAAAGGAAGCCAATTCTGACGTGTGCTACGACACGGATGAATCTTGAAGACACTGTGGTAAGATAAGCCAGTCACAAAAAGACCAACGCTATACGACTTCCCTTTTATGGGGCACCTGGAGTCGTCCAATTCATGAAGAGAGAAAATAGACTGGTTGGTTGCCAGGGGCTAGAGCAAGGGGGCCGTGAGGAATTGTTAATGGGGCCAGAGGTTCAGTTTTGCAAGATGAGCAAAGTTCTGGAGATGCATAGTGGTGATGGTTGCCCAAAAACATGAATATATTTAATACCACTTAAAAAAATCATTAAGATGGTAAATTTTAGGTCATGTGTATTTCAGCACAATTAAAAATGCTTTAGGTAAGTAAATAATACATTTATGTGTGTGTGTGTGCGTGCGTGTGTGTGTGTGTGTGTGTGTGTGTTAAAGCAT
This sequence comes from Panthera onca, assembly GCF_046562875.1. Classification (NCBI taxonomy): domain Eukaryota; kingdom Metazoa; phylum Chordata; class Mammalia; order Carnivora; family Felidae; genus Panthera; species Panthera onca. The sequence continues at coordinate 72,493,324 of NC_138356.1, forward strand.
TTATCAACACCAACGAGAAGAAACATATCAGCCCCATGGCTTAGAGACAATGTCTTTGGAAGAACCCTGATTCACAATCTACCCAATGTGCCACAGGCGAGTGCTAGAGGCAGAGGGAGGGAGACGGGAAGATGAGACACAGAGAGGCATTGTCAAAAGCCTGACCCGGAACCACACCTCCACAGAGGGAGCTTCTGTGACAATCCCAGTGTGAAAGGGAGCCTCTGGGTTCCCTTGACTTATTCTACCGCTTAGAATCCTCGCCAACAGCACTGCACCGAGCTGACCATCAGAATTCCTGGAAAGGCTTCACCCTGGGAGGTTCTGATTCCATACACTGGGGGGGCTTTATCTTTACAGGGTTCTGCAGGGGAGCCAGGGTTGGGAGCCCCATTCTGTAGAACTTGTATCTTCCTCATATCACGCTGTATCTCTTAATGCACCCGCTGTTCCCATCGTCCCATCTGGTTTGCAAACTTCTCGAGGGGAGTGACTGTGCCTTATCTCAATCCTGAGCATCAAAATCACCTGTGGAACTTTTTTTAAGACTGCAGATGCCTGGGGTCTATCACACATCTATTAAGTCGGCATCCCCAAGCATCTGTATTCTTTTAAAAGCCCTCGAAAGGGATTCTGATCACACCCCTAGACAGAGACCTACCGCACTGTGGGCTAAGAGTGCTTGACACAGGGTCTGCTCCCCATTTGCTGAGCGATAGGACGCAGCCCCTTTGACTAAGTATCTGAAAGAGACAATGCGTGCGTTTTGTCTGTGTTACTGATTCTAAATATTTTACTAAGAACATTTTGCACAGGATTTAAACCAAATGATAAAGAAAAGACAACAATTAGCAGTTGGCGGGCACCTACTACGTGCCAGGGGCCCATCATGTGCTTCATGTGTATTTTCCCACTTAATCCTCAGTCCTAGGTCAGGAAGGTACTGTGACCTGTCTCCATCTTACAGAGGAGAAAACCGAAGCGCAGAGAAATTAACTCACTGCCTCAAAAAATGAAACTTTTTAAAAAATAATTATTTCCTTTAAAAAAATTTTTTTAATGTTGGTTTATTTATTTTGAGAGAGACAGAGAGAGAGACAGAGCAGGGGAGAGGGAGAGAGAGAGGGAGACAGAGAAACCCAGCTGGCTCTGTGCTGTCAGCACAAAGCCCAACGTGGGGCCCAAACTCACAAACCGAGAGATCATGACCTGAGCTGAAATCAAAAGTCAGACGCTTAACGGACCGAGCCACCCAGGTGCCCTAAAACTTAACTTTTTTTTTTACGTAACATTTAGATTACACACATTTTATAACTTTAGAAAAGTGATCATAATCTTTTTTAATGACTACATTGTTTTTCAGTATTTTACCCTAATTTTTTTTATCATTTTGTTCTAATTTGTTGAATCCTCCTTGTAGGGCAGGTTTTTATCTTGTTTACAATTGTTTACCATTTTAAATGCACATCTTCGTGCTGGGGTGGAGGCGGGGATATTTTCTGTATTTCCAAAAGCCTTTCCTTAGGAAAGATTACGCGGAAATGTTCTGACGGTGAGTGGCATTAAATAGTGAACCAAAGGGGGCGCCTGGGTGGCTCAGTCGGTTAAGCTCCTGACTCTTGATTTCGGCTCAGGTCAAGATCTCACAGCTTGTAAGTTTGAGTCCTGAGTCAGGCTCTGTACTGACAGTGTGGAGCCTGCTTGGGATTTTCTCTTTCTCTCTTTTTTTCTCTTTCTCTTTCTCTCTCTGCCCCTTCCCTACTTGAGCTCTTTCTCTCTCTCAAAATACATAAATAGGGGCGCCTGGGTGGCCCAGTTGGTTGAGCGTCCGACTTCAGCTCAGGTCGCGATCTCACCGTTCATGAGTTCAAGCCCCGCGTCAGGCTCTGGGCTGACGGCTCAGAGCCTGGAGCCTGCTTCCGATTCTGTGTCTCCCTCTCTCTCTGCCCCTCCCCCATTCGTGCTCTGTCTTTCTCTGTCTCAAAAATAAATAAACATTGAAAAAATTAAAAAAAAATACACAAATAAACATGAAAAAATTTTTTTTTAGTAAGTACTGAACAAGTCTCCATCGAGGGGAATGTGCGAATGAGCTGGGCAAGCCGTCTCTCCTGGATGGGCCATATTCCTTGGCACAGTCCTCATCAATGAGCACCAAATAGCTACGATGGGCCAGGTGCTCTTGTGAACGCTTTATAGATCCGATCCCCCCCTGGTCCTCACAAGACCCCTAGGGTGAGGTACAGACAGGCTGCCTGAAACAGAGAAAGGTGAAGAAATGTACCCAGGTTCACAAAACCAGCAAGAGCTGAACCAGGATAGGAGCCCACAGTTCTAACCACCAAGCCAGGCCTTCCGGTCAAGGCAGGTGTCCCCATGACACCCTCAATCAACCACCCCAAGAAACAAACAAATGACAGTGGCGGGAAAGAGCCCCGGCCATCACTCGGACCACACCAGACTCTCTCTGTAAGTGCGCCATGAAAATGTCCGCTTCACTTCCCTGGCACAAAATCCAGAATCGCTCGCTCAGAGCCACAGTCTCTGACCTCGAGGGTGCGTACCTTCTAGATGCAGAGAGAAAGTGAAGGAAGGAAGGGGAAGATGATCACACTCACTCCAGAGGCTCTGGTAGGGGCTTTGCATCATTGTAATGTATATAGTTGAGACAGGCTGAATTGTGTACCCCACCCCCGCTCCAAATGGATGTCCTGGAGCCCGTATCCATGAATGTGAGTTTACTTAAAAACTCGGTCCTTGCAGATGCAATTAAGACATAAATTAAGATGAGGTCACACCTGAGTAGGGCAGGCCCTTATTCCAAGGTGACCGGTGTCCATAAATTTCTTTCTTTCTTTCTTCTTTTTTTTTTTTTTTTTTTTGCAACACAATAAACTTCTCTTGTCTTAATCACCAAGTTTGGAGTATGTTGTTAGAGCAGCCTTAGACATGAATTCAACACTGCCTGGCCTTCCAGCTCTAGCAAGACAGAAGCGGTATTTTGTTCATCTCGGGGTCCCGGGAACCGGAGCCAACTCCTTGGCACGTAGTAGGGTGCTGACAATGTGTTTGAGTGAGCGAGTGAAGAAACTAATAAAGTACAAACGTGGTCGGAGAAGGAACTGTATCTTTAATCTTGACAAGAGACCAGAGCAAATTAGGTGCTCAATAAACATTGCAGAATGAATTTTTTTTTTTAAGTGAATGAATGAGAAGCTCAGGGAGGCTTTGCAGGGGATCTTATTCGTCTGTTTCCCAGGGATTCAGCAGGGGGCCTGGCACACTGTAGCTGCTTAATATATTTGAACCGGGGTGGGGGGTGAAGAGAGGGAGGGAGACCATCAAGATCAGAAACACGATTTCCCAAACCGTCATCCAGATGAAACGTTCTTCCCTTTAGGTATCTAACCAAGGAATGGCCAATGCCATGCAATAACCCGGTGACTTGTGAGCAGCCTCAATGATACTGAAAGGGCTTTCACAGTGGAACTCGAATGCGCTTTTTCCAAAACACATTTCTTTTTCTTTTACATCCAGAAATCGTAAGGCTTTCCAACCCTCCCAACAATGTTAGAAATGCAGCTCAGAGTTGAGAGGTCAACGCTTCTGCGTTCAGCCCGAGGGACACATTTCCCGTCCATGCACAGCCTTCATTCCTGACCCCTGCCCTGTGGCCAAAAAGGGACATCAACCAGGCTCAGGGAAATTCAATTTGGGTTGACAGCTGGCAGCATGATAACAACGGGGCGTCTGCCTTGACCCTTTGGAGAAGCAAAGGCAGGCGGGGGTGGGGGAGGTCACGAAGGTTTCTCTGGGGCTTGGTAAACCTCCTAACGGAGGGTCTCAAGTTTCGGCTGGTTACTTTCCACATCCGGAGGAAAACCCTGATTTCTACTGCTGCCTCAGAATTCAGTTCTGCCTCCAACTGCTCCCCTGGTGGTATGTGGGGTGAGAAAAAGGAACCACGTTACTCTTCACTCCCCCGGACCTGAGCTTTCCCAGGAGTGGCAATAACACCGTGGCGAGGTGCGATTTCAGCCATTCGTTCACACATGCGTTCACATTAATAACCCACCAGACCAAGTATGAGGTCGCTGGACTTAGGCCTCAATGCATGTAGAGAATCTCTGCTCCTGTGGGATCCCCGTTCTTGTCTCCTGAACTCCCAGCTCCGACTCTCCTCTGCTCCACGGACACCAAGTGTAGCATAGCAATCGTCAGAGTGACAAACACGAAAAAGCAGAGCTGACCCCTTCTCAGTGGTGGTTAACGGGCAAGGGAGGAACCAGCTTTCTGTTACCGGATGTCGCCCTCACGTGATCGGCTCACCCCCAGATGCTGGATCTCTCCTGCCTGTCGGAGGAGGCGGTTGAGGGGGACACCTACGTTATCTTAGCAGACACAGACCCTGTGTGTGGCAGGACTAGTTTGCACGCCCTCCTGTGGCCCCAGGGGGGTCGCACGCGGAGCCTGACCCTGGGGCAGTTGATCTGTATGGCATTTAGCCCTTTGCTTTGCTTCTGAACAGAAAGCCCCACGAGAACTGGCCACGCCTGCTGCTTGCTCCTTCGTATCCCCAAGCGCTCTGGCCCAGGCCCCTGGCACCTAGATAATAAGCAGTGGAGGCGCACATCATACAAAAGAGCCAACACACGAACAAAAAGAAACAAAGGTAGCAGCTTAAAGAGAGCCAAGCAGGCAGGTGTGGGTTTCGCTCATGCTCTGTGTGCCCCACGATGTGCTTCTATTGAAGTATAACATAAATACATAAAATTATTTGTGTCACAGGGGCACCTGGGTGGCCCCGTCGGTTAAGCGTCCGCCTCTTGGTTTCGGCTCAGGTCACGATCCCACGGTTCGTGGGTTCAGGCCCTGCATCGGGCTCTGCGCTGACAGCACAGAGCCTGCTTGGGATTCTCTCTCTCCGTCCTTCTCTGTCCCTCCCCTGCTCTCTCTCTAAAATAAATAATCACGTTAAAAAAAAATTTTTTTTTCATTACCTGTGTCACAGGTGTGCCGTCCAAGGAATTTTTACACCTGTGTCACCAGCACCCAGGCGGGGAAACGGAACATCCGCAGAACCTCAGGAGCAGGCCTCAGGCTCCCTTCCCGCCGCTACCCTCACCACCCGGGGGTAAGCCGCGCCCCTGCCAGCTGCAGGAAACCTCCTGAGTTACCTATCCTTGCTGACTCTTTGCTTCATGTTGGGAAAACGAGACTTGCCACGCTGTGTTTAGAACGTGGGTGCGGTGCCTGGCCAACCACAGAGGTACAGCGCTAACACTCGAAGTCGTGGAAGTAGTGATGGCCACGGTACCAGCAGCAGCCAGGGCAGCAGAAGTAACAGGAGAGGGAGTCAGGACAGGGGGCTGCGACAGTAGGAGCAGCAGGATCAGTGACTGTGAAAGCAGTGGTGGTAACAGGAGAGGAGTAATGGCGGTAACAGAAGCTGTAGTGTTAACAGCAGAAGCGACAGGAGCTAACGCTTTGACAGCAATTATGTACATTCCAGGCACTGTTCCAAGTGCTTTACCTTAACTCCTCTAATGCTCGAAGCCACCCTTATAAAGACACACAAAGTATCATTTCACTGAAGCCCTGAAAGGTTAAGTGGCTTTCCCAAGGTCACGTTAACTACGGATCCAGGGATCCATGGATCCAGGGTTCAAACACCAGCAATCTGGCCACAGAGCCTCTCCTCTTTCTTTCTCTGTCTCTTTCACTCTTCTTTCCTTCCTTCCTTCCTTCTACTTATTTATTTATTTAGTGAGTGAGTGAGTGAGTGAGCAGGGGAGGGGCAGAGAGAGAGAGGGAGACAGAGAATCCCAAGCAGGCTCCGCACTGTCAGTGCAGAACCCGACGAGGGGCTCGAACTCACAAACCGGGAGATCGTGACCTGAGCCGAAATCAAGAGTCAGACCCTTAACCGACTGAGCCACCCAGGCGCCCCCGAGCCTCTCCTCTTAAAAGCAATCTTTCCGTAACTCTTTGCTTGGCAAAGAAAGGTTTGTCCTCTAGGGTTCTCTTCTTTGTGTACAAGGAGCAACTCTCCATTTTGGCAAGCACGTGGTCTCGTAGAATGAAGACCGCATTTCCCAGCCTTCCTTGCAGCTGTGCAGAGCCTAAATTCCAGCCAACAGAATATAAGTAGAAGCAGCAGATGCATTGCCCAGAAGCATCCTTAAATGGAGAGAGCCTGCCTTTCTTCTTCTCTTGCCTTCTTCCTGCTGGCAGATATGATGTCCTGAGCAGCAGCAGCTACAATGGACCATGAGGTGACTTGGGAATGAAGGCCCACATGGCAGAGAAAAAAGAGCAAATGCCCGGCTGTCGCGCAGATTGCCACAGCAGCCCTGCACGACTTGTGTCTGAACTTTCAGGTAAGGGAGAAATATACCTAATATCTTCTTTAAGCCAATGTTCATTTAGATTTTACAGGATTCATAGCAAAACCTAATCCTCAATAATCCTTGCAATTATAATTAATATCACCTGAAAAGACCCCTGCAAAACTATCACTTTTGTGTTGGACTCTTGACTTAAAAACAAAACACAATGAAACATGACTTTGTGTATTCCCCCCCCCAACAGATAAACTGTGAACATAAGCATACAAAGCCTCATTGACCCTGGAAGGTAGGAACAGTTCCTTGTCAATTCATGTTGGGGGTCACACTGAAGCCCCTCAGGTTGGTCTCCCTGCCTCCAGTCTCTCTCATCCGTTCAGGGCACTTTTGCTTGTCTCATACTTAAAAACTATTTTTATCCTAAAAATTGAAACAATTACGACGCTCTATATGTGCCTCCTGTACGCAAGTCACGTTATTGTCTGGTTTTGTCTAACCTGCGTGCAAAAATATAAAACATAAATATGATGATTTCCCTTTCAGAGATGAAAGAAACAGAGAAGGTCAGTGATTTGCCTGAGGTCACACAGCAAGTTGGTGGCAAAGCCAGAATTCCACCACTCCCTCCAGCACCCAGGCTCTTTCCACCCCACCAAGCTGGTTTCTGGGAAACACCAGTCACAGCAGACCCATCCTGCGTCACGTGACCCTGGCAACTTTAAGATTCTCAGACTCTATGACTCTTCTCTGCCTCTTCTTGCCCACTCTAATTTTTTATCATCCTTTAACACAAACTTCCACCCACTGAGGCCAGATGCCTTGGATTCCATCACATGCCCCTATACCAGGCCTCAGTATTTCCAGCTGCAAAATGGGGCAAATCATACCTCCACCAAGAGGCAACATGGCAGAGAAGAAAAAGGCAGGAGACCCGGAGTCAGGAAAAACTGAGTTCAAATCCAGCTGGGCACATTCTTTACCTGTAAAATGAATGTAGCAATTCCTACCTGGTGGGATTACTGGGTGGACTGAACGATGTTTCTAAGAGTCGCTCGGCTGAAAATAGCACCCATCCCTGACAAGTGTCATCCTTGTTACTATTCCTGACTTCATCCAGTGCCACCACCCTGACACATTTCCTTCTGCACAAAGGACACGGGTGATGTGGCAGCAAGCACTCTGAGAAGCCTTACAAATGCCACACATGTGTTTGCCACTAATATTCGCACCCACCGTGTCTCTGTCAAATTCTCGTCCGCAGTTTGCTCAAATTTCGCATTTCAACCCCCGCCCCAAGAATCCCTCCACATTTCCCAGGCTGTGCGCTCTAGACAGGATGGGCTGAGGCCACTCACCGATTCCATAGCGAATCTCTCGACGAAAAACTGGAGAGCCTGGAGGCTGAAGATCTCATGTCTCAGCCGTCACATCAGAAAATTACCTGGATGGGGGCAGGAGAAAAGGGGACAAGCGTCATCCAGCGGGACCGGGCAGAAGACATGGTCTCAGACCAACACGCGATTTCATTTGGAGGCTGGCATCCTCGTTAGGAATGTTCCTACACCACCGAGTGGCCGTCCAGGAACGGGAAGGAAAAGAGCCAGCAAACCACGGTTTCGGCGATCCACTTTGGAGCTGGTATCGCCACTCTTGGATCTGTGCGAATGCTCAGGCAGCCTTCGTGTGTTCTATTTCTAGTTCTACAGCGGAGAGCAATTTACAAGTCATTAATTTCTCTAAACATGAAATCAGAGCGTGCTCACAGGTGCGACAGACAGACCCAAGCAGCTCTGTGCCCACAGGGAACGTGGAGGTGTTCCCCCAGCCAAGGGAACCAGCCCAGGGAGGAGGTACAGCCATATGAATATACATATTTCAGGACAGCCCCTCTGAACCTGAGAGAGGATTTTAATTAATGCATGCATACCAAAGCTTAATTGCTGAGTGCACAGAGCACAGGAAGTCTGGGATAAAAGGTGTTACGTAAGGGAACAGCTTCAATATTTGCAGAATGGAGGAGAAATAGAGGTAGGGAGTGAAAACAAGATGAGCCAAGACACCTGCTGGGTCCTTCTCCAGGGATCCCTAGCTCAGAGTGGCACCTCCATTGGGGCCAGGACCTGGGGACACTCTTGACCCACCGTCTTCCTAATCCATCCCCAGTCCTGTCTCATTTACTTCCTAAAGATCTCTTCCTAAAGATCTCTCGGTCTCTCTCTCTCTCTCTCTCTCTCTTTCTCTCTCTCCCCATCCTCACAACACAGCCCGGGACCAAGCCTCCACCATTCCCACCTGGGTGCCTACAACTGCCTCCTTCCTGGTCTCCTCTCATCCCCACTTCTCCCCCTGCAATCTGGTCCCCCCCACACTGAAGCGAGAATCATCTCCACGGGTTTTTTTTTAACCTTTTACTGTAGAGAATTTTGTAGACACAAAAACAGAGAATATCCTGAACAGCCGTGCACCTACCACCCAGCCCCGACCACCATCAACTCACAACCAATCCTTCCTCTCCCCACGCTATTATTTCCAAGCAAATAATCTCACCATTTCAGTCACAAATAGAACAGCATGCATCTGCAAGACCAGGGCTTTTACACAAATATCATTGAAATACCATCGCCACACCTAAAAAAAATTATTTAATTTCTTGTCCTCATCAAATACCCAATTTTCAGATTTCTAATAGTCCCATAAATGTCAAAATGGTTTTTTCAAACAACTGTTTTTTAAAATCCAGATCCAAATAAGCTCTATGCCTTATGATTGACTGAGGAGCAGAATGAAAAATTTAAAACCCCAGTCTGATTACATCACCCCCCAGCTCTCCACCCCAGCTTAACATTCTTCAATGGTTCCTTAGTGCTTTAGGATAAAACCGAAATCATGTAACATGGGCTCCCTCTCGTCCGTGTCTCTGGCCTCATCTTGTCCACTCAAACTCACTGCTATAGAGAAATCTTCTTTCAGATTCTGGGACGTGCCCAGGTCCTTCCGTTTCAGGTCTTTTGCTCATGCTACTCCCTCTGCCTGCAAGGCTTCCTCACTTAGCATCTCTGCCTAGTTAACTCCTGTACTTCCTAAAACCTTACTTCTTCAGGGAAATTCTTCTTGCTCCCCCAGATTAGATCATGGAATGTATTTCAGTTTTCATTCATAATTATGCATTCATTAGTGTGAATACTGACTAACATCTGTTGATTGGATTCAATTATAAGCCATATGAGCATAAAGAGTGTGTTGGCGGGGGCGGGGGGACGCTCAGCCGGTTAAGCGTCCGACTTCGGCATGGGTCGTAATCTCACGGTTCGTGGGTTCAAGCCCCGCGTCGGGCTCTGGGCTGACAGCTCAGAGCCTGGAGCCTGCTTCGGATTCTGTGTCTCCCTCTCTCTTTCTACCTGCCCGCTCACACTCTGTCTCTCTCTCAAAAATAAATAAACATTGTATGGAAGCCAATTTGGCAATAAATTTCATATAAACAAATAAATTTAAAAAAAAGAAAAATAAATAAACATTTTAAAAGAATGAAAAAAAAAAAAAAGAGTGTGTTAGGATTTCCTCATCGATGTGTCCCCAGCACCAATTACACAGTGCTCACAATATTTTTTTTTTAAATTTTTTTTTTAATGTTTATTTATTTTTGAGACAGAGAGAGACAGAGCATGAACGGGGGAGGGTCACAGAGAGAAGGAGACACAGAATCTGAAACAGGCTCCAGGCTCTGAGCTGTCAGCACAGAGCCTGACGCGGGGCTTGAACCCACGAACCGTGAGATCATGACCTGAGCCGAAGTCGGACGCTTAACCGACTGAGCCACCCAGGCGCCCCTCACCACAATATTAATAGATATTTGTGGAAGACATGATCAAGCCACTTCCTTCAAGCTAAAATGCCAATAATGATTGACTGAATCTTCCCGAACCTTGAATTAGACATTTAAATTGGATGGAGAATTGCCAGTCTTACCCGAAATGCCATGTGTTCGGGAAAGCCAAAGTGATCCTTAAAAAGAAGGGCAATGTTGGAGGACTCCTGTTTCCCGATTTCAAAACCTACTACGAAAGCTATAGTTCCCAAAACAGAGTGGTATACGAGTAAGAGGAAATAACATGCTTTTCCTCCGAATCGGAGACCTTCGTGGACTACTCCCCTCCCAGTCCCAACCTCACTGCACACGACTCAGGCCCTGTTACTTGCATGAGCCGTCAGTGCCCCTCCCAGCCCGGTCCTCAACCTGCTGTTCCTTTGCTTTCCTCGCTCCCCCCCGCCCACCCCCGAGTGTGGAGGCTGCAACACTGTACAGACTGAGTCACTGCTCCTACTTCTTCATTCCCACCCTGAATCTGTTACACATTTGTGCCCTTGGTCACGTGACTTTGTACCACTTCCCACTAGGGCCGGTGGTGTTTATTCCTCCTCCCCACTGGACCCTGGACTGGACCACGGCCTTATTTAAGCAATGGCACGTGGATGGATGCGAGTGGCAGGCAGTGTGTGGTCCCAGGTCCATCCCTCCTACACCCCTGTGATGTGCCGTGGGAGGACTACGTCTCCCTAGACGCCGTTAGCTACTACCTCTCAGTCTGGACCCCAGACTGATAACACGCAGAGCAGATCTGAACCCAACCAGAAGGCCACCCGGAGCAAGCTGAGCCCAGCCTAGATCAGACAAGTCAGAGAGCCATGAGCTTGAATACGAAGATCTGTTGTCAAGCAAGTCGCTGCAGTTCTGAGTTGCTGGGGTTTTTTTAAACCGACTAATACAAACGGAAACGCTAATTTATGGACGCTGTCAAGTCTCAACACGGGTTGGAAAAAATGAAGGCCATGCACATGGACAGCAGAGGTGGCGGCAAAGAATACCTCCTTACAGAACACCTACTTGGTGCCAATGTGACCCTCACAATAATCCTGGAAGGTAGACAGCACTGGGCCACCTTTACAGGTGAGTAAGTTGAGGCTCCGAGATGTGAAATGATGTGTCCAACAGTGTGTGGCAGAACTGGGATTCCAACCCAGGTTTTCGGACTCAAAAAGTCCAAGCCAGGCTTCTCTTCCCCAAAAGGGTCTCACAGATGCTCAAAGACGGACCACGTGAGCCCTCGGTCCACCGACCCACCTCCACTCTTGTCCCACGTCCCTCGATGGGTCTTCAGGAGAGGCTGCTGGGCTACAGCAGGTGGCCACTGGGCTTCAAGTCCAATCTCCCCAAATTCCAGTCCAGCTCTACCCGAGCAGAGCCTCATCCTGGTCAGTGAGCCCCTGTGGCTCTCAGGCCCCTTGTTTGTGACACGAGGCCACTAGTCCGCACCCAGCCTACGTCACTAGGCTGGTGTGAAACTCCAGAGAGATGGCGTGTGACCGAGCTGTGTGAGGTGTGGCCCCCAAGTCAGCTGACATCCTGCTGCCCCCACTTGGAAACCACACAGGGCAGGTTAGCAGCTGCGTGTAGGTCAGTATCTCGCCCACGTGGCTTTTAGACCTGTTTACGTTCTGAGGCTGTTTCGTTTGCTTCTCAAACAGAGATGTTTTCTTTTTTTTTTTTTTTAATTTTTTTTTTTTAATGTTTATTTATTTTTAAGAGAGAGTGAGACAGAGTGTGAGCAGGGGAGGGCCAGAGAGAGAGGGAGACACAGAATCCGAAACAGGCTCCAGGCTCTGAGCTGTCAGCCCAGAGCCCGATGCGGGGCTCGAACTCACAGACTGCGAGATCGTGACCTGAGCCGAAGTCGGACACTTAACCGACTGAGCCACCCAGGCGCCCCAAACAGAGATGTTTTCTATTGGTAAAAGTAACCCAGGTCCATCACGAAAAATACTAAGGCACAGAACTAAAATCTGGTGTCATCCTAACACCGAGAGATAAATACTGTTGGCACTTTAAGGCTATTTCCTTTCTGGGATTGGTTTTTGTAAGAATGAAACAATGCCTTTCAACTAACGATTTCCTTGGAACCAGGGAACTACCAGTAATTTTTAAAAATTCCCCTTTGCATTCGTTCATTCCATCAGTCATTCAACAACTATCTGCTTCTGCACCTACTATGTGCCCGAGACTGTTCTTACTGCCTGAAGTCAGAGCCGAGGGCAAAAGAGAGTTCATGATGTCAAGCAATACACATGCATTTATTCATTATTTTATAATTCAATGAATAGACAGAGCCTAGTATTTGTTAGGCATTTGCTAATAATAATAATAATAATAATAATAATAATAATAATAATAAATAGCAGCAGCTTCTTTGCTGGATGCTGTACTGTAACAGCCTCGCTTATTATTAAAAGTGGGCCCTCAACTGCATGTGTTAGAATTCAGAATATGGCTCTTTGAAGAGTTAACTTCTCACACTACAGTTTTCTTTTACTTATTTACTTATTTATTTATTTAAAAATGTTTATTTATTTATGTTTGAGGAGGGGAGGGGCAGAGAGAGAGAGGGAGAGAGAGAATCCCAAGCAGGCTCCGCACTGGCAGCACAGAGCCCGACGCGGGGCTCAAACCCACAAACCGTGAGATAGTGACCTGAGCTGAAGTCGGATGCTTGACTGACTGACTGAGCCACCCAGGCGCCCCGATGGTTTCCTTTTAAAATCGGGGTCATTGGGGCGCCTGGGTGGCTCAGTTGGTTAAGCGTCCGACTTTGGCTCAGGTCATGATCTCGTGGTCCTGAGTTCGAGCCCCGCATCAGGCTCTGTGCTGACAGCTCAGAGCCTGGAGCCTGTTTCAGATTCTGTGTCTCCCTCTCTCTGACCCTCCCCTGTTCATGCTCTGTCTCTCTCTGTCTCAAAAATAAATAAACGTTTAAAAAAAAATTTTTTTTTAAATAAATAAATAAAATAAAATCGGGGCCATTAAAGTCCCTATGTCATACAGTCGCCATGAGAATCAGTGAGGAAATGCAGTTAAAGCACTGAGCAAAATGCTCAGTTCCCAGCATCTGATGCATAAATGGGAACGAACAGTGGTGGTAGTGACGTTACGGTCTCACTTGACCCTGACGGCCAGCCTACAAGAAGGTGAAACTCAGAGGTTAAGGAACTTGTCCAAAGCTATGCAGGTTCCCGCTCAGGCACCTGGAGCTCAGTCCCACGGGGGCCCCTGTGACACAGGTGGAGAACACGGCACAAGACCACCATGCTGGGGTAGGGGAACTGGAGCATTGCGGCACGACTCCCACCTCTTGGCCCCGCACAGCCAGGGTGCGACCTGAGGCTGAAGGGTAGGAAGCCTTCCAGGGAAATCCGCACGGGCCTGCAGTGCCTTCCGGGGTGGGCTCGAAGATACAAGGAGGAGACACACAGCACCTGTAAATAGGCGCTCAATACATACACGTCGGAGTAAGCGAACGTGTGGTACCAACCCCATGCCCTTCTTTACGACCTCTCATTTCCCGCGGCCACCAGTGACGGGAGATTGAGAGCGTGAACCAGAATTCATCGCCAGCAAGCATCACGTCTTTTATCCACCCGTGTTTCTGCTTCTTCTATTGAAATTCTATCCTGTAACTTACGGTATGTCATTCGGGACAGCGATTCCCGCGTGTCACTTGGTACAGAAACCCCTCTTTACGGCCAGGCCCCAAATCGGTGCTGAGTTTTGTTCAACAGAAGCGACTTCACGGATGTTGGGATGTGTATCCTTTTAGAGAGGATATGATGAACTTTGAGTCATCCGCAGCTGGCTACAGCTGGGACAATGTCTTTTTTTCCCATAACATCATGGCAAACACTTTGCCTATTTACTGATGTGAGTCTTTCCTGGTCTGTGGAAGTTGTAAGTTAGAAAATCAAGGAGCTAGAGAAAATAGCCTGAATACATATTATTTATGTCAATCTTCCTCTTATCTATTGGAAGCCCAATTTGTCCAGTCCCAGTTGAAATTCCCTCTCTTCCAAGAGCCTTCCTCAACAATCCAGCCATCTTGAACTCTCACAGCAGGTAATAGCAGCAACAGTGACCCCTACTGGGCACTTTCTACGCGCCAGACCCCTCCCGGCACAGCACGTTGGCCCCTCACTCAATCCTCCCCCTAATCCTGCAAGGAACTGAGATTGTCTGCGTTTTACAGATAAGAAAACTGAGGCTCACAGAAGTTAGCTAACATGTGGTCACACGGCTACTTGGAGGTGGCCGACTCGGGATTCAAACCTGTAATGGCTTGACCTCAAAAGCTCAGGGTTTTCCTCACTATGCTACAGAAACCGTATAAATTGAGACTGACTATACCCATTATTTCCTGATTGTTTAAAATAAGTAAGTCAAACCTCTTCTCCAACGATTGTTGAATAGTGAATTGGTGAATGCTGAGGTCGTCTTGAGTCGGTCATGGGCATTCCAAACCAATGCCATGTAACTCTGGACTCTTTGCTGTTTCTCTTCATCTGTCCTCCCACTGCCTGCCAGCAAGTGGTTGGGATGGACCGCTCCTAATGACTCTCTCTGCGCAGGACTATCCAATCAAGTATGATATAGAAGGAAGCAGATGAGACTCTATGGAAGTCCACCCCCAAGAAAGCCAAGAAAGACTGAGGTGCTAACACCTACGAACCTTAGCCAGGATGCCCTCCCTCTGCCTCACTTGCTGGCTAAGACAACAATCAGAGATGGCTTGGGTCTCTCCTCTCCAAAGAAGAGGTCAGTGAAGGACCCACGATCCAAAAGACTAGATAGAATCACTGTCTTGTGGGATCATAAATTCATGATGACTCTGACCAGGGATCTTACATCCTATGTAAGTGAGGAGGCCAAGTCGGGGCTGGCTGGGCTCACCGTCCAGTCGGGGGCGGGTGGGACAGGGACAGAAACAAGAGACGCTATGACCGCTCCTAAGCAGTCTCACGCAATGTCACAGCACCTGCCTCACACATGTTATTAGGTGCCTACCGGATACTCTTCCCCACTGGCCAGAGCTTCCTGTAATGACACCCATCCGTTGGAGAAATGCTTCCATCCACTCATCTACTCATTTACTGAAAAAACAGGTGTTACGCTAAATGTCAAGGAGATAATGACGGTTAGCAACAGCCATGGTCTCTGCTTAGAGCCCCTGAATGACATAGTAATCAAATAACCCCAGGTGTGATGAGAGAAAGGCAAAGTACTGGGTGCCATGGGAGCCTACACACCACAATAAGTAACAATCCTCACCAGTTTAAAAAGTTGCATCCTGAAAACTCTGTCAATCTGAAAATAAATGAACACCAGACACACAGCTTCAGTGAGCCAAGGAGAGAACCACTAAGTCCCCTTGGAAGCACTGGGCGGCCCGCTAGGCTCACTCACTTGCCACATGACCCACTCCCCACCCTGGCAAAAGCAGGCTGACCTCAGCCTGTGCCTAAACCAAAGGACACACTGCCTTCAGGGTCCCCCGGGAAGAACAGCAAGTGTGGGATGTGTGGGTGCTGGGGTTTTGTTGTGCTACCAGCTGTCTTAAGAGTGCGATCGAGGTCCTTTCAAACAACCGCGTGTTTACTCTCAGGGAGCCTGTGGAGCACGGAGCCGTCTGGATGGCTGCACCCCTGCACGCTGTGTAGGGGCAGGGCGCTGCGGGCAGCCCAGCACTGCGGGGGACTCCAAGCAGGGGAGAGAAGACAGACTCAGGAGCAGGAAGACTTCTGTTCCAGCACAGGTGCTCCCACCTAATTGCTGTGTGACTTGGGACAATAAACTTCACTTCCTTCTTTTTTTTTTTTTAAGTTTATTTTTATTTATTTTGAGATAGAACCAGCGGGGAATGGGCAGAGAGACAGAGAGACAGAGGATCCGAAGCAGGCTCTGTGCTGACAGCAGATGCAAGGCTTGAACTCACAAACCTTGAGATCATGACCTAAGCCGATGTCAGATGCTTAACCGACTTGAGCCACTCAGTCGCCCCCATAAACGTCACTTCTGCCACTTCTAGAAAATGGTGGCAGCGGAACGTGATGTGACCACACACGCTGCATTGATGTTTACCAGTCCATTAAAGGCCAAGTGCATCCTACCATAAGCAACATCTGAGACTTTCTGCCCAAGGGCTTGCTCTCAGGCGCCAAGGGGCAGGCTGGAAGTGCCAGGGAACTAATACTCGCGGGGGTGGCCCTCAGACAAGGATGTGGGGAGCGCCAGCAGAGCAGATGTGGGACGGACAAGTGCCACCATCACAACCGCCTACAACTAGAAAGGGCGCCCAGAGTCCCGACTCAGCAGCCTCTCAGCAAGGTCAGCACCACGGACACAGTCATCACACTGTTGTCCACTGTCCACAGTCAAGGCCTGAGAGTCACCTTCCAGGGGCAGCACCTCAGGGTCCCAGCCTCACCCAGCTCGAGGATGGAAAGGATTTTGCAAGGGAAGGTATTCACCCCTCCCCCGCCCCCGCCGGGAGCCCCATTGCTAAGTGCTCACTAGGTACCACGCAGGCCCCGTGTGGGCACCAGACCTTCTGCCACCTCCCGTTACGCTGAATCTCCCCGCAGCCCCGAGTAGTGAGAAGCACAGCTGTCACTGTGGTCCCCAGCTCACGGCGCAGGCAAGAGATTACACAGGAACTGAAAAAATAACATAGCTAATAATATCGGCGTTTCCTACGCTCATCATACACGACACAAGCAATAACTTCTTTCATCTTCATAACACCCCCAGGAGACAGGTATTGTCACGGCTCCATTTTACAGGGAAGGGAACTGAGGCTAATACACGAGGAGCATCTTGCTAGAATTTTCACAGCCTGGAAGCGGAATCTAGCTCTGCCTGATTCCAGAACATTCTTCTTTCCCTTAAATCCCACTTGCCCTTCGGAGCAGTGGCAGCCTTAGGAGAGAGGTCTCCACTGTATGGACTTCTCCCCCATGCGGGGACTAAAAAAAAGACCTATGACAAGCTGGTTAGACCAGCCTCCCTACCCACGTGCAAGTACACTCCTGACTCCCCTGAGCAGGTCCTATCAGCATCAACCACCCAGCACCCAACTTAGCAACAGTCCTTGTAATCACCTTATTCCTTCCATTCCTGTGACAGCCATAGTGTCCCCTCGCTCCTACACGTGTCTTACTATTAACACAACTTAACATGGCAGAGGTTCTGTCTCCTCCGACCCCGAGATGATGTCGAGGGATGTGTGTCACAACCGAGGGTATCTCAGAATCAAAGGAGAGAAAGTATATCTAAGACCTGTTGAGATCTCATCTAATGGAAAGCCCAGAACTGTCCTCGGAAGGCGGTAAATCTGAGGAACGAGCGGCCTGAAGAATCTCCTTCGGACTATCCAAAGAATCCAGCCGGGTGCGCCTGCCCCTGCGTGAGGTCCCAGCCCTCAGCCTCCCATCTGTGTGTGGCTCAGACTCCATGCATAACTGCACGTCTACTAGGTAAAGGAAGTGAATTCCTCACTTGTCAGTCCACAGGTGACAAGATCCGATGACTGCCCCTTATACTGGAAAAGTGTGAAATAAATATTCGACTCTACCTTCCATTCTGCCATTCATTCGTTCACTCCTACAACAGTTCAATGGATGCCATCACATGCCAACCCAAGCTGGGCACCTTCCTGCTGTGTAAGGCAAAAAAGTCAACCAACGGTTGTTAGCACCTGGGAAAACGGACGTGGGTGCAAAGCACAGAAACGATTCAGATGATAGGACACAGAGTGGCTGCATGGGGTGGGAGGGGGAGGAGCATCAGGTTCTGGGGGAGGAATGGGGGAACCAGACAGGGGAAAAAAAAAACCGGAAGAGAGACTTTTTTGTTTGTTTTAATGTTTATTTATTTTTGAGAGAGAGAGAGAGCGCAAGCAGGGGAGGGGCACAGAGAGAGGGAGACACGGAATCCGAAGCCGGCTCCAGGCTCTGAGCTGTCAGCACAGAGCCCCATGCGGGGCTCAAACACACGAACCGCCAAGATCATGATCTCACGGAGCTCGTGATCTCATGGTTCGTTGAGTTCGAGCTCCATGCCGGGCTCTCTGCTGTCAGCGCAGAGCCCGCTTCGGATCCTCTGTCCCTCTCTCTCTCTGCTCCTCCCCTGCTCATGCTCTCTCTCTCAAAAATAAAACATTTTTTTAAAAACCTACATAACACAGAATTTACCATGTTAACCACTTTTAACTGTACAGTTCAGTAGTGTTAAGTATATCCACTTAATCATTGTTGTACAACAGATCTCCAGGAATTTTTCATCTTGCAAATCTGAAACTCTATCCCCGTTAGACAACAATTCCCATGTCTCCTTCCCCCCAGCCCCCGGCAGCCACCATTCCACTTTCCGTCTCTAGGAGTTTGGCCACTTTAGATACGTCACGTAAGCAGAATCGTACAGCATTATTCTTTTTGTAACTGGCTTATCTCACTTAGCATAATGTCCTCCAGGTTCATCCGTGGTGTAGCAGGTGTCCAAAGTTCCTTTCTCTTTAAGGCTGGCTGATATCCCATTGTGTGGGTGCCACTACTCATCCACGGATGAACATTTGGGTGGCTCCCACCTCTTGGCTGTTTTGAATAGTAAGTATGGGTGTGCAAATATCTCTTTGAGATCCTGCTCTTAATTCTTTTGGATATATGCCTAGTCTTGGAATTGGCGGAACGTACAGCCATTCCATTTTCAATCTCTGAAGAACCAGCAGACTGTTTTCCACAGAAAACATTTTACAATCCCACCAATAGTGCACAAGGGTTCCAATTTCTAGCCCTCAAGGACAAATGAATGATGTATCTGTTGGATGAATAATGGGCATAGCATAATAACACAATAAATACTTTTTGATGGGCTGACACTTTCTCTCTAGTGACTTACAATCTCTGTAAGTTTACCCAAGACTAGAAAATAAGAACAAAATGCCACACAAACAGAACTGCAAGAACATACTTAAAACCTGCACGTACTTACAAAGGCTAACTTTGCTCCGTGACCACACTCAGTACTGGAAGTTCCTCCAGGACGGGGACCATGACTTACCTTCCTCTAAATCTTTGGTCTTGATTTGTAAGGCCCTCCTGGTTAAGGGGCTTGAGGAGCAGCAGGCACACAGCGCTATCGGCTGAATGGTTACAGAGGGGCAGGTTCAATCAAGGAAGGCTTACTGGAAGAAGATGGCTCTGAAGGAGGGAGAGGATGGTCTGGCAGAACAAAGGAAGCGCAGGTGAGGCTACAGAGAGGAGCCTGACTCCTAAGTTTCCTCTCATTCCCGAAGGCAGAGGTAGTTTGTGGGGAAGCCTGAACACAATAACAGCATCACCTGACATGACCAAAAAAAACAAAAAATCACCTGACATGATGATGCACCATGCTTTACAGGTGCTTAGTAAATACCTATTGACTGAATAGACGTCCAGAATGAGATAAAACAACCGGGGCGGGGGTGTGGGTGTGGAAGGGCGAGCGTCAGACTTCAGCTCAATGTATGACCTCATGGTTCGTGAGTTCAAGCCCTGCATCGGGCTCACTGCTGTCAGGGCACAGCCTGCTTTAGATCCCCTGTCCCCCTTCCTCTCTGCCCCGCCCCTGCTTACGCTCTCTCCCTTTAAAATAAACTTAAAACACACACACACACACACACACACACACAAGGAAACATCAGAAAGACTTCTGTATGAGCGGTCAAAATGGGAAATGGGGGATTCCTTTTACACGCCAGGGAAACAGTCATGCGACCTAAACTCCACCCCCCCCAAAAGAAACCCCATATTCTGGCCGTGTGTGACTTCTGTCTACAGATTTGCCTATTCTGGGTATTTCATGTAAGTGGAACCACACAATAGGTGGGTTGTTTTTTTTTTTTTAATTAAGTTTATTTATTTTGAGAGAGAGAGAAAAAGCGTGAGCAGGGGAGGGCCAGAGAAAGGAGAGACAGAGAATCCCAAGCAGGCTCCAGGCTGTCAGTGCACAGCCCCCTGCGGGGCTCGAAAGCAGTAACTGTGAGGTCATGACCTGAGCTGAAATCAAGAGTCGGACATTTAACCGACTGAGCCACCCAGGCGCCCCAGGTGGGTTTTTTAAATTCTGCCTCTTGTGGCAAAATCTGCAAAAAGGCCCCATTTCCCCAACTTCTGGTTGGACTCAGGCCTCTGGCTCTGATGGAGTCAGGCCTCGCTCCCTGGAATGGTTATTATGGAGGTGGGCCACAGGAGGGACGCGGGGGCCAGGAGACCCTCCCGAGGGGGCCTGAGCATGCCAGCACCAGCTAGAAACGGCTGCTGCCTGGCCCCATCAGCCCCACATTAAGTTCATGCTTCCAGGAGGCCTTGGTTTGCGCTTCTGTTCTGGCCTCTGGCCTAGTTAGTGGCAGAGCAGACAGAGCGAGGGCTTTAGTCAGTCACATTCCAAGGAATTCCCCAGAAAGGGCCCTGAGGGTTTCTACCCAGTACCTTCCTCCTTCCTGCGTTCATTTGGGATTCCCCTTCTCTCCAGCAGCACATGTTCCCGCACACGTGGGCCCAACTGATTTAAAACCATCCCAGCAGTTGGCTAGTTATTAGTTTGAAGGGGTAGGGGACCCCAGTGGGGTCAATGAGACCTGAAGCTGGAGGTTTCTGGGAAAGCTCTTTCTTGATCATCTGGAAGAGGTCTCGGAAAAGGTGTTTTGTCTCTTCGTCTGGATGTTACAGTACAGACGAAGCTCAAAACAGCTGCGGCCGGGCTCACGACCAGCCTTGGGGAGAAACCCACATGCGAAGAACAGACTCAAAGAACTCCAGGAAATGGGAGCCGGAGTTCCTGGAATAGAAGCGAATTCTGGATCCTACTTCACCACATGCCCCTCACATTCCACTCTCCCACTGCACCCAAAATGGACTTCTAGGGACTAATGTAAGGGCTCCGTACCCCTCTGGCTGCAGGATGGTTTTAGCCAACAGGGAGCCCCAGCTGGAGACCAGAGCAGGGGCTGGGCGTGGTACTAGAATACCAGTCCCTCCCACCCCACTGCCTCTCTGGGGGTCACCGTGAACTGGCCACCCCCCTAAACCCAAGCCTCAGCTCTGGTCAGGCCCTCTCCCCATTGCCCTCGCTGTCCCCGGGCTCCAGTTAGGGTTCTCTCCCCATCTCTCAAGCCAGGCATCCCACAGGAGTCCCAAGGCCACCTGCCCTAGGCACTACACTACCCCTGGAGCCTCGCTACACCTGCTCAGGACTTTTTCTTTTCTTCAGCTTATTTATTTTGAGAGAGAGAGAGAGAGAGAGAGAGCAGGGGAGGGGCAGAGAGAAGGAGAGAATTCCAAACAGGCTCCACCCTGTCAGCACGGAGCCTGGCACGGGGCTGGAACTCACGAACCTTGGGATCATGACCTGAGCCTAAATCAGGAGTTGGACGCTTAACCGACTGAGCCACCCAGGCATCCACTTGCTCACGCCTTCTTAAAGATCCCTTTATGTGGCCCACAAGCATAGGAATAGATGCTCAAAAGCATCTGTCATTAGGGAAAAGCAAACTGGAAACCACATTAACGTACCATTAATACACCCACTGGCTCAGCCATAATAACAAGCAAACACAAAACATAAAATAACAAGTCTTAGGAGGTAGAGAAATCAGAACTCTCATTCACTGCTGATAGGGATGTAAAATGATTCGGCCACTTTGGAAAAGTTTGGCAGGTCCTCACAAGGTTAAGCCTAGAGTCACCCGACGACTCAATTCCACCCCTAGGCATACACCCCAAAGAATTAAAAACAGCTTTTCCAACAACTGCTTGTTCATGAAGGTTCACGGCGGCAGTGTTTACAATAACCAGGGGTGGGAACAACCCGTATGTCTGTCAATGGATGCACGCATAAACGACTATGATCTATCCGTACAGTGAAACATTATTTAGCCATAACAAGGAACAGAGTACTGCAATCTGCTACATGAACGAACTTCACATCATGCGAAGCGTAAGAAGCCAGACGCAAAAGGGTACCTCTATATGCGACATCCCAAACAGCTAATTCCAGAGAGACAGAAAACAATGGTTGCCAAGGGTTTGGGGGGGGCGGGGGAGGCGGAGATGGGGAGTGACTATTTAATGGGTACAGGGTCTCCTTTTGGATGATGACACGATGATGGAACAACACGGCGAATGTACTAAATGCCACTGAATTACATTCTTTAAAATGGTTAATAATTAATTTCATGTCAGCTTTATCTCAATTAAAAAATCGTTTATGAAATTCTCCTTGAATTATCTTAATTCAAGGGGACTGTGTGTGTCTTGTGGGGAGAAGGATTGGCCACCCCCCCCCCCCCCCCCCCGCACCACCGCCACCTTGTGGACTTACAATTATATGAGTCAATGTGCTTTCTTGTTTCAATTAAGCCCACCTTGTTCTATGCTTCAGGAAGCTTCCTAACTGGCCGACCCACTCAACCACGTCACAGCTGGGTGGCTGCGGGCACGTGTCTAAGCTTCTCTGAGTCTTAGTTTCCTCATCTGCAAAACAGAGCTAATAATACCAACATCATTGGGTTGGTTCAGGATTACTGGGACATTAACTTAATAAAAGTATATAAAATGGGGGGCCCTGCAGGGCTCAGTCAGTTAAGCATCCGACTTCAGCTCAGGTCATGATCTCACAGCTCGTGAATTCGAGCCCCACATCGGGCTCTGTGCTGACAGCTCAGAACCTGGAGCCTGCTTGGGATTCTGGGTCTCCCTCTCTCTCTCTCTGCCCCTCCCCTGCCCTCTCAAAAATAAACATTAAAAAAAATTTTTAAAAAAAGTGTATAAAATGTATCTAGAACATTAGATGGGGCTCAAAGGATAATGTCATTCGTTCCTTTTAATACCAAATTATGACTCTCCCTCTGTGGCAATCAATGTCTTACTGCTGCTAATACCAATACACCATCCCAGTCCCCTTGGTGTGATGTAAGTGTCTATTGAATTGAACTGTCCAAGTTTTCATTAATTTATCAAAAAAGAAAAAAAAAAACATCTTCAACTGAACTGAGCCAGATCCTACACTAGATCCTGTGGGTACCAAATACAGCAACAGCATAACAGTATCTGCTCTCCGGAAGCCACAAAATAGTAAGGGAGACAGAGGTGTAAACAAAACCAGGCATTAAAATGTTTCAGATGCCTTGACAAAAGTCTGTACAGACAAGATGATCAATTCTCCTGGGAATCAGGCTGGTCAGAATGGCTTCCTGGAAGGGGAGACACTCAGGTTCAGGAGAAGGGGCTCATGGAATGGACTGATGTCACGGGCACTCAAGGCAGAGGGCCCCACCTGAGCAAAGGCGTGGGGGCCTGACACAGGGAGGGAGGGTGAGGGGTATGGACACATCTCCCACAGAAGCTGCAGGGTGGAGGAGGGAGGAGAAGGAGGTAGATGAGGAGAAGGGGGCGGAGGAAGGAGAAGTGTGAAAAATGACACTGAAGGAACACAGAGTCGGACCATCGGAGACGGCCTTATAGGAGGAGTTCAGGAGTGGACAACTATATGACTCCACAGAACAGTTAAGACGATCTGCTCTAGCACTTTCCAGATGGGGTCTGGCTTCCGAACTCCTGGATACAAAGGCAGCGTCTAGATTTGACCATACGGTATTTCCTGGCTCCCGCCCTCCGCCTTCTCACTTACCTTGGGCTCCTCTGCTCCTCCCCCTCAGCTCCCCCTGCTAAGCGCCACTTCATTGTCTTTACAAGTCCAGACACTTCCATCATCTTCTTCCTTCCTCCTTCCCCAAAACTCTCTCCCAAAGATCAACGGCAAACAGCACACTGAGGTAGGCTCTGTGCCCCCACAGTGGTCATGGCTCATCCTGGTTTACCGCCCGCAAAGGGGCCTGAGCCAGGGAAAGAGCCAGAGGCTTGAAAGCACAGGTGCTGGGTTCAGATCCAGTTGTCAGCTGCTTATTCCGGGACCTCAGGCAGGTCAGCAGGCAGGCTGAAGCCTTGTTTCTTCACAGCTGATTCTTTCTGTTATTCTTTTTTTTTTTTTTTTTTTTTTTTTTTAAGTTTATTTATTTTGAGAGGACAGGGGAGAGGAGCAGAGAAGAGAGGGAGAGAGTGAATCCCAAGCAGGCTCTACACAGTCAGCAGGTAGCCGGACCAGGGGCTCGATCCCACGAACTACAAGATCATGAACTGAGCTGACCTCAAAAGGGAGCCAGCCGTTTAACCAACCGACTGAGCCACCCAGGCGCCCCTCCTTTATTATAATAAAGGCAGAGCTGGAAATGATACCCACCTACATCACCTTCCACACTTGCTGCTGAGGCAATCGAGGCCCTCAAGGTTAAGCAAGCAGCTTGAGGTCAAGGTTGAGGGCAAAGTCAAGTCTATGTAAAAGTACAGTATTAAATAAAACGAAATCACCAACTGGCTTATGTCCGTAACAGTTCTTACAGCCCATACCCACGCCACTTTCTGTTTAATTTAGGACGTTCTGATTAAAGAAACACCGCATAATATCTAAAACTCAACGGTATGAAATATGAGGACCAAGAGTGCTACAATTATCATAGGATCATACAATTTCCTTTTCTTCACTTTGATCTCATTAGCCAACCCTCTCATTATACAGACGAGAAAACTGAGTTTCCCAGGGAGGGAAAGTGATGTTCCCAAAGATGTTCCACCCTATTGGAGTGAACACTGGAATGCAACTCGTGATTCTGGCTCTCAAAAACTGTGTTTCTCTATAATATCGAATCATAGCAACAAAAAAGCTACTAGTTATCCCCAAATGAGTCGGAGTATCTCTGGGACAAATATATACATTAGAAAAGGTACTGAAGTGATTAGGCTGCTCGCTTTGGTGACACGTATACTAAAATTGGAAATGAAGCAGTGGTTGGCCACTTTAACATATAAAGAACTGTTACAAATAAAAAAAATAAAAATATGAGCGAAAGCTACATACAGACAACTCATAAATTAAGAAGGCCGAGGGCTAAGAGATGAAAATATGTTCAACCTCAGTGTTAAATTTAAAAATGCAAATAAAGGGGCTCAGTCGGTTAAGCGTCCCACTTTGGCTCAGGTCATGATCTCGCAGTTTGTGAGTTCGAGTCCCACATCAGGCTCTGTGCTGGCAACTCGGAGCCTGGAGCCTGCTTCGGATTCTGTGTCTCCCTCTCTCTCTGCCCCTCCCCAGCTCCGGTTCTCTCTCTCTCCCTCAAAATAAATATTTAAAAAAAAATTTTTTTAATGCAAAAATGTGAAAGCCACCTGGGTGGCTCAGTCTGTTCAGCGTCCAACTCTGGGTTTCAGCTCAGGTCTTGCTCTCATGGCTTCATGGGTTCGAGCCCCACACTGGGCTCTGTGCTGACAGCTCAGAGCCTGCTTGGGATTCTGTGTCTCCCTCTCTCTCTGCCCCTCCCCAACTCATGCTGTTTCTGTCTCAAATAAAACTTAAAAAAAAAAATTTCAAATGCAAATAAAAACAACCTTTATCTTTAGTCTATCAACTGTGCAAAGATTAATACAGTTGATCACGCTCATGGCTGACATGGGATTCAAGAAATGTGCACTCTCTTGGGGCACCTGGGTGGCTCATTGGTTAGGTGTCCGACTATTGACTTTGGTTCAGATCATGATCTTACTGTGCGTGGGTTCGAGCCCCGGGTCAGACCCCACCCTGGCAGTGCAGAGACTGCTTGGGATTCTCTCTCTCTCTCCCTCCGTCTCTGCCCCTCCCCTGCTCACTCTCGTTCTCTCTCTAACATAAATAAATAAACTTAAAAAAAAAAAGTGCATTCTCAAGAAAGTGCTCGAAGAAATCTAAATTGGTAAACTTTCTGAAACACAGCTTGGCAACACGTATGACACTTTAAAACGTGTGTACCCTTGGACTCAGCAACTCCACCTCTAGGAATTTGTCATAAGTAAATACGTGAACAAGAACATGAATGCAAGAATCAGAAACAACCTAAATGTCTACCAGTAAAGAATCGATGAAGTGAATTATGGTATGCCTGAGGCCGTTTAAAAATGATAACATACAAATTTATTCATGTGGAAACTCCCAATATATTAAGTAAAAAAACCCCAATTATTGTGTAAGATTCTGTCACCGTCTGCAGAAACCATGTAGCTGTGAGTCCCTCTGCATAGAGGTCACCTCTTGGTGGCTGGAGATCACCATCTTCCTCTCCACTCTTTCCTGTTCTTTCCGGATTTCGTTCCGAGTACACGTTATATGTTTCTTTTCAGCAGGGGGTGCAGAAATGTACATAAAGTAGATTAGTGATTGCCTGTGGCTGGGGGTGAAGGGTTGGGGGAAATGGTGGTTTACTACCAACGGGGAGTATGGACGAGGTGACAAAAATGTCCTAAAATTGACGGTTGAGGGCTGCACAACTCTGGGACTACACTAAAAACCACTGAATTCTGCACTGTGCATGGGTGAATTACACGGTATGCGAATTATATGAATTAAACCTCAGAAAAGGCGTTACAGAAATATAATTTAAAAATCTACTTAAAAAAGTGTAAAAGGCCTTGAGGATAAAAAACAAAAGGTAACAGTGAGCTGAGCTGGGATGTGAGAAAAGGGGTACAAAGCTCTCACACGCGACTGGGGCCGTCCGTTCTCTGGTCTATCTGGGCAGAACCGAGCCAACACGAATTTCTCGATACGCTTCCCCATCAGCCTGGGTCTCCCAGCCCACTGGGGCGCCGGCTCGTTGGCCACCAGGCACCCAGTCTCCTGATGCAGTTGCCCACTCGTCTGACCGTGTAGACAAGGCCTGGAGGCCACCCACTGCCCGAGGGCCCTTCAGCACGCCCACTCAGACAGCCGGCCTCTCCACCTCTCCCTAACCGTCCTGCCCTCAGAAGGCCCAGGGCCACCTTGCGGGCTCGGGGGCTTTTGAACAACTGAATCCTCCCGGTGAAACGCTGGGATCAGAACCCACACGGGCCGTCCCACTCCGCTCTCAGCAGGTGATGAAAGGGACTCCCAAGAGCATTTCCAGAGCCCCTACCAGACGGTGGGCACTCGGCTGTGCACCGCTCTTACGACAGAGGACAAAACGCACTGGCCTCCTGGAGCTCAGAGACCAGCGGGGAGAAGGGATTAGGGCCACCCTCCTTCCCCATCTTGTCCCCGCTCACTTCTCCAGGCTCAAGGTGCTGCTGCTGCCCGAGTCCCCGGCGGCCACGCTTTCCCCATCCCACACCCGGCACCCTTCTCCGATCCCTGGCTCACGCTGGCTGTGGCCACCGCTCTGTGCAAGTGTCCGCCCTCGGCCCCAAAGCCCCCTCGCCCCTTGCCTGCTCTGCGGACGTGCTTCTCAATACGGTCACGTGGCAGGGGGAACATCACCGCACTTCTTGAGGACTGGCCCCCTAGCGTCCCTCTCGGCCTTCGGGCTGTGAGCACAGGCTCCGAACCTCCTGCTCCCAGTGGGACGTCTGGGAAGTTCTCCACAAGTGCCGTTTGGAGGCACGGCTAGAACGTACAAGTGGAAGGTGTAGTCACGCCAGCATTGGCCACAGGCCTATCTACCGCCACCTGCAACCGTCGCTCTGGTCAGTCCTAGGTTTCTGGGGCTGCCGTTGCGACATACATACGAGGTGCCTCTCTCACAGTTCTGGACACCGGGAGTCTGACATCAAGGTGTCAGCAGGGCAGCACTGTCTCCGATGCCTCCGGGGAGAATCTTTCCTTGCCTCCTCCTGGTCCGCGCTGCTTGGCAGTCTTGGGCGCTCGTCGGCTTCCAGGCACATCCCTGCTGTCACATGGCAGCCGCCTTCTCCCTGTGTCTTCGCTTCGGCTCCTCTCCGCGCGCGCCTGCCTGCGTGTCCCAAGTTCCCCTGTTTATAAGGACACGAGCCACACGGGATCAGGCCCCACCCTGACGACTTCACCTTCTCACTTGGTTACCTCGAAGGGACCTCATTTTCTAATGAAGTCCCCATGGCTAGGACTCCACATATCCTTTTTGCAGAACACGACTCAATCCCTAACAATCATCAGCAGCAGGACGAGGCCTGCTTCTGCTCCCAGTTAACACACGCAGGCCATTCTCACTGCACAGAGATCGCCCCCACCACCCTGTAAAGTGGAAGTATTATTCTCTCCACGGGCCAAGTGCAAAGCTGAGGCTCCGAGAGGCTCAGAACCTGCCCAAGGTGAGTAGGCTCCAGGGTCGGCCAGTAAAAGGCCGAATGATGACTCAACCTCAGTCCGGGATCCAAGCTCTTACCCAGTCGTCTACGCCGCAGAAGCTTTGTGTTTGATGACGTGATTACCCTCCGCAGCCTTTCTGTTTCAGCTCCAACACGATTCCCATCTGCAAATGCTCAGCACTGTGACTGCCTTCAAAGTGGAAGCTTAAAATATCATCACTGAACTCAATTTACCCCAACCAACTCCCAACTCCTCCAGGATGGGAATACCCCCCCACGTAGACACCCTATGTCCGTTAAGGCTTTTCCTGGAAAACGTGTGTCTACTAATTCACGCGGCCCCGCGTATGCAAACTCTTGAATTCGCTGTTGTCTACCATAGCTGCGTGGACGGCCTCACCCTTTTTTCTGGATGACACATTCCTGAACTCTGGCAACCGGCCCCAGGAGGTGGCTCCTGACGGCCCTGCAAGGCACAGAGCAGCCTATGGAAAGACTCAGACTCAGGGCGTGGAGTCAGGAAGCCTGCACCCAAGTCGACTTCCGCTTCCTCCTCCACGTGAACCGCCCCCTCCACACACACACACACACACACACACACACACACACACACACCCAGAGTGTCAGGGCCCCTCTCTTTCTGGTCCTTACAGGACCTGACAGAGTTTCTCCAACTTATCAGAAAAGAGGTTGTCAAAGCCCAAGGTAAAAGACAATGAAGGAATCGTTCATGCAACAAACAGGACTGGAGAACATCTGGTCTACCGCGGGGTGGGCACAACAGCCTCCCCGAGATGAACACAACTGTAGGAGAGAGAAATTCATGCCGCGTGCAAGAGCGTGTGCTCAGGCGGGCCCTGTACTACACTTTCTCACTCAGCCATCGCTCATTAAGGCAGCACATGCCCATTTCACAGGTGGAGAAATGCAGGCTCAGCAAGGTAAGTGGCTTGTCAAGGGCACTCAGCGAGGAAGAGCGCCAGGGCTGACCCCAGGTCTGAGCGGCTGCAAAGTCCGGGCTGCTTTCTTCCTCTCGTGTCCGCTCAGGCTGGAGCTTGACCCAGATCTGGCATCAGCTTGGAGGACAGTAAGGGGAGGGCAGTGACCTAGGAACCGGCTGGGTGATTCGGGAGAGGTGGCCGAGAAGCCTGGCCTGAGGCAGGAAGGGGGGGCTGCACCACAGACACTGGGATTCAGAGTTGGGTTGGGTTGGGAGAGAGGCAAGAGAGAAAGGTGAGGGGCGAGAGACCCTAAGAAAGTCTTCCCTCTTCTCCAGGCTCAGACCTAGGAGGCAGGGCCCTCAGGGTAACCGCATCACAGCTCTTGCTTCCTGATCCGTCAGAACAGGAACCGAGGAGCTGAAGGTGTGGGAGGAGAAGAGAAGGAAGAGGGCAGCGGGCTTGCTTCTTCCTCCCCTGTCCCCACTGCAGCCTGAACCGGGCACGTAAGGGGACGCACAGACTGGAGGGACCAGAGGCCGGAGGAGGCTGCGGTCTTGCGACACAGACGTGACTCAGCCTCGCAAACAAGCCAGAAAGCTGAGTATCGTCAACAGCAGCCCCTTCTCCCCAGCCCCGGCATCCATCAGTCCCCAAGCCATTGCAGTCCCCATGCATATTCAACTCAAGGATTACGCCCTGCAACAAGTCTTCTCTGACCCTCCCTGCAAGGTGGGGTCAGGCGCCTCTTCACGAGCACCCGATGATACCTTGTTTTCCCGCAGGAGCCCACAAAACACACTGGCTCATAAGTTTCCGAGCACGGCTGCCCCTCTGCACAACGCTAGTGTGAAACACTACAGCCTACACTACAGTGTAGAAACACTACAGCTCAGTGGACACTTGATAAAGAATGAAAGGGGGGATAGGGAGAGAGGGAGGGGCTACAGATGTTAGGGGCACCCAAAGAATAAAACGACTAGAACGGGAAAGATTGGGAACGGCTTCTCAGAGAAGGTGCATTGCAACCATACTTTTTTTTTTTTACTTTTTTTTTTTTAACGTTTATTTATTTTTGAGACAGAGAGAGACAGAGCATGAACAGGGGAGGGGCAGAGAGAGAAGGAGACACAGAATCTGAAACAGGCTCTGGGCTCCGAGCTGTCAGCCCAGAGCCCGACGCAAGGCTCGAACTCATGGACCGCGAGATCGTGACCTGAGCCGAAGTCGGACGCTTCACCGACTGAGCCACCCAGGCGCCCCACCATACTTTTTTTTAAAGTCCGATTTGGGGGTAGGTGGAGAAGTTAAGGGAAAGGGCAATTCAGGTGGAAAACCATAGCAAGACCGTGAAGGTATAAATGTATACGATTTGATGGACCAAGAATCATCTAGAGCTCATGTAAGGTGGCTATCCCATTGTGTATTGATACAGATATTTTGGGGGCTACGAGAAACAGAAAACCCAACTCAAAATGGTCTAACGTTGGGGTTTCCGGTGTGTCTTGTTCCTTCCGCCCTTCTGTTCTGACGAGCTCAACATGTTCTCCCTAACCAAGGTCCCTCGTGGTCCCAAGATGGCTGCCACGGTTCCAGGTATCACATGCCAACCCCACCACGTTCCATAGCAGGAGGGCCTACTTCTTCCTAAATGTCTCCTTTTAAGATGGAGCAAAATCTTTCTCATCGCTCCCCACCCCCCCACCGCCGCCCTGACCCCAGAAATTTCTCTTCATATTTCATAGTCGGGGCTGGGTCACATGCCCATGCCTGGGCAAATCACTGCCAAGGGGGATAGGACCCCGTGATTCACCCCTGGGGCGGGGGCTGACCTCCCCTCAAGCCCCTAGAAGATCAACTTCCGAAGATCAACGTTCTGTGTGCAAAAGGAAGAAGAGGAAAGGGTTTTGGATAAGCAACCAAGAGCGTCTGTGGCACCTTCTCACCCGCTCACCCGCTTAAGACACAGCGTAAGCTGCAGACGCCCCACATCCCCACCCTTCTGCGATTCTATTTTAGGTCCGAGGAAGTAACCGTCCTAGGAGAGGAAACTTGCAAAAGGCTTTTATGGGAAGGTCTATAAACAACACTGCAGTTGGCTTTTCTAGATCAGGAGTCGTGTGACAGTAGGGAGGAGAATGACTGCATTCCGGTTTTATTTGAAGGGGGTTTTACCTTTCTCCTTGAACGAATGTTTTCCCTAGACCTCCAAAAAAAAAATAATTAAATAGCCAGCACATTCCTACCACAAAGCCTTCAGCCCAGCTCGGCCCGGCCTTCAATACCCTTCCCAATTCTGTTAACTGAAGCCCC
Organism: Panthera onca; assembly: GCF_046562875.1. Classification (NCBI taxonomy): domain Eukaryota; kingdom Metazoa; phylum Chordata; class Mammalia; order Carnivora; family Felidae; genus Panthera; species Panthera onca. The sequence continues at coordinate 72,524,960 of NC_138356.1, forward strand.
GCCCACCCAGGAAGAGTGAGCTCAGATGGTTCGGTTCATCTGACTACCCCCGCTAGGGTAACTATCTCCCCTCTGCACGCTTGGGGCTATTCCCTTGTGACTTTTGTATGGGGTGGACAGACGTGGTCCACAATCATCAGTGGTTACTTTTCTTTCTCTTCTCATCAACCAGCAGAAATTCTACCATGTGAACTTTTGAGTTTTCATCTTTGTGCCCCAGGTGCCCGCACAGGGCACAGGATGTGCCGGGAACGCTGTGCAACAAAGACAAGACTCTACGTGGAATCCGTTCATTCGTGTGTCCTCCTCTGGTGACCACGTAAATGAGAATTCTTATACCATTTGGAACCTGCTCACTTCTGTTTCGTATCCATTAGGCACCAAGCACTCGGCCACTTTCTGTACATACGGTTTTATTTTACGCCGCTTCAAAAAACCTGCGTACTTTTCAAAATTTACAGAAGAGGAACCGAAAAGCTTTGAAAGGCCAAGGGCAGACTCTCCCAAGGCCACATGAGGAATTAGGGCGTGGAATTCAAATTCAAGTGTTCCGAGGAGGTGATGCATCACAGTCGAGAGCGTGGGCACTGAACCCAGACCCCCTCGCTTAAAATCCTGTCGCCCACCAGCTATAGGACTTTGGGGAAGTTAGCGTCTTGGTATCTCAGTTCCCTCGTGTATAAAATAGGGATTAAAAACAGTGTCCCCCACCTCTCCCCCCAAAAAACCCACCACTGCCTACTTCATTGGATTATTATGAGGATTAAATGAGCTCATGGAGGAAAACTATTCAGAACAGCACTTGACATGTATTCATACACAGCAAACATTAGCTATCATTATTGATTCCAAGTCCAGTGGTTTTCGCACTGGGCCGTGACAAATGTCCCTACCCTCCACCCGCCAGATCACCTCAGGCATGAAAGAGAGACCTGGCCAGCGGAAAGATCCCAGAGAGACCACGAACTCCACCATCCAGAGGAGCCGTCTCAGAGAACAGGGGTCAAAGGTTCTAAGGCATTGCATTGCACAAACTCATCCTCTCTCAGCTGCACCTTGACCGTCATTTGTAGAGTCCCGAGGGGTGGTGGTGGGTGGGGGGAGGGCTTCTAGGGGAAAGGACATCACGTGAGACACGGGCCAGCTCAGCTCCCCAAGGCCCAACCACTGACCATACACCAAAGAACAACCTCTTAGCTTGAACGAGCTTTGAGGATCTGAAATGCTTGCCACTCTTCCCCAGAGAACCCAGTGCCCACAGCGGTTATGAGCCTCCAAAGCAAAGTGCCCTTGGGGGGACACGCTGCCCCCCAGGCCTTGAAGACGAGAAAGATGCCCCCACCTCTCCACCCTTGATCTCACTGTAACCCGGCCAGGAGCTATCGCCTTTATGCAGATGAGAAAGGGAGATTCCAGGATAAGCAGTGGCTCATAAAGGTCACATAACTAGTCAATATCAGTGCCTGGACTAGAACTCAGGACTCTGAGTCTCAGTTCAGTGCTACTTCTCATGATCTTACTCTGTCTCCTGCATCAGCATTTGACTCCTTCAACTGCATCAACTGCCTTTCTTGCTTGCTCCCTTTTTTCCTACACATTTGCTGTCTGCTCTGCACTGGGGGTTATGAGGCAGAACAAAGCATTTTAAGACCCAGCCCCTGGCGCCTGGGGGGCTCAGTCAGTTAAGGGTCTGACTCTTGATTTCAGCTCAGGTCATGACCTCACAGTGGTGAGATCGAGCCCCACATCGGGCTCTGCTCTGAGCGGGGATTCTGCCTCTCTCCCTCTGCCTCTCTCTCTCTCTTCTCTCTCAAAATAAATAAACATTTGGGAGAAGACCCAGCTCCTATGCGTCCCCACCCCGTCCTGCAGGGCAAACACACTGGAGGTGCTCAGTAAGCTCTCGCTGATCTGAATCAAATCTTTTTTGTTGCTACTGTTCTGATATGGATTCTGGTTTTCTTTCCTCAAAATGGCAATTTTTAACCTCGTAAAAAGGTTCTTCCTCTCTCTAACCTAAAAGAAGACTGAATAGGGGTGCCTGGGTGGCTCAGTCGGTTAAGTGTCCGACTTCGGCTCAGGTCATGATCTCGCGGTCCGTGAGTTCGAGCCCCACGTCGGGTTCTGTGCTGACAGCTCAGAGCCTGGAGCCTGCTTCGGATTCTGTGTCTTCCTCTCTCTGCCCCTCCCCTACTTAGTGTGCTCTCTCTCTCTCTCTTGCTCTCTCTCTTTCTCAAAAAGTAAATAAACATTAACATTTTTTTTTAAAAAATCAGAAGACTGAATATATTAAGCTGGTCTCCACTTGGCAACTATAGAATGCCAGGAGAGCTGAGCCCCTTCGACAAAGCCAGGATCCCACAGGGACCCCAGCCTCCTCTGAAGGAGGCCCTGAACTACTTCTCCCTTCAGTGCAGAGAAATGGCAAGAAAGTGTGTCTGCCTTGGGGTCCGGGTGGGGGAGAAAAAGGCTCCCCTGGTCTCCTGTTGAACATCTGAGGTCCTACAGCTACCAGGATCCAGGAAACCCTTGGAGCCTCAGCTGAAGCATAAAGCCGCTCCGCAGAGATGCTTCTCCCCGGGAGAGGTGAGAGCTCGGGAGTACGAACCACCACGCACCCCCAAACCGGAAGATGCAGGAATAGGAACTGGCTCCTTTAGAATGAACCTACCGGGGCAACTTGAAAGAGAATGTCAGGACATTTAAAACACAGATGTGAAGTAAGGAACATACACCCTAATGAAAGAACAAGACAAAAGGACTAAAGGCTGGATTGATCTGAAAGAGAACCGAAGAGAATGTCTACAAGTAAAATGTAGGGTCATTAAGAATAAAGTCTCAGGGCTCCTGGGTGGCTCAGTTAAGCGTCCGACTTCAGCTCAGGTCACAATCTCACGGTCCGTGAGTTCGAGCCCCGCATCGGGCTCCGTGCTGACAGCTCAGAGCCTGGAGCCTGTTTCGGATTCTGTGTCTTCCTCTCTCTCTTCCCCTCCTCCATTCATGCTCTGTCTCTCTCTGTCTCAAAAATAAATAAACGTTAAAAAATTAAAAAAAAAAAAAAAAAGAATAAAGTCTCGACAATGAGAAAATTCAACAGACGTGACAACGCTGTGAACCACCGAAGTCGGTGCACCTGCCTCAGACTCCCTGGCAGGTGCCTGCCAACTGCCTGTGCCAGGCACGAGGGGCTGAGAGGAATAACGAGCCCCTCCCTTCACGATGCCCGGTCAGCAGGTGAGGCAACCATATGCACAAACGTGCTTCACGCAACATGGCTGTCGTGACGCTCCCGTTTATGGGATCCTTGCAAGGGATGCTTCTCCGACATCCTCTGACACTATCAGTACAGAAAGTGCTAGAGCAGGAGGAAAGGCAGGGGCGGGAGCAGGCCTCAGAATCTTCCGGCTTCCCGTCTGCTGATCGTGCTACGGAGCCACTCTGTATCTATCAAGGTCACAGTTACAAAGGAATGGTTGAGCACTCTTTCTTTTTTTTCTTTTTTCCTCCAATTTGCAAAAACCTTTCTACTTGGAAATAATTTCAGGAATAAGAATAGTGCAGGGGTGCCTGGGTGGCTCAGTCGGTTAAGTGTCCGACTTCGGCTCAGATCATGATCTCGCGGTCCGTGGGTTCGAGCCCCACGTCAGGCCCTGTGCTGACAGCTCGGAGCCTGGAGCCTGCTTCAGATTCCGGGTCTCCCTCTCTCTCTGACCCTCCCTGCTCACATTCTGTCTGTCTGTCTCTCTCTCTCAAAAATAAACATAAAAAAAAATGTTTTAGTAAATAAATAAAGAAGAATAACAATGGTGCAAAGAACACTCACCTGCCCTCTACCCAAGCCCCCCTGCACTTAGCAGTTCTTTGCTTTTTCCTTCTTTTTCACTCCCCGGTACTAAGTTTCACAATACCTCTACTCTGTCTCTGAACTACTTGAGGGCAAGTTGCATATATCACGGATGTTCACTGGAGCCCTCTTTCTGCGTTTCTACTCGAAAAGATAATTATTTTGGTACCAAGCCAGCACATGGCTGTGTTGCACACAGGCAGGGGTTCACAAAAGGCAGAAGCCTTGATGAGGAAAATGCAAGCCATTCCCCAGAAGCCACAGTGGGCGTGGTCCTGCCCCTCTCCTTCCTGCCCTGCCCACGGAGGCTCTGCACCCAGCGGGGGTCCTCTAGAACCTCCCACCACACGTGGGGGAAGCGCTCACTCTTCTTTGTCCCAAGTGGATCCAGACTCCCGTGGAGGGATCCCAAAACACTGCTCGCTCACTCTTCTGTTTTCCTAACTCTGTGCTTTTCGCATTTCCTGACTTAAAGCGGTAAAGGAAGAGGAAATGCCAAAAATATTACAGGATGAGTTAGTTCGTGGCATTTCCAAGCGATGGGGACTCAAGGAGCTGGCAGGGGAAGCTCAGGCGGCAAGCGACCTCTGCCTCCTTGCAGCCCAGCCTGCCGTGGCCGGCAGAACCCCTGTGGCTCTCCAAAACTCTGAAGATCTTGGGAAGCTGTTTTGGGGGGAAGATCCGGGACAGGAGCCCATTTTCCCCAAATAACCAAGAGGATGTCAGAAGTCTGGTCTTAATTAGCCCCTCACTGCCATGTGGATCCACAACACATCCTGGTGTATTTCCCTTCCTCTCAGAAGACAGGGCCACCTGCCACACACACGGGCAGGCCCTCGAGTTCCTCTGTCCCCCTAACGGTTCGGATGCATTTGTCCTGATCAAACCGCGTGCTCTCTCCGGACCGCTCTCGCGGTCCCTGCTCCCTGCTTTGGGAACAGGGCCGGCTGGGGACACTTGCACTGGCTCTGGAAACAAGGTTTTAGCTGCAGAAAAAGGCACACACAGTGTTGGGATTCACCCTGGGCTGGGAAATCAGCCATCGCCCACCCTCACGGTCCCCAGTCCTTTCTGGGAGTAGATACAGGGTAGGTGGGTGAGGAGAGGGTCTTCAGGGGTTGGATTTAATTTATCCTTGGGGCAGCCCGAGAAAAGTTAGCGTCCCTGAGTGGAGAGTGACCAGTCTGGCCTGCAGCCTAAAGAAAGGCACTGTGACGTGAATCCTCAACCCCACATCCTCACGCACAGCTGGGCAAGAAGGAAAGCTCTCATGAAGGTAAGAGTATTTGAGAGGACAGTGAAGATACGAGTGGAGCCTGATCTCCGGGCTCCCATAACACCTTCCCTTACCAGCCCCCGAAGACGTTCACTTCCTAATCCCCAGGACCTGCGAATTCGTTAGCTTACACAGGGTACACGGCAATAGGGAGTTAAGGGGGAAGATGGGATTAAGGTTGTTGATCACTGGAACTTAAAGGAGGGAGAGATTCTAGATTATACAGGTGGCCTGGTATATTCAAAAGCATCCTTAGAAGTGGAACAGGGGTGGAGCAATTGGGTGGCTCAGTTAAGCACCTGACTCTTGGTTTCGGCTCAGGCCACAACCTCATGGTTCACGGGTTCGAGTGCAGAGCATGCTTGGGATCCTCTCTCTTTCCCTCTCTCTCTGCCCCTCCCCTGCTCATGCTCTCTCCCTCCCAAAATAAATAAATAAACTTAAAAAAGAAAAAAGGAACAGGGAGCCAGGAGGAACACCCAGAGAGATGGCAGCATGAGAAGGACTCAGACCATCATTGTTGGCTTTGAAGACGGAGGAAGGAGACCTTGGACCAACGTATGTGGGAGGCATCTAGAAGCTGGAAAAGGCAATGAAACAGATTCTTCCCTAGAGCCTTCTATTCTCGAGCCTACCCTGTTCCTTCTGGAAGGAAGCTTCCCTAGAGCCTCCAGAAGGAACAGAGCCCTGCCAACACCATGATTTGGGCCCGATGAGACTCATTTCAGACTTCTGACCTCCGGCTCTATAAGAGAATAAGTTTGTGTTATTCATTCCGCTAGGTTTGTGGTCATTACAGCGGGAAGAGGAAACTAACACACCGCTTATCATTATACTTAGCCATTATAACGTAATTTTTATTTATATGCCCATCCGTCACTCTCCCATCAGTAATAATAAGAATAGAAACCAGCACGTGTTGAGCACTTAGCACAGGGCAGGGCCCGTACCACATTTTCCATAACCCTGAGATACTATTAAAAGGTAACTTGGACAAAACCCTTTCATGAAAGTAAACACAGGGATCTGGGGGGTCAGGGGGAACCACCAGCGGTATCCTCAAGGAGATAAAGACACGGGGATATTTTCAAAGATGAGTAGGAGTTAGCCTGAGAGAGGGGAAGAGCATAAGCAGACCCGCAGAAAAATGAAACAGTACGTAGGGCGCGTGCGGGCAAGGGCTTCGGTGGCTCGACTGCAACCTGCTCATTTCCACATCAGCATCTCTAGCCCACGGGCACCCTCTGAGGTCTGAAGTCACATGCCCGTGTGCCTGCGTGAAAGTCTCCACCTGGACGCCTCCCAGACACCTCTCCAACTTAGCATGGTCAATATGGAACCTGGTTCTCTCCAGAACACGTTCCGCCTTTATTCTTCCCCGTCTCTCCCCAAAGGACACCCAGCTGTCCATGCCGTAACCCAGGGGTCATCCTCAAGTCCCTCCCCGGCCTCACCCCCATTTGATCCATCACCAAATCTCATCAGCTCTCCCTGCAGGTTATAACCAGGTCACCCCCCCTTCCCTCCGCCGCCAGTGGTCTCAGCCGCTACCACATTTTCTGGATTCACGCAGTGGCCCCCGTAACTGGTCTCCCTGCTTCCACTCTGCTGTCATCAACTCTTTGTAAAGCAGTAAAAGTAATCTCTTAAAGATGTCAATTAGGGAAGGGGCACCTGGGTGGCTCAGTCGGTTAAGCATCCGACTTCAGTTCAGGTCATGATCTCACACTCTGTGAGTTCGAGCCCCGCGTCTGGCTCTGTGCTGACAGCTCGGAGCCCGGAGCCTGCTTCGGATTCTGTGTCTCTCTCTCTCTCTCTCTCTCTCTCTCTCTCTCTCTCTGCCCCTCCCCTGCTCGGGGGCTGTCTCTATCTCAAAAATAAATAAAAGCATTAAAAAAACAATGTCAATCAGGGGCGCCTGGGTGGCTCAGTCGGTTGATCACCCACTCTTGATTTTGGCTCGGCTCGTGATCTCACGGTTCCTGAGTTTGAGCCCTCAGTGTGGAGTCTGCTGAAGATTCTCTCTTTCTGCCTCTGCTCCGTCCCCGCTCGTGCTTGCTCTCTCAAAAAATTTAAAAATGTCAATCAGATCCCATTCCGGAGTCCAAGCTTAGCCATACTTCCCTCCGTACTTGGTTTGGAGGGGGACTCTCCAGCCTGGCTTAGAAACTGCCTCCCTCAAGGGGCACTTGGGTGACTCAGTCAGCTGAGCATCCAACTTCGGCTCAGGTCACGATCTCAAAGTTCGTGGGTTCAAGCCTTGCACTGGGCTCTGTGCTGACAGCTTGGGGCCTGGAGCCTGTTTCCAATTCTGTGCCTCCCTCCCTCTCTCTCTCTCTCTGCCCCTCCCCTGCTTGTGCTCCGTCTCTCTCTCAAAAATAAATAAGTAGGGGCGCCTGGGTGGCTCGGTCGGTTAAGTGTCCGACTTCAGCTCAGGTCATGATCTCACAGTCCGTGGGTTCGAGCCCCGCATCGGGCTCTGTGCTGACCGCTCAGAGCCTGGAGCCTGTTTCGGATTCTGTGTCTCCCTCTCTCTCTGCCCCTCCCCTGTTCATGCTCTGTCTCTCTCTGTCTCAAAAATAAATAAATGTTAAAAAAAAAAATTTTTTTAAATAAATAAATAAGTAAACAGTAAAAAAAAAAAAAAAAAAAAAAAAAAAAATTTAAAAACTAAAAGAACCTGCCTCCCTCTGAAACCCTCCCCTACAACCTCTCCGCCTGGCTAGTCCCTTCTCAAGTGCCCAGTCTCACAGAAGCCTTTTTCCCCAGCAAAACCAGGCCCACCCCCACTTCACTTCGGTCAAGATTTCTATCTTTTGTTGTGTTTCCTTGATAACAAGAATCACAGTCTTTCATTTGGGCTTCTCGGTCTGGCCCAGCCCCACCTCTGGAATGCAAGCTCCAGGCGGGCGGGGCGGGGCGGGGCCCAACTTGTTCGGCACCGTACCCTCCCCTCGGGACTTCGCAGGGTGCCAGCCTGGAGCAGGTGCTCGGTACAGGCTTGTGGCCTTGCCTAACCAAAAGAGCAAGTGTGAGGCTGCCACTGAAGGATGGGGCTGGAAATCGAAGGCCTTGAACACAGGGTCCTATTCATCTCTGCGGGACTGGTACCTCCCGCGGGGAAGCCACTTAGCATGAACTGGTGAATGAAGGATGAATCTGAAAAGTGCCATCCTTTCTCGGCAGGGCTCCCGAAGGGGCCCCCCTCTCCTTCTCTCCTTCTCCGGACTTCTCAGCAGGTGACATGACCAGGGCATGTAGCATATGCTCAATAAATGTTAGCTGTCAGCGTCCCTACTGCTTATGCGGGGGCTCATTTGTGCATCCTACAGAAAAGACTTCTTTTCGAGCCCGTGCCTGCTACGGGGGCTGGGAGAGAAGTATGAGGAGGAAACAAGAGAGGGAGAGATGAGTCAAACACAACCGAGAACCCAGAGCGAAAATGCAGAACAACACCGTTCCAGGTAACATGGGCTCCCTTTCTCCTTTAGACGTCAGCCCCGTGGGTGCGGTGTGGAGAAAAATGCCAGCTGGGAGGTGGGTCCTCACGAGGGGCGAGGGAGGGCCCCATCTGAAGGCACACATTCATTTTTGGGCCTGCAGGGCTCTGACTGACTTTGGAAATCTGGCTCACTGTGGCTGGTGAGAGGTGGAGAGAATTTCAATTTCCTTCACCAAATGGCAAGCCTGCGAACAAGTCCTTTCTCTCCGACATTATCACATACTAAAAATGAAAACCAGCCATTCGGAGCTCTCATAAAGAGAAAAATAGATGGGCTGCTTAGCTCACAAGATGCAGGAGGGCTGAAACTCAAGTCGGGAGAACATCAGAGGGTACATTTTGTGCTAAGATGCCACCCTTTTTTGGACTCGGGAGTTTCTATTTTTCACAAAAGAATGGGAGAGAGAGAAAAGTAATTCCCTATATAATAAGCCACCCATTTTATGTTTCAAATCCATGTGGTGGCTGAACAGTCGGGGTTAGGGAATTTTTTTTAACTCGCTATCTCAAAATACACAGTTTGAGATAACCACGTATCTCAAAAATAACAGCAGTAATAGATAAGGCAGAACACGGGGAAGGTACTGAAACAAAGGTTATAATGCAAATAGGACATATTTCCAAGCGTTTCGTGGCTGCCAGACCAGAACGTGCCAGAGTGCAAAGGAGCACTGGACTTGGAGTCCTAAGACTGGCCAAGCGACCTTGGGTGGGCTATGTCACTTCTCCCCGCCTCATATGCACAACAACCAGGGGACTGAAACAGTGGTTATGGAAGGTCCTTTTTCTTCCTCAACTGTAGAGATGCGCGGTTTTCCAGAAGTCCCTGCATCTTCTGGCTAAACAGTCCGCCTCCAATCACAAAACAGCAAGGCCTTGGGGTGACGGGCGCAACAGAGGGAAAACTAGCCTCGACCCTCGGTGCTGTTTTCCAACCCCCACACTCCGCAGCGACCCGTGCCCGGCTGTCATCCCAGAATCAATGTCTGCCGAGACAACCTGATGGAGTCTACGGGGAAAAGTGGAAGAAAGTTCTTGTTCCTTCGGATCGGTGCAAGCGAAGAACGCTAACGACGGGATGGTCTGGAGTCGGCTCTCCATCCATCCCCCTGCGCTAGTGGAAGGAGAAATTACCGAAGGAAACCGCTCTAGGAATGCCCGAGAAGAACTCTCCTCTCGGGATGTACGAAAACCGCAGGATACCAGACGCCAGCGAGTTTCTTTTCTTTCTTTTTTTTTTTTTTTCCCCCTTGAAACTTCACGTCGCGCTCAGAAAATGCAGCAGGTCCCAAAATGGTACGAGCGGGAACAACACAAGCCACTTCCCAGTCTCCCCGTGAACAAACCCCGAGCCCCGAACGGGGACGTCTGTTTCCCCTCGCGGGTCGTCTCGCTCGCTTTAAATGCCAGTGTGGCCCGGGGCCTGCCCGGCAGCGCCGCGTCCAAGCCGAAGCCGGGGCCGGGGCCGGGGCCGGGGCCGGGGGCGGGGGGGAGGCCGACCACGCCGGGCCCCGCCGCCCTTCCAGGAACGGCGGGGAACTTTCCTCCGCCGCGCACGGAGACAATGCCGCGAGGGCGCCCAGCCGCCGGGCCCCGGCGCCTCCCCGGGAGGGCGCGCGCAGCCACCGGCCGCCCCCCGCCCCGCGCCGGCGCCCCCCCACCCGACCCCAGAGCGGCCCCCCGGAGCCCGGGGCCGGCGCCCTCCCTCCCCGCGCCCGCCCGCGGACCCCCGCCGGGGGGCGCAGCCGGGAGCCCGCCCCGCGCCCCGCGCCCCGCGCCGGCGCCTCTCGGCGCGGGGACCGGGCAGGGGGCGCGGGCGACCCAGGGCGCCCCGCAACTCACCGGGACCGGGCGGGCCGCTGGGCATTATTCCATGGCTCGCGCGCGCCGCACCCCTCGGCCGGGCGCGGGCGGCCCTGGGGACGGAGGGAGGGCGGCGGGGAGGGCGGCGGCGGCGGCGGCGGCGGCGGCGGCGGCGGCGGCGAGGCGCGGGAGCCGAGCGCGGCGCAGGAAGGGGCGGGCGACCATGTGCCGAGGGGAGGAGGCCGCGGCGGCGCGGGCGGCTCGGACGCTCCCGCTCGGCGGCGGCGGCGGGCGCGGGCTGCAGGAAATCCCAGCACTTCGACAGGAAATCGGAATCCTGACTAAGCATTCCGGGCCCGGCGGTCGCTCCGCGCCGGGGGCTCCCGCCTCGCTTAACCCTTGGCCCGCCGGCGGCCGGCGGGGGGCGCGGCGGACCCGGGCGCGCGGGGGGCCCGGGCTCGGGGGTCCTCCCGCTCGGCCGCACGCCCCGCGCGCCCCGCCTGCCGCCGGCTCCGCGTCCAGGGGTGGAGGGGCCGGGATGCGCCCAGATAAAACCTTGGCCTTGGCGGGGGGCCTTTCGGAGCCCCCACTCCCCACCCCAGACACCAGAAGAGAGCCTGGGCCTCTCCCGTTCTGCAGAGGATGAACTTGCCACCTCCTGGCCGGTTCCCCTGTTTTCAATAAAAGAAGTGACTTTACCTGGCCGCCCCCTTGTACTGCTTCCCCTCTGCTAATCTCCCCAGTTTCGTCCAGCGGCAGGGGGGCAGGAATTTCCTCTGTCAGGATAGTATAGGAACAGTCGGGACAACAACAGTCTGGACTTCAGACTCTGATGCCTGTTGGGATCTAGACGTTGCTTTTTAATTTCTTGCTGTGTCACCCTGGGTAAGTCACATAACTTCTCTGAGCCTCCCTTTCCTCAGATGTGCAATGAGGCGGAAATACTACCCCCGCCCCCCAGGTTAAAGTTGGGAACCAAATGTTTAGACAGGGACCCACACGTTGTAAATGCTCAAGTAAACGATAGTCCTGATTGCTCCTATGACCATGAGAGACATCTGAGAAAGGAGGGTTTCAACTCATGGGGTCTGTGCCCACTTACAAAGCCTTAGAATTTCATTTTCTTCCTAATCACCAAGTGATTATTTTTCTTTGCAGGATTTCAGAAACTGCTCTTAGCAGAGGAAAAGGTTACTGGCTGTGGCAGACCCCCTTCTGGTGAAATCTGAAACTCACAAGCCTCCCAGAATTTGGGATTTTTGCTCTTAACCCAACAGTCAGGACATTGTGGGGGTTTCTTTAAAAGTCTGAAGAGGCTTTGCAAAGTTTGAAAACCAAAGTAAATATCTGTCCGGTCAGGCCGGGAGTAGGCGGCCAGTAGGAGCGATTCACTGTGGTTTCCCACAGAAATGCCACATTTGGGGGTTTCTACCTGGAGGATGCAGCTTGGTGGTTTTGCTGTGAGCGGTTCAAATTCCTTTGAAACCCAACCAGACTTTGAAGAGGGAACAACATGCCCGTGAGTGAAAACGGAAGCTTGAAATGAACCTGTTGGGAACCGAAAGTTGGGTATCCTCCCCTCTACTCCACGTCAGGACCAGACATCAGCTTTAGACCCAAGTTGATCTCTTTTCTGCAACTCTTTTTCGGGAGTCAGAAGCGGTGAGACGGCCTCTGGGCTTGGCAGCAGGACTCCAGGGTCCTGCCCCAGGCCCTTTGCAGCTGCTGTTCCCTCTGCCTGGGAGCATCTCCACTGGGCTGTTCTTGGCACACAGCACACAGCTCAGAAGTCAGCTCCTCAAAGGGGGCTTTCCCCAGCCGTTTGATCTACTTGTGTCGGGCACCTACTTCCACCCCTGTCTCTCCTGCACATCACACGCCCTGTTCCACTGCTTCATAGCCCCTATCACTACTTAATTTATCCTGGTTGGCTGCTTATTTATCTGTCTCCCCCTGCGTGGGTGTGCTCCATCAGAGCAGGCTGCTGCCTGTCTCCGTCACTCCTGTATGCCCACGCCAAGAAGAGTGCTGGCCCGTAGGAGACCCTCAACAAAGCCATGTCAAACGCATGAAAGGGGCAAACAAGATTAGGGTGACCGGTTCATTCTGTCCCTTGGTTCCCTGTGTCTACTGCTTTGGCGGAGAGGCTCTCAGATGAGAAAGCCCAGTGTAATGGGAACTCTATTAATGGTCCTGGAAAGTTAACACTCTAAGTAATTAAGACTGTCAGATGACGTCACTGCAGTCTCGTTGGTACAGTCCCAGTTAATTTCTCCCTCCTTTGCGCTCCCCCCAGCACTTCTGTTCATTTAAGGAACGTATTTATCACATTATATGCTTGCTCAGTGAGCGCTCTCCTAAATCGGATGGCAAGCTCTTTGACGTGGAGGGAAAGGAAAGGGGCCTACATTGATTGACCACTTACTGTGAGTGGGGCCCCGAGCAAGGTGAATTCGAAGTCATTAAAAGACATCGGTTAAGTGCCCTTAGCGTGTTCAAAAACTTTCCAGGCACGAGATCTGCAAAGATGAACTATTCTTGCTTTCCAAGAAAAACAGACCAGGACGTTCTATTTAGAAAGCAGGGAAAGGATTACTCTCACAGAGGTATGCACAGGGTGTCATGGGAGCTGTACAGAGTATGGGGAAGGGTTCCTAAATCAGCATGGGGGGGGGGGGGTGTCTTAGTTTGGGCTGCTATAAAAGAATACTATAGACAAGATGACCGACTTAGGAACGACACAAATTGACTTCTCACAATTTTGGAGGCTGGGAAGTCTAAGATAGGCCCAAACAGATCTGGCGTCTGGTGAGAGCCTGCTTTCTAGTTCACAGACTTTCAGCTAAGTACTTTCAGGGGATTCCCCCGTGGAATTGGGTCCACTTGCCCCCTCTTGCTAATTCCCTCTTTACGCCGTCTGTCTCTTCCCTGTCTCTTTCTCACTCATTCCTTCTTCTTGGATCAGTCGCTTCCCACGTAAACCAACTGCACCAAATTCCTTATCCCCATGTTTGTTTCTGGGGGATCCCAATCCAGGACAGCATCCATTCATTAATTCACGGATAATTGATGGACCAGGCACCCCCTATGTGCCTGAGGAAACACGGAGCATGAGGGTGGGCACATAATATATTTGGGTAATGGCCTGAGGGGTACGTGTTCAGGCATGGAAAGCAATGAGATTGAAAAGCCTTGTACCATTTTCCATTTGAGAACACTGAGGCACAGGAGTGTTCAGTAAGTGGCTCAAGGCCACACAGCGCGCAGAGGAACTTGGGAGTCCAGGCTCTAACCACCACCCTGTACTGTGTCTCCTGACGGCTAAAGATATTGGTGCAATTGGTGAATTCACTCGTGGGGATTGTGTAGCATGAAAAAATCCTGGGATGGAGACTGATCTCCGAGGGACACCCTAGGCAGCAGAGGAAGATGTGCTCACAAAGAAGACTGAGAGGGAGGGGCCTAGAAGGGGGGTGAGAAGAAAACCAAGGGTAAGGGAAGAGATTCCTTCTAAACGTTAGGAACGGCCAACACTCAAGTGCCCCAGAGAGTTCAGTCACATAAGGATAGGAAAGCAGATATGCATCTCATTCAGCAATCGGAAGGCTGACAACTCTTGCCAGGGCTGTTTCAATGGGGTGGAGGGATTGGAAGCCAGGTTGCAGTGGGAGATGGCAAGTGTAGACAACTCTTTTCAGAAACAAGGCTGTCTAGCTAGTGGGAGGTGAGGGGTGGAAGATTCTTTAAAGAGGGTAAGTGAGCATCTGTGCTTGATGGGAAGGTCCCAGGAGAGTGGGAGAGGCTGAAGAGGGAGGGCGGGTGTACTGATGGAACAGAAACAGGATGAGCAGGGATGGGGGGGGGGGGTGGAGATGAGGCCTGGACCAGAGGGGGCCACCTTGTCCGTCGGAGCAGAGCGGGGGCAAGGACAGGACTCCAGTTCCACGGGGAGTTGATCCTGGATTCCCAGACTGGATCTTAGGTGGGCTCTTAAGGTCCCCTGGTCTAATTCCTTGTGACATGTCTGCTCTGGGCGAAAAGAATTCATTCAAATGCAGATGAATACAAAGTGACTTCAGCCTCCAAATGGAAAAGAAATGGCAGGGAGGAAGAGTTATTTTGGCCCAAAGTAGGTTAGTAAAGTGGCAAAGGAGAGGATGAGTAGGACAGACTTCGGAGCCAGAACAGACCCAGCTTGGTGACTGATGGTGGGAAGGAGAGTGGGGGGCGGTGGGAGGCGAGAACATGGGGGCCAGGGGGAGCAATGAGGCTTACCTGGGAGGAGGGGGAGGAGGAGGAGCAGCAGCGGGGAGGGCGGCATTTAAACGCATGATAAAGAGCACGGGAGGGGAAGGTTTTGAGGTGGAAGGTAATGAGTTCCTGTTTGTGCTCTGTGCTGGGAAGGCCGGTGGGTAGGTAAGAGTCTGCAGCTTTGCTGGGCTGGCAAGGAGGGAGAAGGCAGTGGGCATGGGGGTGGGGGGGGTGCGGGAAGAGGGGAGGCACAGGGACCTTCACAGTTGGCGATCAAGCACCTAAACAGCTAACACCCCTTACTAGCTTCTCACAGTCTTGCTGGAGACCAGCTTCTCCAATGCACAGTTTCCCCGCTGGACCAGGTAATTCCTTGTTGTGGGGGCTCCTTGTGCTTTGCAGGATGTCTCGCAACATCCCCGGGCTCTCCCCGCTGGATGTCAGTAGCCACACCCCAGCTGTGACAACAAAAATGTCTCCAGGCATTGCAACATTGCAAAGTGTTCTCTAGTTGAGGGCCCCCCCCCCCCCCGCTCTATCGTCTTTCCCTCGAGTCACGATGCTGCTCAGAAGGTGCAACTTTGCACAATCTTCTTCAGCAGGAGCACCTGTTCCCGTTGTGGAGACACATTGCCAGGGTTCAGACCGGGGTTCCTCCAGTCCCCTGGGTTGCGACCATGAGCTACTTTCTTCCCTTCTCTCGGCTTCTATTTTGTTGCGTTGTTTAGGGTTTTTTTCTTGTTTTGCTTTTCCTCCGTAAAACGGCGTTTTTGAGAGGCTGAAATGAAGAAATCCGTGTAAAGGGCTTGGCTCTGTTTGGAGCACGAGTTAGCCTTCCTTCCCTTGTCGCTTTTACCAGTAATATTCATAGTGCTATGTACACACAGGTGAGGCATCTAAGCATTTGGGAATTGGGGCCTCAAGATCTGGATGTCCCAGACGAATCACAGACAAGAGGGCACACTTGAAGCTGTGGACGTCTAAGGCATCTTGAGAGGGTGTAGATAGAAAGAAGGGAGGTTTGAGCAAGAACCCCACAGAACACTGAAATTTCCTGAGCAGCTGGAGGAGGAGTCTGCGGGTGAGATTTGGGTGGTCGGAAATGTAGATGGGGAACCAGGCGTGAATTTTGCATCTAGCCAACGTGAAGCAGCAACCCCGCCCGTTGGGTGGTGGGAGATATGTCAGCACATTGCCGGGCTGTGGAATGATGTTGATGTCGATGTGGCCACTTGAGCCAGGGGTTGTGTAGGTATGAGCGCTCATTTAATGCTCGCGACAAGGCTAGGGCTTAGGTACTGTTTATCATCCCCATTTTATGGTTGGAGAAACTGATATGTAGAGAAGGAGGTGGAGGTGAGGTGGGTTCGTCGGCGAGGAGGGTGGGAGAAACGGCCTTTCATGCCGAGAACCACAGGAGCAGACGCAGAGCCCCAACACCCTTGAGTATCCATCGGGGTTAGTGGATCAGAGACTGTGAAGCAGGTGTGCAGGGCTGGGGGACAAGCCTGGGTGGGCCCCCACGAAAGGGGGATGCCCAGCAGTGCCGCGGCCGGCCATACTGAACCCCGAGGCCAAAGGCAAATTCAGTCATACTGACCCTGTCTTTATTTAGAAGTTTGAGGGGCGTGTGGGTGGCTCAGTCGGGGAAGTGTCTGACTCTTGATTTTGGCTCAGGTCATGATCTCACAGTCTACGGGTTCGATCCCCACGTTGGGCTCCACGTGGAGCCGGCTTGGGATTCTCTCTCTCCCTCTCTCTCTCTGCCCTTTCCCTGCTCCCTCTCTCTCTGTCTCTCTGTCTCAAAATAAATAAATAAATGAACATTAGAAAATAAATAAAAGTTTGATATTCATCCTGGACTTTTTACATTACTTTTTCTTTTAAAACATATTGAATTAAAAAAAATTTTTTTTTTATCTTGATTACCGAATTTGTTGGCATGTGCTTAGCTGGACTGAACGGAATTCCAAACTTTTCCAGCCTCCTCGACCTTGCTGCTTATGATTCAGATTCTAGCCTGCCTCGCTCCCCTGTCCCTTAGCCAGGAGAAGGCAAGGGTCCTGGTTTCAGCCGCACATGACAAGAGTCAATGAGGAAGGGGTCATTCTACAGGAAACCAAGTGCTTTTAGGGAGAAACGGATACGGGGCATTAAAACCTAACACTTGTCCACTCCACTTTGGGCCACCTGGAGATCCTTGGTGCAAAGAAGAAAACATTCTGGGGAGCGGGGAGAGGAGGTAAAGAAAGAATGGAAGGCGGGCTGAGGACACATAAACCCACAACACCAGGTGTTTAAGAACCTGCACGTGGTCTTTAGCCTCGATTTCAACTCTGGCTCACCTACCACCCCTGTGATTTTGCCTGGTAACTTAAATCGTTGAGCCTCAGTTCCCCACAAAACAGGGATAATGAAAGCACACGTGTCATGAAGTGTTAGGATTAAATGAATTGAGTCACACGAAAGTGCTGGAACATAGTGAATATCCAGGGTCTTATCGTCATAGTGTGTATCAGCATTTTAAAAGTTATTCTTTTTTCAAGCTATTGAGTAATGAAGGAAAGAGAGATGGATAGTAATGTCTCCAGAGCGGATTCCGGGGGAAGGGGGGATTTTTGTTTGTTTTTCCAGTTGAAGGAGAACGGGAAGGAGTGGGGGGGGGGGGCACATATAAGTAAGTGGCTTTTGAGCAGTGGTTCCTCACCTGGTTGGAAATGCCTGCCATACCTTCCCAAGTCAAACTCACCAATTCACAGAAAAGTTGTGATGCACCAGGGCCACGCCTGCCTGGCCAGCATGGTCAGGGACAGAATCCAGATTTCCTAATGCCCAGGGAGGTATGTCTCCCTAAAAACCTGGTTTACTGGACTGTATCTAGTCACTGTCAATCCTGGAGGCACTCCTTGTGCCCAGATCACAAGAACGTGAGATGCAGTGAGGTCTTTCTCATCACATTGTTAAACCAAAAACAACAACAACAACAACAACAACAACAACAAAACCCTCTTTGTAAAAGCTAAACCGGGAAGGGTGCTGTGAGACGAACACCCAATGCATTTCTTCCAGAGATGCTAAGCATCAGGGAAAATGCTTTCCGTCGTTAGGTTATTAATTTTAAAAGCTCCATTTCCAGCTATAATGGAGCTTTGTGATAAAAGGGGCAGATAAATGGGTCATTGCAACAATCTGTTAAGGAAGTAAGGTTCTCTTCCGTTTTGGGTGAAATTAATAAGGACTTCACCTTCTATTCCTCTTGGGAGGTGACCCAGAACGAGCCTTCCCTGACCTTTTAGGGTTGGGGTCGGTCTCTCCTCTATGTTCCTAGAATGTCCAGGGATCAGTACTGGTGGGGCCTTTACTGCAGTGTCCTTTATCTCTCTCTTGCAGACCCGAGGGCAGAGACTCTCTCATTGGCCTCTGTACATCCCGCAGTTAAGTGTGTGCTCAACCCACATCTCATCAACGAGTGCTTGCACGCTTTATGAAACAGCACCCCCTCTTTAGCTATGTGAGAAAACCTGCTCGCTTCCTAAGCAAGCAAAGTCAGGCAAGGAGGGTTTCAGGGCAGGCTTCTCACACTGATACACTGTGCTGAGCAGAAACAATTATGTGTATTAGTAACAGTATGAACTTTGATAACAACCAGTAGCTAAGATGTATTGAGTAGTTTCTCTGTGTCTGGCACTGGCATAGAGTTCTAAAGATTCCAACGGCACTTTCCAATGATTATCTCATTTAATCTCAAAATAAATTTATGAGGCAAGCCTATTAACATGTACATTTTACAGATGAAGAAACTGAGGCTCAGAAAAGTTGCTGCAGACACAGAGACTCTGTCTCGGGCCAATTCACTGTTACCTTCATGCTCTCTTGCTGCAGACTGAGCTCCGGGGATCAAAATAGGTCATGGAACGCAGACTCCGTATCTAAGGCGTTTATGGCATATCTGAGCCATAGATTTATAGTAAAATAGCAGGTCGCTATAGTCGGTGCCTACTGTTTCAGGAGAAAGTGGAAAATCCTCCCCCGGTGGTTTTGTAAATAGTCCTTAATTGAACTCAGCATTGGTATCATTACCACCGAGTTCTGCAATTAACCAGCCTGGAGTTTATTTGCTAGGTTGCAGCCACAGAGATATTTACACATCCAACTTTTAACTCTAGGAAAGATTTTCAGCCTGTAAATTGCTTACCCAGGCGCAATCATAGCTGCTAGGAAACTGCCTGGGGCCATTTCGGGGGATGAGAAAGAGAGAGGATTCCCCCAAAGCCAGCTGTTGCTACCCCAGAATAATAACACTAACAATTAAGAACTAACAATTGTACAGTCCTTTTAAAATTTACAAAGCACATTCTCATACAGTGGCGTGCCTAGTTTTTAATTCCCGTGAGAGTGGGAGGAGTGGGCTGGCGTGAGGGTTATTGTTTGAAAGAAGAACCCCCAAAGGTTTGTTTCCTCCAGGGCTGTGGCGACCTTAACCAAGGTCGGGTGAACACCTCCTTTGTACTGGGAACTGTACTAGGTGCTATGGTGAGCAAAACAGACCCTGTGCCTGGACTCATGAAGCTTATAGTCTAGACGGGGAGAAAGCAACACTGCAATTCAATAATACACACGGATAAATGCAAGATTACGACTATTATAGAGCTATTGGAGAGGTACAAAATGCAGTGCAAACCCAAAGTGGAGGGATTTAACGTAATCCAGATCAGGGAAAACTCTTCTGAGCAGAGATGAATGAGAATGAACTAGGCAAAGAAAGAGGGAAAAGTGTTGTTTTTTTTTTATTAAATTTTTTTTAACGTTTATTTATTTTTGAGACCCAGAGAGACAGAGCGTGAACGGGGGAGGGGCAGAGAGAGAGGGAGACACAGAATCTGAAACGGGCTCCAGGCTCTGAGCTGTCAACACAGAGCCCGACGCGGGGCTCGAGCTCACGGACCGTGAAATCATGACCTGAGCCAAAGTCAGCCTCTTAACTGACTGAGTCACCCAGGCACCCCAAAAGTGTTTTAAGCAAAGAGAACAGCACATATAAAGGCCTTAGGGTCAAAGAGAGTGTATTAGTTCTGCTGCATGAAAAAGCACCCCGAAACTTCGTGGCTTAAGCAATGGCCAGACCATTCAGCCCCTTAATTCTGTAGATTGGCAATTCAGCTAAAATCTGCTGGGCAGTTTTCCTCTGACCTTAGCTGGTTCACTCATATACTGGTGGGCATCTCCCAGGTCAGTCAAAAAGGCTCATCCCTGAGGGCGCCTTGGTGGCTCAGTCAGTTCAGCGTCTGACTTCAGCTCAGGTCATGATCTCATGGTTCGTGGGTTCAAGCCCTGAGTCAGGCTCTGTGCTGACAGCTCAGAGCCTGGAGCCTGCCTTGGATTCTGTGTGTCCTTCTCTCTCTGTCCCTTCCCCACTCACACTCTGTCTCTTTCTCTCTCTCTCAAATATAAACATCAAAAAAAATTTTTTTTAAATTATCTCTGGGTCTTGCAGGTTGTACCTTGTCTGGCAGGTTACTGCAGGTTTGTTGACGTAGGATCAGGGTCCTGAGATGAACAAGAAAGGAAGCTGCAAGGCCTTTTACAGCTGAGGTCCAGCACTCACCGCCTCATTTCCGCCACATTCTACTACTGACCAAAGCATCTTTAAATATAATCAATAGGAAATAGAATCTTAGAAATGGAAGGGATTTTCAGCATAGTCTAGTCCAGGTGACAAAGAGCAGGTAGATTTGAATGAACGGAAGGGTGCAGACATCAGGTATGCCCAGCTTCAGCATCTCTAGTCCATGGAATGTTGTACAAAAGGTCTGGAACTAGTTTCTCTCCCCTGGGATCTTCTGGGCTCCTTGTCCTCGCCCCCTCCACAGTGACGTCAGAGAGGCTTATCTGAAATGCCAACCTAGGGGCGCCTGCGTGGCTCAGTTGGTTAAGCGTCCGACTCTTGATTTTAGCTCAGGTCATGATCCCACAGTTTGTGGGTTTGATTCCTGTGTGGGGCTCTGGTGCTGACAGTGTGGAGCCTGCTTGGGATTCTCTCTCTGCCTCTCTTCTCACACTCTCTCTCTCTCTCTGTCTCAGAAATAAATAAACATCTGGGGGAGAAAAATAAATGCAAACCTAACCTTATAACCTTTGATGTTTCCCCAATGCCTGCCAAGCCTGTTGGTACACCAAGAATCACCAAGAGGGACTGTTTAACATACAAACTCCTGTCCTCCACTCTAGATTCATCAAATGAGAATTTCTGGGTTTGGGACTGGGATCAATATTATTTAAAAGCTCTGCCGAGGAGTTAGCTGCAGCTGATTCAGCTTTTTGGGAGTCACTGGCTGCAAGGTAGTCCAGACAGAAACTTTTCGAGAAAGGCTCTCTAGCATTATTGATCTCTGCAGCTCAGACGGGGCCTCTTTACGAAATAATCTGTCCTCCCTCTCTGCACCACCCCCAGAACTCATGTCTCCTGTTCACTGTGCACCCACTATATCCTGCACAGACTTTTTATACTGTTATTATTCAAATCGGCTTACAAATCTGCGACATTGTCACTCCCCTGCCCCCGCCCTTTCCCCACTCCCAAGGCAACCCTGAGATCAGTTATCGTATTGACTTCAGTGCCTACCGGAGGACCTGGCACAAAATTGATCTAATCCAACTGATCCGAGTGCCCATTGGTGGGTGAATGGATAAACAAAATGTGGTATATACATGTCTCATTCAGCCAAAAAAAAGGAAGGAAATGTTGACACGTGCTACAGCATGAACGAACCTTGAAGACATTATACACAGTGAAATAAGCCAGTCGCAGGGAGACAAATACTGTATGATTCCACTTACGTGAGGTGCCCCCAACAGTCAAATTCACTGCGACACAAAAAAACCAGAAGGGTGGTTGCCGGGGAAGGGGGGGCAGGGAATGGGGAGTTAGTGGTTAAGGGGGACAGAGTTTCAATTTTTCAAGACGGGAAGAGTTCTGGAGATGGATGGTGTGGTGGGGACGGTTGTCCAACAAGGTGAGTGTACTTACTGTCCCTGAAATGTAAACTTAAAAGGGTGCAACATAAGAAAATTTAGGAGGGTAAATGTTATGTCCCGTGTATGTTACCACGATGAAAATTTAAAAGCAAAACTGAGCCCATGAAAGCGTGGATGGTCACCAGGCGTTTGTGGAACACCTCCAGGATCAGAACATTTCCTGGCAAGATGACTTTGCCAGAGACCAGCTCTATTATAACTTGGACTCTTCAAGATAATGGCTCCGCACATATTCCACGGAGCCGCCGATGGGTGACGGCCAGCTGAGGTTAGGCCAATACCGCTGGCTCTCCATCTCTCTGTCTGGCTCCCGAGGCTTGGCCCCTCTTCAGACTTCCTCATCCGTGCCTGTGGCCTCGGCACAATTCTCCCTGGCAGCCTTGGTGTGGGTCTGCCCCAGACTCCCACAGCCAGTGGACCCTGCCCCACACAAACCCGAAGGACTCAGCTTCCAGCTCAGGCCACCTTCTTTGGAAGAAGCGATCGGAGAGAAAGTCCTTTCTTAAATACGGCCAAGACCTCTGTCCTTATAACTTTCCTCTCTATGGTTCAAATTCTACCTTCACCTCCGTCCCAGTGGATTCTGACCCGGTTATTTCTGGGATCCCCAAGGGGGGTCTCTTGTGGGCTTTAAACGGGCCCGTTTACTTGAGGCCTCTTGTGGCCGTCTTCTGCCCTTAAAGCCTCCCATCAGGTGCCAGGTCCTGCCACTGTTCCCACCACCAGGTACCAGAACAGAACCCCTGCCCATCCTGATGTCCCCCAGAGCCCCCAAAGTCACAGACTCCAGATGCAACTCTGATGGTGCCTTTGTCTCATCAAGCCTCTTCTGCCACAGAGGAGAGTCACAAGGGATGCCTTCGAGAGGCTTCTGTCCCTCATTCTTCATTAGTCCCCCAAAAGCCAATTCTAAAGCGTCTTTAGAATTCTTTGCCATTTTCCATCTCCAGCACACCAACTAGGCACACAGTAGGACTGCCCTGCATCTAACCCGTTTCCCGTCCCCGTGCCCCCTACTCTGTCCAGATGATAAAGCTATGGCCCCACAGAGAAAGTTATTTAAGCAGAGTGATAGCCTGAGGCTATTAAAGCCAGGAATAAATCAGTCTCCAGAGAGCCCTGGGAAATCACATAGGTGCCTTCGTGACATTCATCTCGAGCTTCAAGGTATTTTTTTTTAAGTCACTAAGAAAACATGTTTTGTGTTAAACCGCTCACCCAGCCCTTCACTCTCCCTCGCTTCAATCTTTTGTTCTTCCTTTCTGTTAGATACTAACTAGGTTTCAGTTAGAAAAAGACGGGTGAAATCCAGCAGTGACATTGCTAGAAACATGAAGCCTTTTTTTTTTTTTAACTATAAGCTGAACAAGTGTTTCCCTGAGGGCAAATGCTAAAAAAACAAAAAAACCAAAACAAAAAAAAAGATATGGAGGGGAACCTCCTATTCTCCTGAGACGGAGCACTGCTGTTCCTTTCCTACTGGATTTGTTACTTTCTCTGAATGTGGTGTCTGAGTCAGTCTTCTGGAAAAGTCATTACTCCTGTCTGTGCCTCTCTTTACTCCAGTGTAGAATAGGCTTTGATGGTGTCTCTAATGATTTCCAACTGGAAAGTGGTACCCGGTAAGCCAGGCGACAGATTCATTTTATCCATCCGTCCCTCCACTGACTCATGGACCCATCAAGGATTTACTGAGCATCACCAAGGTTCATGCACTCAACAAGTGTTTACTGAGCACCAATATCAAATCTCAGTGAACAAGAAAATAAAAGAGACAACAATCCCTGTCCCTGTGGAGCTTACACGAGAGTGGTGAAACATATGCATGGAAAATTGGTAAATTACATAATGTATCAGAGGGGATCGGGCCCATGAAGCAGAAAAAACCCAGCAGCTCAGGGTCAGGGAGCATCAGGAGGACGGGGACAGGGTGGAATCAAGGCTGCCATCTTTCTCTTTATTGTGGTAGAATATACATAACACAATTTACCGCTTAACCATTTTTTTAAAGTTTATTTATGCACTTATTCATTAATTTTAAGTAATCTCTACCCCCAACGTGGGGCTCGAACTCACAACCCCAAGATCAAGAGTCGCGTGCTGAGCCAGCCAGGTGGCCCTCACTTTAACCCTTTTTCAGCGTCCAGTCCAGCAGCATTAAGTGTATTCACATCATTGTGCAGCTGTCCCCACCATGAATTTCCAGAACTTGTTCATCTTCCCAGCTTGAAACTCCGTCCCCACTGAACACTGACTTCCCCCTTCGCCCTGCCCCCAGGGCCCGGCAACCACCATTCGACTTTCTGTCTCTATCACTGTGACTCCTCTAGGTACTTCATGTAAGGACAATCCTGTAAAAATTATTCTTCCAAGGCTGGATTGTGTCACTTAACGTGATGTCCTCAGAATTCATCCATATTATGGCATGTGTTGGAATGTCATTCCTTCTTAAGGCTGAGCAATATTCTGTTGTATGGATAGACCACATTTTGTTTATCCCTCGTCAGCCAGCGGGCATTTGGGTCCCTTCCACCTTTTGGCTCTTCCGAATCAGGCTGCTGTGAACACAGGTGTGCAAATATATGCCCACTTGCGTTCCTGCTTTCAATTCTTTTGGGTACATACCCGGAAGTAGAAGTGAATCATATGGTAATTCTACACTCGACTTTTGGGGAGCGGCTATGCTGTTTCCCCCAACAACTGCATCTTTTCACGTATTCCATCAGTAACACACAAGGATTCGTATCTCCACATCCTACCAACACTTGTTGTCTTGTGTTCTGTGTTTTTTCTTTTTGTAGACATTTTAATGGGTGCGAAGTGGTATCTCCTTGTGGGGCTGGTTTGCATTTTTCTTTTTTTAAATTGTTTTTTAATGTTTATTTTTGAGAGAGAGAAAGAGAGAGAGAGAGAGAGAGAGAGAGAGAGAGAGAATGAGAGGTCCTGAGTCAGGGAGGGGCAGAGAGACAGAAACACAGAACCCGAAGCAGTCTCCAGGCTCTGAGCTGGCAGCACAGACCCCGATGCAAGGCTCAAACTCATGAACTATGAGATCATGACTTGAGCTGAGTTCGGACACTCAACCAACTGAGCCACCCAGGCGCCCTGATTTGCATTTTTCTGGTGATTAGTGGTATCGAGCATCTTTTCACATGCATATTGCAAATCTTCTTTGGAGAAATATCTATTCAAGTCCTTTGCCCATTTTTAAATGGGCAAATTAAATTTGTTGTTGAGTTTTAGGAGTTCTTCGTGTATTGTGGATATTGATTCCATATCATATATGTAATTTGCAAATGTTCTTTCTCCTATTCTGTGGGAGGCTGTCATTTTAAGTGGGCTTCATAGAGAACGCATCACTTGGGCAAAGACTTGAAGGAGGTGCCGTTCGAAGGAAAGGGAATGACAGAATCTGAGAACATGCAGACTGGGGGATTGAAAAGAACCGAAAACAGGCCCCTAAAATCATTCTTAAATGATTATAGGGTTTGCCACTGCCTTAGGGATTCAGAATCAGGCACATAATATGGGGGCGGGTGTGTGTGCGTGTGTGTGTGTGCGTGTGTGTGTGTGTGTGTGTGATTGCAAGAATGGTGATTTTTCTCCCCTTGCTTCATTTGTTCCCAGAAGGCCCTCCTTGAGAGCGACATTCCGGGCTCTCGCTCATGTGACTGCTCGCCCCAAACTCTCCCTGGGCTGGACTGTCTCTAGGTCTAGAGGGGCAAAGTGTTAGCAAATCCTTTTGGCCAGGAGTATAACACCATGACCTGCCATCAGTTTCATGGGTCGTAAAGATGGCCGTCTGCTCTCCATCTCTCTGTGTCCCACCTCCCTCCACTGGTTCTACAGTCAAGAGGAGAAGAAAAGGGTTATTATTTATGGACCGCCCCCCGTCCCGAAGACCTCAGCAGCTGGTGTCAGTCATGAATGGAAGCTAGGCAAAGTGTTGTCATGCTATCCTTTCCCTGTACTGCCCACCTCACTTTTGGTTTTTCTCACATGCTTCATCCAACAGATGGTTCAACAAATCAGAATCCCTTCTGCCTTCTGTTGGCCACGGAGAAATGGAAGCAAATTAAGCTCTCTCCACTTGCCTAAGACAGGCCAGGCATCGTGCCTGGTGGTTTGCATGCCCTTATTCCGATCCTCATAAGAAGTACCTTTCATTATCCCCACACGAGGAAGCTGAAGTTCAGAGGTAAAGCTACTTGCTCGATGCCACAGAGGTGCTTCTCTCCAAAACACAGCCCTCTTCAGCACGCCCAAAGGAGTTTCCAGGGTTCCGAAAAGCTGCCTTAGGAACCACGGTGGGAAAGGCAAGGAGAAGGAGAGGGAGGCTGAGCTGTCAGGGTCCCAAGCCCACCTCACTTCAGCCTGAGCCACAGACCTTTTGATCCGTTTTGTATGACTTACTGTCTCATTCTGTAGAAACTGTTAATATTCCCTCCTTTGAACAGTTTTATGCCATCAACGGAAGCTCACAATCCAATTCTTTATTCCTGACCAAGTGCCTTGAATCAGTGGTAGACTTTTATACTCAGTGGCATCGTGGGGTCAGGAGTAGGTTATTAGCATTACATGTGAACGTTTATTTGCAAACGTGTTTTTATGTTTAAATGACACAAAACATGAAGCTGTGAACCGCAGGCGGGACCCTAGGCCACCGACTCCTTTCCTATCTCAGCTCTCACTGTGCCCCAGAACTTTCCGTCTTGCCGCCCCTCATTGAAGCTCCTTGGCATGTGGCCCAGACCCTCAGAGCCATGGCTTGGGCTCCAGTCTCCTGTCCTGGAAGCACATGTACGGGGACATCTCACTGACTGAGTATGACATCACAGATTCATGGGTACCGGAACATCTTGTTCGTTTCCCCCACCTTGTTTGAGAAGACATCCCAGGATGTGAATGAAGGACATCCTATGGAAGCTGAGAAAGGACATTGTTCTCTGCCCTAGGCCTGTTAGGTGAGGGCAAGAGGTCTGGGCTGGACTGATCGAACACCCCCAGGATCTTGCATGTGTAGGGAATGATACAGAGGGGCAGGGATAGGAGGTAATATTCACACTGGGTGCAGGAGACTCAAAAGTCCATCACTGAGCATCTACGCAGTGAAGCCTGTGCCTACCTGACGGCCCAGCAATTCCTCTGGAATTGCGACATCTAGGAAAAATTAACGCACACGTCCACCAAAAGACAGGTGCAAGCCATTATCACAGCAGCAGTGCTCATCATAATCAAAAACTAGAAACAATCCATAAAAAAAATAGAATGAGCGAGACGTTTTGGTAAATTATACCAGAGAGTGTGATACTGCAGTGAAAACAAAGAAACTATGAACTATTATCACCGGCAACCACATGGAAACATCTCACAGATACAATGAGAGAGCGAGCGAGCGAGCGAGAGATGTTGGCAGTCCTGGTGGTTGCACTTGAACCAGACAATGATGACAGGCTCTTGGCAGTGTTCTCAGCTGCCCAGATTTCCGTGGTTCTGATGTTGGAGCCACATTCCCCGCCCCCAGCCTGCATGTGGATCCTTGAACCACCTGCTATCCTGCCAGTAAATTCCTTTTACATTCATGTGAGCTCTAGTCTCTTGCTTTGTTGGTGACCCAAGCCCTCTTCTAGCATGTAACCTAGAGCTGGAAAGTAGCAGCGAATAAAACAATAAATGTGATTGCACTTTGTCAATTATAAAGAACCAAGAGACGTGAAAGGCATTATTATTAATTTTAAAAAGGCAAAGGAAATGGGTGTTTGAAATGCTCAGTTGGTTTGAAACATTGAAATCATCTAAAACCATGCTTTACAAGGCTGCCTAATTGCAAAAAGCTATAAACCCTCTTGGGAAAACAACCATTAAAAAAAGCATGACATTTCAAAATGTGATACAAGTCAGGACCAACTAGCTCATGATGGTTATTGTAGCAGAATCGTTATTTTGGTTTAATGGGACACTTTAAAAATACAATTAGATCTTTCGACTCTGGAAGAATAAAAACACATAATGAAATGAAAATAGCAGGTATATCGGAAGATAATGTTACATAAGGAAATTATTTTGGTGAACTTTCTTTGAGTCAGGATGGTTCATAATTGTGTAAGTAGATACTTCAATTTAAACATGAAATGCAGTAAATTAGTCAAGTAACAAAAAAAGCATCTCTCTCTCTCTCTGGTATTTCTCAATGAAATACATTAACGATTAGTGTTTTCTCGAGTTGTGTAAGTTGATAGCCTGATGTCTGCACACATTTCCTCTTCGTTTGCAAAGTGAACGTTCAGGGTACTGGTTCTTTTACAGCAGATGACCTTTCCATGAGGTCTGGGTCTCCTGGAGACCTCATGTCCCATCATGGCCTTGGCTCCCTAGAGGCTCCTGAGTGGCCGCGTCAACAGTGCATTGTGGGAACTGCTCATGGAGTTGCTGGGATACATGGAAGGGCCTTTGCAGGGTACATTGGCTTCCGTGTCAGAATCTCAGACTGATGCGTTCTCTCTGGGACCAGAATGGGTCTTCTATTCCTTCCTCCTGCCATGTTTGTTTAGCTGTTCCGGTCAGGATCTGCGTTGGGCAGAGGTGGCTAATTAATTCGCTGGAGGTTAAACACCCAGGGGTAGTTCTACCATTCACACCTATACCGCCTCACCTGAGGCTCCCAACAACCCTAGTGCTAGATATTGGGTATTCAGCCCCTTTTTGCAAGCGAGAAATCTAGAGGGGGTTGGTCACGTGTCCAAGACCTGGAGGCTAGCGGCGAAAGCAGGATCAAACTCAGGTTCAGGACCAACCAGATGATTTGCGGGGCTTAGTGCAAAATGAAGATGTGGGACCTCTGTTTAAAAATTGTGAAGAAATTCGAGACGGTGACAGCAGAGTGTTAAACCAAGGGCAGGACCCTGCTGAGCGCCTGCGTTCATGTGACCGCGAAGCCTGCCCTGCTCAGGTTAGGTGGGTTCCAGACCCCAGCTCTTTCAAGAATGGCAGTGGGGTTTGAGAGGGGCGCCTCTCTTCCTTGCCAGAGTTCTAAGCTAATGGAGAGAACCGGAACTCTCAGGCCAATGGTGACAAAAACACCAACTTCGTTCTGGATGAAGCTGAGGCTGGAGATTGTGGCATATGTATGCAGCCAAAGTGGGTTGCCTACTTCTGGACCCAGACTGAGGGAGTTCTCCCCAGTGGCTCTAGGGAAGGGAAGCTCTCTCCTAGGGGAGACAGAGCCTTTACGGCTCAGCTGCTGGCATGGCCAGCGGCATAACGGAACCGGTTCTCCACAGACGGATGGATCCCAAGGAAGAAGAGAGAAGCCATTTTTCAGATGGTTGACCCCCATATCCCAGTCACGTCCCCCAAACTCACTAGTTAAGGGACGTCACTTCTCCCCCCTTGGGAAGGAGTCATTGAGGGGGCAGCGAGAACTGAGGGGGCAGTAAGGGGGCAACAGGGGGTACTCTGTTAAGTCTTTACCTCTGAGTATAGTGGGCTCTTCTAGAATGGCTCTCCAAGGGGCGCCTGGGTGGCTCAGTCGGTTAAGCGTCCGACTTCAGCTCAGGTCACGATCTCACAGTCCGTGAGTTCGAGCCCCGCGTCGGGCTCTGGGCTGATGGCTCAGAGCCTGGAGCCTGCTTCGGATTCTGTGTCTCCCTCTCTCTCTCTGCCCCTCCCCTGTTCATGCTCTGTCTCTCTCTGTCTCAAAAATAAATAAACGTTAAAAAAAATTAAAAAAATAAAATGGCTCTCCAAGATCCCTAGGTTAAACCTGGAGTTTAACCCCTCGCCTGGAGTGGGGGCTGGACCCAGTGACCGGTGTCTAACAGAAGTGACTAGATGTCATTTCCATGGTTAGGTTACACATGATTGTGACTTCAGTCTTACTCTCTCCCCTTCTCACTTGATCATCAGTGGAGCCGGCTGCCATGTTATGAGCTGTTTGTGGACGGGTGATGTACCATTGGCAGCCTCGCCCAGTGGCCAGCAAGAAGCTGAGTCTCTCATTCTGACAGCCTCGGGGATCTGAAATCTATCAACAACCATGTGAGTGAGTTTGGAAGTAGACCCACCCTGGGGGAGACTGGAACTGGCAGGATGTGTGGGTCAGCCGTCTGAAAAATGGCTTCTCTCTTCTTCCTTGGGATCTGTGTGTGGAGAACCAGTTATCTCTCCTCGAGAGAGAGACTCCTCCTCCTTCACCCTTCCTCCTCTTCCCTTCTTATTTATGGTCTCATTGTGTTTCATGTAGATCAGAGGTTTGCAATGTTCGTTATTGAGCTAAGCTGTACTATTCACAAAGAAAGTGATCATGGGTCCAGCTGCTCTTTGAAACTCGGGTCCCCTCTTCTCTTCCACACAATGCCTCCTGGGCCTCAGGTGACCTCTGAGGCACCTCCATGGAATGCATAGACTCTGTAGAACTTAGTTTGAAAAACGGGGACCAGGACTTGGTCAACAGTGTCATTATTGGTCTTTCTGATTAGACTATTGTCCCCCAATCTGTCTTCTCCC
Source organism: Panthera onca (assembly GCF_046562875.1). Taxonomy (NCBI): domain Eukaryota; kingdom Metazoa; phylum Chordata; class Mammalia; order Carnivora; family Felidae; genus Panthera; species Panthera onca. The sequence goes on from NC_138356.1 coordinate 72,555,176, forward strand.
TTCCTAGGTGGTATGTTCCTGAAAAAACCAATTTGGCCCTTCTTAAAAACTGCCAAGACATCCCTGCTGCCATAAGATAAGAGCCCACCTCCTTCATGTTTACAGTCAAGGTGTTCCACAATCTAATCCAAACTGACCTGGCCACTCCAACCTGGAGAGAAGGGGAGGGAACCATGATGAATGTGGACACCAGCTGAGACACTTGTGAAAACACCCAGGTACTTACTGAAGTCTTGTACCAGCGGGTTGTTGTGGTCCTCATGATGTGCTTTGAAGTGCTGGGGTCCAGAGCCAACGGTCAAGAAAGAATTCTTGAGACACGTCCGGTGCAAAAAGGTGGTTTTATTAAAGCACAGGGGCCAGGACCCACGGGCAGAAAGAGCTGCCCTGGGATTGTGAGGCACCATAGATTACACACTTTGGGGGGGGGGGGCTGGGAGAGGTCAAGACGACATTTCCAAAAGGGTTTTCATGTAGAGAAGACTGACAGCATCTTGGAGGCCTAGCTATCATCAAGCGAAGGTTGTTTTTCCCTCTACCAAAGCGTTAACATTAAGATTAGGAGTTCCTGGAGGAGAGTCGTTCTCTGCCGGTCTCCAGTATGTCAATGGGCTGCAGGTTATATAAGCAAATTTAATTTTATCTACATTTCCTTTTGCCTTCGTTCTTCACATCATTAAGGAGGTCATGTGGGCGAGCTCTAATCCCATATGACCGTGTCCTCAGAAGAGGAGCTTAGGACACAGACACAGAGGGAAGGCCGTGTGAGGACACAGGGAGAAGATGGCATCTGCAGGCCAAGGAGAGAGCCCTGGGATCAAAGCAAGCCTACTGATGCCTCGATCTCAGACTTCCCGCTTCCAAAGGTGTGAGGAAATAAACGTCTGTGACATAAGCCCACTCAGTCTGTGGTGCTTTGTTATGGCGGCCCGAGGAAACTCATACACTGGTGTCCACCCCAAAGAGCTGTTGTGTGCTTTAAAGGAGATAATGTGTGTAAAAGAACATTCGCTCAAATCGTCCACAAAAATTCAATGAGTGCCTGCTACGTATTGCTGTTATCTGATGCACAAAAATACAAATGCAATGTTGGTGAATATTGCAATTATTAAGAAGAGACAAATCGGCAGGTGCATTTTGTCATATCTTTTTTTCTTAAAATTTTTTAATGTTTATTCATTTTTGAGAGAGAGAGAGGGGGGGGGGGAGTAGGGGAGGGGCAGAGACAGAGGGAGACACAAAATCTGAAGCAGGCTCCAGGCTCTGAGCTGTC